>NC_136494.1:67633276-67733276 GCF_053919585.1 Euprymna scolopes | reverse complement strand
CCAGTCTATGGTCCCCCTCGCCAAATTTTCACAAGAAACACCTGTCTAGCAGAAAACACTATCACTAATTCCCCCCACTCTTTATCTGTGCCTAAACCTAAACGTAGATTCCATGAGCGAAGCTTCTTTCTTAGAACTGCAACCCTATGGAATTGTCTACCATTTTCCTGCTTTCCAGCTGACTACAATATGGTTGTCTTCAAGTCTAACGTAAACAAGTTTTTAATGAACTTTTCCATATAAGTTAACAAATTTACCGAATTTCCATTACTAACGATTAATATATTGTTCAATTTCTACTGTACACTCTTTAATTCTTATCCTCGAATGGTCTTTTGGCTTTAATAAGGGATGGTGCCTATGTAAAAAGATATATATATAGATATAAATTTATATGTAGATATAGATATTTATATATTTATATATATATATATATATATATATATATATAT
Organism: Euprymna scolopes; assembly: GCF_053919585.1. NCBI lineage: Eukaryota > Metazoa > Mollusca > Cephalopoda > Sepiida > Sepiolidae > Euprymna > Euprymna scolopes. The sequence goes on along the minus strand of NC_136494.1, from coordinate 67,732,824 downwards.
ATATTTATATAGATATAACTACTTATTTTACTCACATAAAATTAATATACGAAAGTATAAAATTATGCTTAAACTTTAAGTATTTACTTCGAAAGTGCTCGATACGTAGGTAGAGCTAGTTATTTAGTTATGAAATATATATGGCGGTTAAGCTACACACAATATTCCGCGTGTCATCCACTCTAGGACTCTTCAGGCTTATGTGCATAAGCCTGAAGTAGTAGCTTAATCGCCATATATATTTCATAACTTACTAAGATATTTATATAGATATAGATATATATAGATATAGATATATAGATATAGATATATAGATATAATATATATATATACAGTTCTGGTGAAAATCATAAAACCACTTAAGAAAGTAAGCGTTTACGCATATTATCGAATTTTTAATCAAACAAATGGTTGAAACCATTGCCAAAAGGGAAAATATGATGAAAAAAAAATGAAATCTACTTCATTCGAAATCTTAACCCTGATCTAATAAGTTTTTTTTTATAAAACAAACATTTTCACCTGATAATTTACCTAACAAAAGGCGATTAGAAATTACTAAAAAGGGTCTCAGTATTTAGTATAGCCTCTATTATTACGAATTACTTCAAAAAATCTCTTCGGCATGCTTGCGACTAAGATTTTTTATCAGCTGCGAAGGAATTTTATCCCATGTACTGAAAACTGAATCAGAAAGTCCCTTTATCGAATCATACTGGGTTCCATCCTTGAATACTTCTTTTGCTATCCATCCCCAAATATTTTCAATGGGATTGAGGTCCGGAGAACATGCTGGATGATCTAACAATTCTATATTATTTGAAGAAAATTATTCTCGTGCTTGCCGAGAAGTGTGTATCGCAGCGTTGTCTTGCTGGAAAATCCAATTTCTTCCACACAGTTGGACCTTCAGTCCTGATAGAAGCATTTTCAAGCACTGAAATGTACTTCAATGATCTTTGCCGGCCTTTCACTACGTGCAACTTTAGGGTCCCAGCTGAGGAGAAAGCACCCCAGATCATTAGACCGTCCTCCACTATGCCGATTTGAAAAAGTCTCTTTGGGCAAATTTTTATCATGCCAATAGTGTTGAAATCCATCTGGACCATCTAGATTAAACCTTTTCTCATCGGAGAAAATTACATTTTCCCACTTCTCCTCATCCCAAGTCTGGTATTTGGCGGCATATTTAAGTCGGTTAGTTTTGTGTTGTGTTTTTGCAGTCGCTTTAAATGATTGAAATCCTTCATTTTTAGATGCCTTCTGATGTTTTTAGGACTCCATTCTGCTGCTGTTTGGCTTTTCAATCGACTTAAGCTCATACTGGAGTTTTTTAAAACTTCTTCTAATACGGCGATCCAGTGATGGAGTTAATTTTTTTGGTCGACCAGGACTCTTTTTGTGCCCATATTGATTTGCATTTCTTAAAAAATTTGTGATGACCGTTTTGCTGCAATTCACTTCGTTTTCAATGGATCTATGGGAGAGTCCACCCCTATTAATCTCAAAGATCCTTCCTCTCTCAAACTCTGATAATGGTTTCCCTTTTGCTATTTATAATTTAGTAAGATGTTTTTATCCACTAACAAGTTGCTTTTAGTAACATAGAAAGCTTTTCGTATTCATTTTTTTTCAAAACAGGCAGAGTTTATTAAAGTGGTCTTATCATTTTGACCAGGTAAAAATGTTTGTTTTTGTAGTAAAAAAAAAAAAAAAAATCGTGCAAACCTTTTACCACTGTCAACGCCCGCTTCAGAGAGTGAAAGAAGAAGAGAATGGCCACTGCGTCTATTTATAGACTAGAGATCATGGGAAGAGTATGCAAATAACTTTGGACGGTTTTGTCCTATAAAAAGCCTGTATTTGGGAGAGAGGGTGTCTTTTTTGTTTAGCAGAAGCAATTGCTGTCAGAAGTGCATTGGACTGCAGGATTGAAGAGTGAAGATTGAGTTGTGGAGTCATTGTATTTAACCACAAGCTATTCCGGCCAAGAACAGATCATGGAATCTGGGATGTTGAGATTGGGAAAAGATGTGATACCACCTTTTAGTGGAGAAGGCGATGTAGTCGGATGGATAAAGAAAGTAAAACTGGTGGCTAAGCTTCAACATGTTCAGACCTTGCCAGTTTTATTCCACTTTTTTTGCAGGGAGATGCACTCGCTCTCTATCTTGAGATGAATAATGCAGAACAAGAAGATGCAGAACTGATAGAGATGAGACTCGTGACCGCCTTCACTGAGGGGCCTTTTGAGGCATACGAAAAACTGCAACGATTCAAGTGGACAGGAGAATCGGTGGATGTTTATGCTAATAAAATCAAAAGATTGGCTGGAGTGGCGGGATATCTGGGAAGAGGGCTGGAACATACAGCCAAACTGGCATTCATAACTGGATTCCCAGACGATGTATCTGTGGCATTACAGCAGCTACCGAACATAGAGAGAATGGATGTCAGCAAACTGATACCGACTGCACGGCTTTTAGTCAGCAAAAGGGTCGTAAAAACTCGGACGTTGGCCGCAAGTGCGCAAACTAATGAGACTAATAAGGGAAAGAAAGAATCAAGCCTTCAGTGCTTTAGATGTCAAGGACCGCACCTAAAAAAAGATTGCACAGAGATCCCTAGGGCCAGGGCAACATGCTACAATTGTGGAAAATTTGGCCACATTGCGAGATATTGTCCTCAGATTCAGGGGAACGGGCAAGGGGGAGCTTCTGCGCCGCAAGCTACCCTAGCAATGAAATGAAGGCGCGATACTGGCCTCTTCCTATAATAGAAGTAGAGGTGAATGATTCTGTAATGACTGCACTTGTCGATACTGGGTGCACCACTACTTTAATCAATTCCAAACTTTTGAAGGGATATGGAAGGAGCGGTACAGTGAAAGCAGTTGATGGGAGGAGTATAGAATGTAAAGGAGCCAGACAAGTGGAGATAAAAGTCTGTGGAATGCACGTAAAGGTGAGGGCAATCTTGATGAATCACATCGTTGATGGGATCGACGTCATAATTGGAATGGACGTGATTAATGAGCTGGGAGGTGTAACTATAAAGAAAGCCAAAGTGAAGTTTGGAGATATACAATGTGCCGTGGCTGCCCATCAGCTGAATGTTTGCAAAATCGAGGATAAAGACTTTGAAGCAAACTTCGATGGAGATAAATGGACAGTAAGATGGACATGGAAGAGAGAGCCTCCAGTGTTGCAGAACAAAGTCCAATATTATAAAAACTCTCTGGAAGGCGATAAGAAATTAGAATTCGAGAAAGAGGTGGAAAGATGGATATCGGATGGTATTCTGTTACCATGGAAAGGAGAAAAAAGGCGTGTTGCCATTGATGGCAGTATTTCAGGCCACAAAAGGGAAAGTTAGGCCAGTGTTCGACTTTCGTGAGTTGAACCGTTTTGTGGCGTGTCATACAGGGAGCGACATAATAGATGTATGTGATGAAAAGATAAGAAAGTGGAGACAGTTGGTAGGAGGGACCGCAATAGTGGACCTTAAGTCTGCCTACCTGCAACTACATGTGGCAAAGGAACTATGGCAGTACCAGCTGGTCTGTTATAAAGGAAAAACCTATTGCCTAACACGATTAGGATTCGGACTTAATGTCGCACCAAAGATTATGGCAGCCATTTTAAAAACAATATTAAAGAAAGGAAGTAGGACGAAAGAGGCCACTGATTCATACATTGATGATATAATGGTAGACGTAACGAAAATATCGACACAGGAAGTTGTGGAACATTTGAAGGGGTTTGGGTTAGCAGCAAAATCTCCGGAATCCCTGGACGGAGGAGCGGCACTGAGCCTTAAGCTTATGAAAAATAAGATGGGTGCACTAATGTTCAGGAGAGGCAACGAGGTCCCAGAGATGGGAGGAGAAATTAGTAGGCGGGAGCTATTTTCGATCTGTAGTAAATTATTGGGGCACTATCCAATTGCTGGATGGCTGCGATTAGCATGCAGATATGTGAAAAGAAGAGCAAATGGAGTGGATTGGGAAGAAAAAGTTGATTGCAGAAGCATGAAAGTGATGCAGGAGGTTCTAGCTGAGGTGAAAAAAGAAGACCCTGTTAATGGCACTTGGCACATACCTGAAGTGAGCACAGGAGTCGTGTGGTGTGATGCAAGCAATGTTGCAACTGGCGTGGTTGTCGAGATTGGCGGTGTGGTGGCGGAAGATGCAACTTGGCTGAGGAAAAGTGATGACTTTAATCACATTAACATAGCTGAATTAGATGCTGTTCTAAAGGGTGTCAATTTGGCTATCAAATGGAGACTGACAAATATTGAAATAAGAACTGATTCAGCCACTGTACTCAGTTGGGTGAACTCTACTGTGGAGGAGAGTGGCAGAATACGAACAAAGGGTGCCGGAGAAGTGATAATAAAGCGGAGATTAGGGATGCTTAGAGAGTTGATGTCTGAATTGAAACTGCAGTTAAAAGCAGTGTTTGTGCCTTCTGAAAGAAACAAGGCAGATGCGCTAACACGGATAAAAAAAAACAGTGGTTAATTGAGAAAGAGGAGGCGCCGATATGCTGTCTTGGAATTGGAGAAATTAAAGAGTTGCATGACATGCATCACATGGGAGTGGAGAGAACATTATATTTGGTGAGGCAAGTGGATCCGAATGTAAAACGGGAAGAAATTCAGATGATAGTAAAGAACTGTGTTCGGTGTCAATCGATCGATCCTGCCCCAAATATACATAATCCTGGGGAAATTGGAGTTTTAACGAACTGGACGAGACTAGCTATTGACATAGCACACTACCGAGGGGGAGCGTACTTATCAATAATTGATTGTGGGCCAAGTAGACTGGCGATATGGAAGGAACTGCGAGTGGAAGCCGCATCTGCAGTTGCAACTGAATTAGAAAAGGTGATGCTTGAACGAGGTCTAGTAAGGGAGGTGATAATGGACAACGGCACTGTTTTTCGCTCAGAAATCTTTCAGACGATGCTAAAATATGGAAGATTAAAAGTTATTACAGGGCAGCCTACAGACCTGGAGGAAATGGCATTGTGGAGCGACATCATCGGACCGTGAAAGCAATAGCTGAGAGAGGAAGAATATCGCCTGAAGAGGCCACATTTTGGTACAACATGTCCCCTAAGGTCGGGCAAAGAGATGACACAGTGCCACATAGAGCAATCTTTAATTACGAATGGAGACATCCTAGAGACATGTCACCGGAAATTAATGATCAAGGACCAGCCAGAATCCAAATAGGAGAAGAAGTTTGGGTGAAACCGCCTAATGCCCGATGCACAACGCAGTGGGGAAGAGGAGTGATAACAGGAGTGCAATCTCCAAACAACTTAAGTGTCAATGGAATGCCACGACATGTTTTAGATTTAAGGCGTGTGGTCCATTTAGGTGATGAGGATGGTGGTACTGAGCCAGGGAGTGATGAAGATGAACCGGTGCCGATGCAGAGACCGTAAAGAGAACGCAATGCGCCGATCTGGACACGGGATTATGAGATGTGAATGATCTTTAATGATCATGGGGGCGTGTAGTAAAAAAAATCGTGCAAACCTTTTACCACTGGCAACGCCCGCTTCAGAGAGTGAAAGAAGAAGAAGAGAATGGCCACTGCGTCTAGTTATAGACTAGAGATCATGGGAAGAGTATGCAAATAACTTTGGACGGTTTTGTCCTATAAAAAGCCTGTATTTGGGAGAGAGGGTGTCTTTTTTGTTGGGCAGAAGCAATTGCTGTCAGAAGTGCATTTAACTGCAGGATTGAAGAGTGAAAATTGAGTTGTGGAGTCATTGTATTTAACCACAGTTTTTTAAAATATAATTATTAGATTTGGGTTAAGGTTTCGAATGAAGCAGATTTCATTTTTTCCATCATATTTTCCCTTGTGGCAATGGTTTCAACCATTTGTTTGATTAAACATTTGATATTATGCGTAAACGCTTACTTTCTTAAGTGGTCTTATAATTTTGACCAGGACTGTATATATATATGTTTAAATGATAAGGGATGTCCCCTTTTCATGTAAGTATAAAAATAGAGAATTTAGTTAAAATGAAAATGAAATAGCAACAGACGGAATTCGAACCTCGTAATTTAGTTTTAGAAATAGATTACGTGTGAGAATTTAAAAATGTAAAACAAACTTGTTTAGAATATAGATAAAATATTCGAAGGAAAGATTGTGAGCTGTCAAGTTTGTTATGAAATTTTAAATTGAAAGAATGCAGCTTATAAGATAATGTTTTTAACATATTGGAAAAATAGGTTACTGAGTATAAGAAAAAGTTTTGGACACGTATGTCCAGAACACGTGAAAGAAGGCACATGTTTTAACATGTGCATGACGTCACGGAAAATAGAAAGTTCTAGGGATAGAGAAAAACTTTAGTTAGAAGAAGTCAGTCAGTGAAGAAACTCGGAGAGAGTCAGTCGTCTAGGAAGCGAGACGTCACTTCAAGAAAAAAATGTGAAGCCTTGAATTCTTGGTGATGGAAACACGACCGTGTGACGAAATAAATCATCATGTGTTTTGTAAAGCTCGTCTTGTCTTATGATTCTTACAAAAAGGTAAAGTGAAATTGTATTATATATTTGTGTTATAAAATGTCTTTACATACACGTCTCAAGATCATCATTTCTACACAATGTCTGAACAGTAAACACTATCCCCTTTACTCAAAGAGCTTCTTCTTCCAATCTACACATCTAAAGAATGAACATTTGATATATAGGAATCGTTATAAGCGAACAATATCTATCTAAGTCTCTTACAACAACATACAAATTCTCTCTCTCTCTCTCTCTCTCTCTCTCTCTGAGTACATCAACATCCCTTATAATAAAACACTCTCTCTAAGATACAGAATCTCTGTAATAAGACTCTTTCTAAGCATCTCTCTCTCAAGACAAACACTCTAATAAGATTCTAAGACTCTCTCTCAATGAAACCCCTATATGTAACATATACATATTTTGGTGCCCGTGAACCAGTTTACATCAGCGATGCAGAAACCGAACCTGGGGTCGATACCACGAAAAAAAACACAACGTTTTAAAAGGGTCCAACATAATTTAAAAAATAAATAAATAATACCACGGAAAAAAATTAAAAACACAACGTTTTAAAAGGGTCCAAGATAATTTAAAAAATAAATAAATAAATAATACCACGGAAAAAAATTACACGATCACAGAAATGCGGAAAAAAAGGAACAAAAAAATTGAACACACACGCACAAAGAGAACAAAAGATACAAGAAATATTAAAAAGAAAAAGAAGAAAAGGCCGATATGCCGTAAAAGAAATCCGTAGTAATGAATGGAAATATAGTAAACAAGTCATCATGCGTAATTCATTGATGAATGAATTGGTTTGAAAAAACACACACACACATATATGTATGTATGTATATATATAGATATATATAAGTATATCTAGCTATATGTATGTATGCATATATATAGATATATATAATATATATAGCTATATATAAGTATATATATAGATATATATAAGTATACATATATAGATATATATAGATATATAGAGAGAGATATAGTTATATATATATATATATATATAGATATATAGATATATATAGAAATATAGATATATATAGATAGATATTAATATATATATATACAGATATAGTTGTATACATATAGACATATACATATATAGAGATATATACATATATATAGATATATACATATATATATAGATATAGATATCCCCGAGTAGCTTCCGGCCTTGATAAGTTGTGACTACCTTGTAAAAAAAATAGAGATAGATAAATAAAACTTAAATGGTCTTGCTTGGGCGTTGGAATCGTCAATCCGGTTTACAACTTCATGTTTTAAAAATTCTGCGCATGGCTAAATAAATAAACACAAAGCAAAGTTTTTCTTTTAAATCAATTATTTGACTTGAAAAATATGCAAATAAAAACAAAACTGTAAATTCTTTTAGGTTTTGTTTACAGCTTACGAATTTTATTTGTATTTTAGCTGCCAGTCACACAAACCAAAATAAATATGTTTACGATTTAAACCATTTTAAATCTTTTAAATATTCTGTAATTGACAGTTTTTAGAATTGAAAATTACTCGGGACTTATACACACACACGCACACACACACACACACATATATGTGTGTGTGTGTGTGTGCGTATATATATATATATATATATATATATATATTGTCATGGCTCTCAATTAGCCACAATAAAAATAGAATATAGGTGTAAGATTCTGAAGCTAAATGAAGGGGAGGGACAACTTTCCTAGAGCTGGTGACTTAGACACACCGGTTGGCAAACCTAAACTGCTTAAGGAAGAGATAGGGTTTGTCTATCGCCCGGATTTCATACTCGTTCCTTGCCCATTAGCCAGGCGTAGAGGCGCTATCACAAGGACTTGACAGAATCAGTGGTCGACCTTCTTTCCTGATTAGGGCAATGAACGCCGTCTTCCTCGCTTCCGCCGCATCCCATCCCCCTAAACTGAATATTGTGGGGATGGTTAAGTACCATATATGCCGGTACAGTTGGACTGGGCTGACTTTTGTCTGATGGGTGTAGGGTACCAGAGTGAGAGTTCTTGACTGTTGCTTCCGACTGATAGTACAGGTGCCCTAAGTCTTCGCTAGCACTTAGAGCGGCTGCTCCATCAACAGTTATATAATGTCGCGATTTTGGTAGTGCCATGTCGCGCATGGAAAAGGACCTCACACTCATCACCGGTGGGCTTTCCTGAGGCCTCAATCCTGTAGGTAACCACAACTGATGTTCAACTTGTATTGCATATCTGATATTCTGCACAACCTCTTATCCAGCACCCCTCACTCACCCTTACTAAAACTTTCCAACTAAATAAAATGAAATGGCAGTTCAATCAAAAATTATGTCTAAAGCAGGACCTAACTAAAAACAATTAAAAAATTAAAAAACCACCTCCACACACACACACACACACACACACACCACACACATACACACACACACATTCAGCTTTATATTATAGATATATAAAGCTGAAGTCTGTGTGTGTGTTTGGTCCCGAATAGGCTCCTATATGGTTGACTATTATAGAAAACTGATCACATATAATGATAGATGTATCGAGACACAGGAATGGGTATATTTGATCTGGCATAATGATGATTCATTAAACTTGTGGAGTCTACGTACGCGACTGGTCCACAAAGTATAGAAATAAAAAAATTAAAAATTAAATAAAAAAAAAACGTTAACAAGTGTATATAAGTGGATATAGATGTACATAATAATACTTTGATAAATATATTTTAACTTAAATAGGGATGGTATAATACAATTGTGGGGTCTGTGTTCGCGTCTGGCCTCCATAGAATGAAAATAGGCACAAACTTTAATAAAGACTTTTCATATCTATCTGCGTAAGTATACTTTGATAATTATGTTTCAGTTTGAAGAAATATGGTACAATAAAAGTATGGGGTGTTCGTTCGTGCCTGACCTCCATAGAATGGAAATATGTCACAAAGTTTACCAAGGTTTTTGATATAGATCCACAGAATATTATGATAAGTGTTTCAGTGTGAACAGGTGTGGTATAAATTATGGGGTTTATTTATTTTATTTTTACTTTCATCATATTTTGCTTTGGTTTTGATACCCCCAAATTCGAAGCTATCTCTTTACAACCCTTCCTTTTCATAACCTATCACACTTTAATAAATCAGAGTCCATTTTCTGTAGACTGTTTTTGAACCCAGCCAACAACGGGTACTTTTGCTAGTATATATATATATATATATATATATATATATATATATATATATGTAGTCATCCATATACAGTACTGCTTCGCTGTTTCAGATATCGTCAGTGCAGCTTGACCAGCTCCTAATAAAACCCCCAATACTAATATACATATATATATATGTGTGTGTGTGTGTGTGTGTGTGTGTGTGTGTGTGTGTGTGTGTGTGTGTGTGTTAGTGATTGGACGATTCCAATATTTTTCCCGATTCCGATACAATTACCGATTCCGTACTAAATTCCCGATTCCGATACAATTACCGATTCCGATTCTTTATAAATCTCTAATTATTATACTATAAGTTGTTATTTTCCTTGATTTTCGTAAAAAAAATCACATTTTAAATATGCAGATATTTTCCGAAACGTCAACTTGTGGACAGTGATGTATCGATTTTAGCTTTATTTATACTGTAAAATCAATAAATGTTTATTATTTAATCATTATTAGCAACAATGGAAGATTTTACTTCAAACAAAATAAAATAAAAAAAGACAAAAGAATGGTTTCGGCATTGGAAAATAGTATCAATTTTTCGGATTCTGATACCGATTCTGATACCCCCAAATGTTCCGTTTTTTCTGATTCCCGATTCTAATTAATCGTCCCAACACTTATATATATATATATATATACATATATATATATATATATATATATATATGTGTGTGTGTGTGTGTGTGTGTGTGTGTGTGTGTGTGTGTGTGTGTGTGTGTGTTTATATTTATATATGTATTGTTTTTTTTTAGATTTTTATGGCTAGGTTTTCTTCCTTATATATATTTGCTTTATATTAAAGGATTTTTATGTATTTTTTATTTCTATAAAAATTATATGCTTATTACTATTTCGCAAATAGATCTTAATGGATTGTGTCTACATTGTATTAATGGGGAAATTGTATTTTTCACTGGAGAACCAGCTGTAATAGCTACCATGGTTTTCAATCTTCGAAACAGCTACATGGTAGGCAGCTGAAAATCCCCGTTTTCTCTTTAACAATTTAAGTTAAGGTTTTTGGTTTCTTTTCCTTATCGATGTATATATAAATATTCTCTTGTGTAATTGTAGACTTTCTAGATGTCGCCGTATGCAAGTGCGAGAAGTTGAATTTAGTTGTTTTTCCGAGAATTTAAACTGCATATATATATATATATATATATATATATATATATATATATATATATATGATTGTTGAGCTGGATTAAATCCGACGATATGAAATAAAATGGAGGTGGAAGGACCTGGATACTCAACGTTTCGCCCGATTTATGCGGGCTTCTTCAAGAAGTCAATGACCATCCCTCTTGAAGAAGCCCGCATAAATCGGGCGAAACGTTGAGTATCCAGGTCCTTCCACCTCCATTTTATTTCATATATATATATATACGAGCAAACAGTTAATAAAACGTGTTAAAAACACTTTGAAAAAGAGTTAAAAACATATTTAATCTGAAAAGGAAACATAAGTGGATAGTCCTTAATCCGCGGAGTTTCGAAGAAATACTTTCCTTCTCATCAGAGGGTAGAAATTAGCAAAATGCAGGATCAGATTTTGCATGCAAAAGTATTTGATGAAACAAGTAAGCCAAAGATCTTACTTGATAACAAAAAAGTGAAGCAGAGGGAATATGGCGAGGAAAAAGGTGATTACACATGAATGGATAGTCTGGTGGAAGATAAATAATCCAGTGTAGGTAAAATCCAAATATATAACTTCAAGAAAGTTAATTGAATTTCCATTTGCACAAGTAAAATCCAAGGAAATCCCGTAATTGGAAGATGGTCCAAAATAATCCAAAGGTAAAAATCCATGGATTAATTCACAAAAATGTGTACAAGGAAAAAAGGGGAAAAAATTCCAATAATATTAATAAAAGAAAAATAAGATATGCTTTTCAATCTACTGCCGAGACATAAATAAATGGTTGAGATAACTTTATAAATATTAATTCTTTAATATGTATATTAATTCTTTAATATTTATATGATACTTTAATTTTACCATCTTCGATCATTTTGGTAAATTTCATTGTATTTTTTATTTTATATATAATATATATATATATATATATATATATATATATATTATTCACTATTCAAAAACGGCAGTGATTTAATTTTTTTGTGGTTATTAAGAGTAAGATTATCTTTTTATTCATAAGTTTTAAGAGGCAATCTTCCACGGGTTTTTTCACGCACTTTCAAAAATCCAGTCATTAAAAAAAGAAATAATTTCGAAAATCCTTTGAAGTTACAAAGGTAAAAGCTGTCAATGAAAATAATAAATAATATTTTTTCAAATTCTAAAACTCTTATTAATTTTAATATATTTTGCAAACTTATTTTTTACCGAGAAATTGACAAAAATCGTATGAAGCAACAGGTTATATGACCCCAAATTAAATATAACTTATATCTTCATTTCGGTATATTTTAGTATGTAGCTAAGATGAAAAAAACATTCTAATAAGATCGCGCCATGGGATTTTTGTTACATCAAATAATTCAGTTTATATATAGTTCAGCCGTTTTAAATAAATATGTAAAAATAAACGAAATTGATCACTTATTTGATTCTAAAGCATTTTAAATATTGCATTGTTTAAGCCAAAATATGTAAAAGTAACACGTGGTTCTAATTTTCCCGTGTTTTTTTTTGTTTGTTTTTTAGGGGTTTTTTTTTGGGGGGGTAGCGTTTTGGCAATTTTTTAAAAAAATCACCGGTTTTACGGACATTAAAACAAATATGAGTATTTTTAGAATCTTTCTTCTTTAAATTGCTGTAAAAATTAAAATGGATTAATATTTTACAAGGGTTTATTGTTATTTGTTATGGAGGTCCAAAATTCATATATACATATACATACATATACGAAAAGGTGTTATTTCTTTGCTAAAAGATTGCATAAACTTACTTTTGTTTATTTTGAAGGTAAAGTGTCAAAAATTTCAAAGATGTGTCCAACTCTTTCTACTTCAAATTCGTGCCAACAACGCAAAACATGGATTTAAAATTTTACAAGCTTCAATATCATCGTCGGTATACATTTTTGTCTCTTGGGCCCTTGAGATTAATACCACCAATAAAATAAAGAGAACATTTGTTCTCTCTGAAAAATATGTCTCACTCATCATATATGCATGCATACATATATATGATGGCCCAGTGTATGTAAGTACCTCCGTTGGACCATCTGTAAAAAATTAAACATCCAGTGTAACAGTAACTCCTGGAAATATCAGCCTGAAAGAAAAGTTGGAAATGACTTATATACTATCGATTACGACCACGTAATCCCTACAGCCACCCACCTTGAAAATACTGCGGTGAAACCTGACATAGTTATATGGAATAAGTCAGAGAAAGTGGACACCTTGGTTGAAGAAAGTCTGCCTAATGATGGACTCTGAACTATATATATATATAAAATGGGTTAAGAAATTCCACCGAAAGAAAGATGTATATTTAAATAAGGGGGTAGTCACCAACAATATGTATTTTTTAACATTATTCTCTTATTCCGTGTCTTGGTTTTTCATTGAGAATTATGTTTGGATCAGTGTAATAATGTTTTTAAATCATTGAAATCGTTTTTATGCGTTTTTAGACGTTCTGTAAGCGTCCTCGTCCTATATATATATATATATATATATATATATATATATGTGTGTGTGTGTGTGTGTGTGTGTGTGTGTGTGTGTATCAGCACATACATCCCCTGTAGTCTGAAGACTAAAGAATGTTTCACACATCTAAAACTCTTTTTTAAATACTTGTAGTCTCAGAAAAAAATTGATTTTATTTATTTAATAAAAATGATACAACATTATTTGGTTTTACAGTTCTTAGTTTTTTAGATGAGGGCTGCTTGTTTATATAACTTTTTTGATCGGAATATTGTTCTCATTTTAAGTGTTATTTGTGCAACGTTTCCTTCGGTGTTATCTTCGACTGTTGTCAAGTATGTTGATTATTGTCTTTGAAAAGAAAGGAGAAAATTTACTTCTACGTAAATATTTTCGTATTCTTGGAGTTAATTTTTGTTTGTTGTCGTGGTTTCGTATGCGTGAAAGGGGCCCCATTCCAATAAAGATCGGCAGGGAATTATCGCCCTTGCATTGTCGAAATGTTAAGGGCATATTATGTTTGTTTTTCCTACAATTGGAGGTTCCCAAATTCTATAAATTTCTAAGTTTTTTCTGTTTAGTAATTTTCTGTTTTAGCATATATCCTGCTTCTTTGGGTCGCCTGGCTCTTCATCTTGTATCCCTGTCAATTATTTTGACCTCCTTCCATAAAAAGAAGTGTCTTCCTTTTTCTTTCTATATGTGATCAGCTAGTCCTGATTTTTCGACTTGCCCCACGTGTCACGGCTTTATGGTGTTCGTCTATCTTTATCTTTATTGGGAAACCGGTCTCACTTTTTTAGTTTTCCGCATTTTCATGAAATCTCATAAACGCAGTTTTTCTGTCATGAGACTTTAGGTCAGAGCTGTACTCGTACAAAATATTTAAGAGTCGAATCACTCTTGAATATTGTTCTGATGTTATATGGACTGCATATTTTAAAAACAGTTTCAGACAAGCCGTTTACGTATGCTGTGCAAACTATAGCAAATTTTCGGATGTCGTTGGTGATTGCTCTAGGTTTTCCAGGCCGATGTAACGCTCTATGGGTAGTCATTTCGTTGGAGGATTATTCTTAGGTTGTCCATCTCCGCCTGGTATGTGTTGTTATCGCTGCACATTGTTTTGACATGTTGTTGTAAGCACGGGATGCTTCCATTTTCTTACGTTATAGGAATTGTGGGAGTTATTGTACCATGAAAGTTGGTTTTCGATATATGGACGATACAAAATTCTGAACCGTGCAGATTATTAATACATCCAAGAATGCTAGTTTGCTGTTGTGTTCCTTTTCCATAGTCAGCTGGATAGATGGACGAATGAAGTTCACATGGTATAGTAATTTTTGGATGTCCTCCTGGTGGGCCAAAGTATGAATGCATCATCAGCGTGTCGTAGTCAGATAGTTGGTTTCAGTACTGTAAAGTTTGTTACTAACTTCTCAAAATGTTCCATGTGGGTAACATTCTTCTTGTTGATATGTATCGGGACCTAACGTGAAATGTGTAGTTTCTACACAGGACAACATCTCTATTATGTTGTCGATTGGGATGCTGGTACGTTCTCTCAGATATTTATCAGAGGACAGCTTCTTCCGTACCATTGTTAGTGTTTTATCAGCGGGTACTTGCTAAACAGATTTCCTAGGAACAGGTTATTTTTCCTAGTTGACGTAATCAGCCCAATCGTAGACAAAATCCCATCATATATCCAAAACTCAATTCACTTTGTTGAAATAATCAAGGATGCCCCCATTCATTCAAATCTAATGGTGAGTCTGGATGTGATGAGCCTGTTCATAAAAAAGAAAATGAAACATGGTCATACGAGTATTATGTTTCTTGTAAGTAAAAAAGTACTCGAGCTGAGATCGAAACCGAAACATAAAGACGGTGAGTCAAACACGATAACCATTAGACAAGTTTTATATGATCTTTAAAAGCGTTTTCAACATAACTTAGCATAAGGAAGCTGTCATTTTTCACGGCTGCGCATGATCAGTCGTGAAACAGTCAAAAACATAATAAACCCTAACCCTAACCCCAACTCCCGCGTATTATTTGTTTCAATTTTCACCTCTTAGCAACACTTTTCGTAATGAGAACCAAGTAAAAGGTTTTCCACATGTTTGAATAATCTATATACCAAATTTCAAGTCTGTAGATAAAAAATTCGTTTAGAATGTGTCCTCGCACATCTCATGTAGCGACATCGGATTGCCTTGGTGATAGTTGATTGAGAAAATCGACTATTCGTATAAAATATTAAAAATGTTATATAAATGAATATTATTATTTGTTAGTATGAATAAAGACAAATATGTTATAGGTTAATATGTTATTATTTATTTAGTATAAAAACACTCGAACAAAGACGTTTAAAAATAACAGATCAAAAACGTGATTAAAAAATCATATGTTAAAAGTTGTGAGCGGAATTACGTAATAGCAAGCGAATAGTTACATATATACAGAGTTAGTCAGTATCCAGGAGAGACAGCCAAAGAGAGACGGGAGCCGGACGGAGAGAGTTGGGAGAGTTGGAGCGTTGCAAACAGGACTTGAATGATCCTGTACGCAGGGGAAAAGCAGAATCTAACACGTGTGCAATATTCCCGTGAGAAAACATTTGGAATAAAAGCTGTTCGAAAATATAACTGGAGACGTCAAAGATATCATATTCCAAAAATCATATGGGTTTGGCTAGTAAATGAAAATATTTAGTTGTTAAAGGTTAACTAAAGATAAATTTATAGAGTGCTGATATATAAACTTTTATTTGTATTACATAAGCATTTATATGTCATTACACATTCATTCAGCTTTGGCCGCTTCGTCAACCAAAACCTACGCCTTACATATTAAATCCACAACGTAACATATTCATTTTGGATCGCTATATAATATAGTTATTCTGGTGCATATGTACTGGTACAATATAACACACACACACATATACATATATATATATATATATATATATATGTGTGTGTGTGTGTGTGTGTGTGTGTGTGCGCGTGCATGCGTGTGTGCGTGTGTGTGTGTGTGTGTGTGTGTGTGTGTGTGCGTGTGTGTGTGTGTGTGTGTGTTTGCAATATGAAATCTCCGAGTTCCAAAGAAGTTTTGCTAATTTTCTCACAAGATAACTGCACAAGTATTTGGAAGTATTTGTAAAATTAGTCAGCTAATCAGCATTAACTCTGACAAGCTTTCATCCTATCAATTATGAACGCATGCCGTTCGAATAAATACTTTAATGTTATGACCATAACGGCTGCCATTTTCTTAATGAAAATCTATATACGCTACAGATCAAATGCATTGCCTAACAAAGATTGTCAGCTTTACCACAACATGATGAGGAATTAAAAATACCTTTTAATGGTTACTTTTAATGCATCTAAAATCAAGCTCCCTTCTTTACATCATCAACTCTCTGATCCCCATATGACATCAATTGAAATGGATGGCTCTCCTCTAGGGGAAGCTCTATGTTTTGATAAGCTTCTGTGATTGACCTTTACTCCTGAGCTGAAATGGAACACGTACATCAAGTCAGTTGCCAAGGTCGCTGGAAAAATGGTGGGATCCTTCTACCGCTCCAGAAAATATCTTACTGCTGATGCAATTCTGTATCTATATAAAAGCCTAGTACGTCCAAGGATGGAGTACTGCTGTCACATCTGGACAGGAGCTTCTAAAAACAGCCTATCCTGCCTTGACAGAGAACAAAATAGGCTTCGTAGCCTAGCGGGGAATGCCTTTTTCTCTTCCCTGTAACCTCTCTCCCACAGAAGAGACTTTGCGAGCCTGTCTTAGTTTTATCGTTACTTCCATGGCAAGTGCTCCTCTGAGCTCCAATCTCTGGTCCCCACTCGCCAATATTTCACGATAAACATCCGTCTAGCTGAAACCGCTGTTAAAAATTCTCCCCACTCTTTATCTGTGCCAAAACTAAAACGTAGATTCCATGAACAAATCTTCTTTCTTAGAAGTTCACGCCTGTAAAACTCTGTTCCGTTTGCCTATTTCCCACCTGACTACAACCTGTCAAATTCCTGATAAAACGCCCCCTTAAGTAAGACACTTTATCAAATCTCCAATACTAACGTACTGTACACGCAATAACCCTTATCCTCGAGTGGCTTCCGGGCCTTGATAAGTGGTAATTACCTTGTAAAAAAATATATTATGATAACTGGTTACTGACGTTTGTATGTAGTAGAAACGCTAATTACAAACTCACTTAATCTTGATTCAAGCAAGTTCACCTGAGTTCAGTGTATAACTTAAGTGCGTCAATTAGCGCCAGTATTATTCCCCAACTCTTTATTTTCTTTAAAGTGAGAATAAAAGTAAAGCTAATAATGTTATCATAATTCATAATTACTATGAATGTTTCATATGCCCATGTACTCTATTATTTTCTAACAAGTAATATATGAGATAAATATATATATATATATATATATATACTCTCCTTCTGGTATCTATTAGTTTATCCTATATATATAATCATTTAAGTTATTCACGTTTTCCTATATATAATCCTTTAATTTATTTTTATTTTCGCTATAATACTTATTATGCTTATATTTTCCCTTATGCAAGCGACCACCTATTATTTCATTACGTTTATTTATGATTTACCTTTAAAAGTAATGAAACATATATATTAGAAACTAATCTTGTCAGTTTTCCTATAAAATACTGGTCAACTTTATGGTACTTTGTACGCATGTATTTTTGTAACACAAAATATATAAGATCAGTATATGCTCTCATTCTTGTATTTATTATGTTAATTCTATTAGGTTGACGAGAAAGTTCTTGCGGAATTCTTAATTTTGATTTCAAATTATGTATTTTCAAATAAGTTTTCGTTATAATGCCTATACTTTATATATCATTTTAAAGAGCGTAAATCGCTCTATATAATCGTTTAAATTAAAATCGCTTTAAAACAAATATGTCTTCTTTAAAAAACGTTGAATACAAAATGAAAAAAAAAAAATTAGCGCAAATTTTCTTTTTTCAATTCAAGTTTGAAGATGATGAACGTCGTGGTCTCCTTAGTTGTAGCCAATCCACGGACAACTGATCAAGAACTTGCTGCTGAATTAGACGTAACGTATACAACGATTTCCAACCACTTGAGAGAGATTGGAAAGACAAAAAGACTTGATAAATTGGTGCCTCACAAATTGAAAGACAACCAAAAGAAACCGTTATGAAATGTCATCTTCTCTTCTTTATTCGCAACAATAACAACTAGTTTTTTCGACTGGATTATGAAAAGTGGGTTCTTTACAACAACTGGCGACGCTCAGCTAATTGATTAGAAGCTTCACGACACTTATCGAAACCAGAAGGTAACCAAAATAAGGCAATAATGACTATATTGTTTGTTTGTTTTTTTAATGGGCGCGAAATCCATTAGGGCGTAAAAGTACTGTCATCAAACAACTGAAATGCACAGAAACTTCGACAACAACACCCAGTATTAATCAACAAAAAAGGCCCAATTCTCCCCATTACAATAACCCTAACCCTGCAGAAGTTGAACGAATTGGCCTACGAAACTCTGCCTAATCCTCCATACTCTCCAGACCTCTTACCTACCAACTACCCTTTTTCCAAGCATCTCGACAACTTTCTGCTTGAGAATTGATTTAAAAACATAAGCGCTACCAAAACGCCCTCAGCGACTTCTTCGCCACCAGAACACAAGATTTTTATGTTACTGACATACATACACTTGTTTTGCGTTGGCAAATGTGTGTTGATCCTGATGGTGCTTATTTTGATCAATATTTCTTCTTTTTTTTGAGCCAAGATATGTTCATCTAAGTTTAAAAGTTAAAAACCGTAAGAACTTTCTTGTCAAAGTGATATAATTGTTTAATTTATTCACGTTTTCACTTTTATACCTAGTAGGCTTATTTTTTTCTCTTACGCAAGCCCCCACCTAATATCTCATGTATTAATTATAATATTACCTTCATGTGTTAATATTAATACCGGCTATGTGATACATACGTTACATCATCCACTTTTATTAAGAACTTGCCTGGGTGCCTGGCGTTGCCCGAGTGTTTGGAGGTATCAAAAAAGTTGTAGTAGGCAGGCATGCTCGAACCCGTTACGCGATGGCGGAAAAGAAAATGAAAGAAAATCTGACGTCTTACCCCAACTTAATGGCGCGGTCGGAAGTGTTAAGTGTTCAAATTAAACGTAGTCAATCAAAAAGTTGACTCGCAGAAATAGCGTTGCTTTTAAACCTCCCGCGAATGTTGTTTTTAATGTGGGGGGGGACTAGCTCACCCAAAAAGGGGGCACTCAGGGTTTCCCTTACATTGACCAAGGATCAATCACAGAATAGATACTTCCCAGTCCGAGGGCCACGTGGTTGCGTTCAAATAGTTTCGCTTTATTTATACGAAAAAGAAAAACAAACAGCCGACATGACGGGGCGGTGGGAATTTTTTAAAACTTGATCACAAAAAAAAAAAAGATAGAGACGACGTTCCTTTGCAAATCTGAGATATTACGATCGGGAAGTATAAGAAAACTTCTCCCGGAATCTAACCGATGTGAGAACTCCGACGCAAAAAGCCTTTCGTGGACATACACAAACGCGCGCGCTCATTTTGCCTTTTATATATTTGACTAGCGAGGGGTACCCGGCGTTGCCCGAGTATTTGGAGGTGTGTGTGGTTTTGGGTAAATCAAAACTCCGGGGGGGGGGGTAAAATAAACAAAATGTTTTGGTAGGTATGTATGAGGACCGAACCCGAATCCTTCAGACAAAGTTGGGCATTAAAGTGTGAAAAAAAAAGAGTGCAATGCTAACCATAGAGCCACCGCGAAATGCTAACGGAAATGCGTTTGAATTTATTTAATTACTTAAATTAGCAGGTGCACGTTTTAATGACTTAATGAGGTCAACTTTTGACTGCGGGGTAGCATTTCATTTAGCGCGGGAACGCTTTTTTTTTCCACATTGTGCTTTCAGACGTTTCCGGCGATCGAGACCGGAAAAATACCTAGACAATTAGTGTCGCTTTTATTATAGGAAAAGGCCTAACCCACATGCGGCGAGCGAAAACTGTTGAATATTTATCTTCCCGAAGTCAAGTAAATTAAATAGACAGGCGAACTCCGTTGTTAACTCTGAGATATTACGATTTACATGCGATATGAAAAGTTTTTAAAAGTTGTTAGACGACCGACCGCTTCTCTGAAAAAAAGCCTTTTGTAGACATACAGAAAAAAGTGAACACACATACACACATACATTTTCGCTTTTATATTTATAGATATATTCATTAGCCTTGACTAAGATGGTCCACTTCCTGAAAAAATGTATTTTTCCTTCATTTTCTTCATATAGGATGCTAGTGATATAGTAGTTTTATGTGTACCTAACCTTTCTTTATTTCTGATATATGGCTATCATCTAGAACCAATATACGCTGATGATTCTTGCATCTATATACAATACTTTTTGTTACACATTCACTTTTTGTAGAGTTTCTTCTTTTCGTCTACAATTATACTTTATTTTCAGTCTTAAACTCTCTAGGTTCGTAATGTTCAGTTTTAGTTTTCTAACTTTGGATTTATTCGCTGATATTATTGTATTTCAAATGTTTATCATAGTGTAATTAAAGGACTTTTATTGAAGTTTTATTAAGTAGTTTAAAAGCATCGCATTTTATTTGAAATTATTATCAATCTATATATCTATAAAAGGGGCAGTGTGTTGAGAACATTTTTCTACGTATATACTTAATGAAGTTTTGATCTACAGACTTAAAATTTTGTATATAGGGTATTCACACGTGTGGAAAACTTTTTAATCGGTTTGTAGCCGGAGAAAAGGCTGCTAATGTGTCAAAATTAAAAAATTTGGTGCTTGGGAGGGCTTCTCGGATTATTATGTCTTTCAACTGTTTCACGACTGCATATGCGCCAATCGTTCACATTATGTTAAGAATAAGTAGGTTTGAAAACACGGTTTTAAAGATCGTGTCAAGCTGGCCAAATGGTTATCGTGCGTGAGTGACTGTCTTTAGGTTTTGGTTTCGATCTTAGCTCGAGTATTTTTTTTACTTTCAAAAAGTTAACAGTTTAGAAAAAATATAATACTCACACGCACATGACTCAGTTACTTTTACGTCTTCATTTTTTACTTCACTTTTTTTTTAAGGAATTTTACGTTACATTTAATACCGGGCAACGCCGGGTATATCTTCTAGTTATTTTACAAAATCCCTTTGTATCAGTTTTAAAGCGGTCGCTAAATAGAGGATTAAACCACCATGTCTTCATTTTCTTAATTCTTAATTCAATTTTCACCCCAAACAAGGCACAGTGCCACTTTGAAGCAGGGGGCTACTATCAGGGACTTAATTTGCGGGGTCATTATGAAGGGAAATGAGTAGAAAGATGTTTGTTTACATTACACTTGAACTTCTGCATATCATTGCAGTTGGGAAAGCAGAATCCCGGAAGGGAGTTCCAAAGACCCGCAGTTCTGGGGAAGAAACTATTGGAGTAAAAGGCTTTCTTGCACCTAGGGATCTCTACTGTAAAGGGATGAGACTTAGTAGCTTGTCGGGTTTGTCGGGGGTAGTTACGTCGGGGAGGTACAAGTGTTTGCAGTTCGTCAGAGCATTCACCATTGAAGTATTTGTAGAACAGACAGAGGGATGCAACATCTCGTCGATGGGACAGAGGCTGAAGCCTAGATGACAGTTCAGGACCTATCAGGTTGGCGACTCTCTTTTAAACCCTGTCCAGGAGCGAGAGACAAGAAGCAGATGCACCAGCCCAGATGTGACAACAGTACTCCATACATGGGCGAATGGTTGCCTTATAGAGGTATAGGATACTGTCAGGCGTAAGTAGTTTTCTAGCACGGTAGAGGGAGCCAACCTTCCTTGCAGCAGCCTTGACAATGCTCTCAATGTATCTATTCCAGTTCATATTCCCTGTAAACGTTAGGCCGAGGAGTTTAAAAGAAGTACTTTCAGGTAATGTGTTGTTAGACCCCCATTTTACGAATTTTATTTGCATTTTCCAACAAAAATAAAACACATATGTTAATTTGGTTAATGTGACGTTTGTGCACGAAGTCTGACCCCTTAATCATGTAGACAATGTTGCCTATTTGATTCTCAACAATGCCGGACTCCCAGAAAGTCTTATTATTTTTGTGAATCTTGTAGAAGTCTCTTTCGCCAACTTTATACCGTTATTTTGTTATCGTTTTTTTTTAGGTATGGCCTATCCTGGTTTAGTAACAACTTCTGAAAAATTGGTCTAACCTTGTGTCCGAACATAAACTCAGCAGGTGTCTCCGATATTTCGATGTTTGCATTCGAAGTGACTCTGCAGATTTGTAAAAGCTGTTGGATTGACTTATCCGTCGGTGACCCGCTAGCCCTTTTTCAGAGCTCTCTTGAATGTGTCAACGAATTTCTCTGTTTATCCATTACTTCTTGGGTGGTAGGGCGGAATGGTTATATGCTCGATTAGATGATCCTCGCAAAAATGTTATGCAAATTATAGTAATAATACAAATCATACAAATCATACAAATTATACAAATGATACAAATTATACTAAATAGGAGAATCAGACGGGTTGTTATGAATGACTTTCTTCTGGTTAAATTAAGGCGGTTACAGATGCTGATTGCAGTCCAATAATCATGAGACTACACTTACAACAAAAGGCATGGTAAATAAAAAGCGTAAAAAAATTCCTCGATTGCTTCCACGTCACAATGTGGACCACTTAAGATTTGGTCGTGAATTTTCTGATGAGAAAAAATTTTCTGATGAGAAAAAAAAAATCAATTTAGATGGTCCTGATGGCTTCCAGCTATATTGGCATGACAAAAACATGCCTCTTGAAATTTTTCCACACGTCATAGTGGTGGACGGTCCGTAATGGTATTGGGTGTCTTTTCTTACAGAGGGACAATGGAGCTCTAGGTGGTGCAGGGTCGTCAGACAGCAGCTGGTTATTTTAGCTTTGATGATGGAGGATCCTCGTTTGTGTGGGGATTCACACTGCAAGACGGGCCTTGAGCTTTCTATAAGAAAATAGAGTCCATCTTTTGGAACATCCTACATGCTCACCGGACTTGAACCCAATTGAAAATGTTTGGGGATGGATAACGAGAGATGTTTATCGAAATCGCAAACAATATTCAACAAAAAATGAACTTCATAAAGCCATCTTCAGAAACTTGAGCAGAATCCCCCGCACGTTAATGGAAACCCTTATTTCTAGCATACCCCAAAGAAGTTTTGAAGTCATCAAAAGCAGTGGAGGTAGGACTCATTATTAAGTTTTATTGTTGAATGTTTTCATACACTTTTCATACACTTTTAGTACAATTTAATAGAATATATATATATATATATATATATATATAGAGAGAGAGAGAGAGAGAGAGAGAAAGGGTGATGAAGTAAAATGTACAGTGAACTTTAAGCTATATTTTCTAAGTAAGAAAGAATTGCCCCACTTGTTTTAAAAGCTTACATATGTTGATGTCACCATATTATATTTACTTTTATTATCAATATCATTTCAGAAACGTTTACCCATGTGAGCAATCAGGTGGCCAAACGTCAAATATGTGTGATTTGCTGAATGCACACGTCTCACCGACGGAGATATCAGGAATAGTGGGAGTGTCCGAAAAAAGGGTTCATAATGTAAAGAAGAAAATGACTATGAGCCATTAGTAGTAGAAGGACAGGAAGTGGTGTAAGCAACAAAAAATGTATCAAAATATTTATTAGAACTCTTGAACTTAAGATTTAAAAAAAATCCATCAAAATCTATGCGAAAAATAGCAAGTGAACTTAAGGTAGACAGCAAGACTTAGAAATGCAGTAAAATATGATTTGAACTTAAGATCCTATACAAGAATGCCGAAACAATTCTTGATAAATGCTCTAAAAAAGACTTGTAAGGTGTAAGAAAATTATTACATGGCGAAAGAAAAATCTTTCCATTGTAATGATCTTTTTCTGATGAAAACAGACTCGAAATTTGATATACAGGATATTGAGATTTGGGAAAATCTTTGTGATCCGTTTTCGGCCACAAATTTGGCTGTTAAGGGGTTAAAGTTCAACGATTTGACCTTTAAGAACTCTACCAAACTCCTCTGCCAATTTTGGGCCTAAACACTTGAAATTTTATATATAGGTTCCGTGGACATGGATCTAACTTATTAAATTGATTTGAGCCCCAAAAAATAAATGTTAAGTGGTCATAATAGGGATCAAATTTGAAAAAAATTGACCGTTTTTTTTTCTCAACATACACCCCCAAACACCCGGACAACGTCGGGATGAAATGCTGGTATATATATACATATATATATATATATATATATATATATATATATATATATATATATATATATATATATATATAGAGAGAGAGAGAGAGAGAGAGAGAGAGCGACAGATAAAAAGAGAATTGGAAAAATACATTATTTTAATATACTATATATATATATATATATATGCATTTTCGTGCTCTACTTTCGTTAGTAGCATGTGTTTTCATTTCTCTAAACTCTGAATGATTTTCTTTTTTATGTTACTTTATATATTAGATGTTTCATATAATAATTATTGTTTGTATATGGTTGAAGAATTTTTAAATAAAAATATTAACCTTTCACTTAATTAAATATATACATTTCATATAGTTTCTCCTAGGAAGTATTTTTCATACTTTTCGATTGCTTTGTTTCATGAAATAAGATGGATGACATTTCTAGATGGTGATTTCTTTCCTCGAGAGAATATGTCATCGGTGTGAGCTGTTTATTTTTATTTTTTTTTTTTGTGTGTTTTTTTTAATTTTTATTTTGCTGCTTTGCTCTGTATTTTACCTGGACGAAAATATTTTGATTTCTGAGGTATCCACAAATAGGTTTCATCTGTGACATAGTTAGTTACGGATAAAGCGAAAATTAACGCCGAATCAACCCTATTCCGTCAGGAATTAGGCATAGGGCGTGTTTCTAAATCAACGTTTATTTCCTGTTTCTCTTTATTTCTGGTATATAATACTTGCGCATGAAAAAAAACACAAAAACACGCGATCACATTTCAAGCTATATTACTTGTCATATACATACGCGCACACAAACATACGCGCACACGTCCACACACGTACATATATTCACGTTCGCGTACATACACTCAAATTCACGTGTATAGACACACACGCTAACGTACACACATGTACTCACATACACAAACGCATGGACAACCTCACTTCCCCTTTCAAAAGAAAATTCACACATGCGCAAAAGACACACCGGAAACACCTATAAAAGGAAAAGACAAGCTGTTTCCAACCTTTTCTTTTCGGCCCAGCTTTCGAACTGGTCGGTCTACGGACCGACAACGTGCCTGTTCGGAATGCGCGCGCACGAGCGTACCTCACGCTATTTACTACAATGTGGAACAAAAGGCCAACAGACAGTACGTACACTCTTTCTCTCTCTATCTACTACTTGTGCCAGAGAACACGACCGCGTAGCTGACGGCTAACATGGCGCACAGTTTAACTGATGTCAACCCTCTATAATTTGTCTTTGTCTACACGCTGGACTATCATTCTCATTTCTACTATATTACTCACTTTTTTCCCACGCGCGAACAAACGATAGTGACCCGAACGTGAGATGAAAACACATTTCCTTTTTCTTTCTACATCACCAGTCTCGCAACAAACCATGGTTACACCCGCGCGAACATGAACACGTTATACTTAAAACGTTCCATTCTCTCTATACAAAGAATGGTGACCCCTTTATTTTAAAATGAAATGGATGAGGTTGAACGAAACACTCATACACACACTCACTCTCTCTCTACAACAATAAACTTTCCCTCTCACCAGCTAACAACGAGAGATGCACGACAAACTATAGACTCTTTCCCACCAGTTAACAGCGAGAGACGCACGCCAAATTAAACACGTGCGGTACGCTTTTCATTCATTTGTTTCTTCACGAAACAAATTCCTGTTCGTTTAATTCTATTTAACACGTAGTTCGTTTCTTTCTCAATTCAATTCATTAGTCCTAATTTTCACCACCACAACAAACTGGCGCCTTACTGACGCGAAACGAACAAGCATGGCGACCCTACCTTTTTGAAATTAATTGTTTTAAGCGAGACGCGCGTTTTATTTGATAAGGAAAAAAACGAATATTTCAACAAAGAAAAACAAGTGAACCACTACCGACAGGAATAACTACTAGAAATAACAATGACGAAACCCCTCGTCAGACTCGTCAGAAAACAAACACAGAGCTCTCGACTTCATACCGAATTAAAAAAAAATTCGAGCTCGACAAACATTTTTCACGGTTTCCTGACATTACCCTGCAACAAACGCGAGGACCAAAATCACATAGGCCTATACACATTCTCTCTCGCACAGCAGACGCAACAACAAAGAAAGAATTACAGGACATCGCTATCAACACATAGGAAGAAGTTGAATCAACAATACGAGTTGAGATGCACGACGCACGCTGATAAACTCACAACTTGGAAGTTTCGTCGACAGCCGGCAACCAAACTCATCGTTCAACAAGAACGGTGCAACTAGCGCCCGTCCAAACAATGCACATACTACCGCAGACTCACATGCGAAGACAATGGCAATTGGACACACGACGTCACCACGAAACAAAAAAAAAATTCCCTTCCAAACGAACAATTCACTTCTCTGTCCAAGCAACTCGTTCCACATGTCAGCACACAACAAAAACCAAGCAAACAAATGTCAGCCTAAAAAAAAAGTAAACGCTTTTCCACGTGTAAGTAAATACTTTTTTTTTCCGAACACACTCCGTTTTTGACATTCCGTTTTTGACATTTATTTAAACAACCAGACCAACGGCAAAAAAACAGGACGAAAGGTCAATTGCCGAAAACATTACTTAATATATATATATATATATATATATATATATATATATATATATATATATATATATATATATATATATATATATATACTGCATATATTTTTTCCTAGGAAGGGGAGTATTGCGCGAGCCTTTTCTAGTCTCACACAAAAACACGCGTTCACATTTCAAGCTATATTACTTGTCATATACATACGCGCACACAAACATACGCGCCCACGTCCACACACGTACATATATTCACGTTCGCGTACATACACTCAAATTCACGTGTATAGACACACACGCTTACGTACGCACATGTACTCACATACACGCACGCATGGACAAAAGAAATCCACACATGCGCAAAAGACACACCGGAAACACCTATAAAAGGAAAAGAAAAGCTGTTTCCAACCTTTTCTTTTCGGCCCAGCTTTCGAGCTGGTTGGTCTACGGACCGACAGCGTGCCTTTTTGGCATGCGCGCACGCGCGTACCTCACATCATTTACTACAATGTGGGACAAAAGACCAACAGACAGTACGTACACTCTTCCTCTCTATCTACTATTGTGCCAGAGAACACCACCGCGTATCTGACGGCTAACATGGCGCACAGTTTAACTGATGTAAACCCTCTATCCTTTGTCTTTGTCTACACGCTGGACTATCATTCTCATTTCTACTATATTACTCACTTCTTTTCCCACGCGCGAACAAACGATCGTGAGATGAAAACACATTTCCTTTTTCCTTCTACAATACCAGTCCTCTACAAACGATGGTTACACCCGCGCGGACATGAACACATGTTATATCTAAAACATTCATTCTTTCAACAGTAAATAAACGACGTTTATCTTATCCATCAATTGAGTGTTTGTTTCCTTCAATTCCATTCGTTTCATTATTTTCTTTTGTAACGGGATTAGGATTTATATGTCCTAGTCCTCTACATACTGGTCAGCTAAAGTTCTCATAGACAGACGCTGATATAGGGTAATTGTTTGGCTTCGCTTGAACACCGGACCAGATGCAAGGAGTTCTTATCATAAAAGATTATAGTGTGTACACTTTGATATCCGGACTAATCTCATCGGATAACCTGTGTGGATGTCGTTCTTACCGTGAGAATCGAAGAATTTTATAGTGAAGGTAAATACCGATAAATTAGGGTTAACCAATGATTACTCGCCGGGGTGTAAAGTATTTCGCCTCTGGTTGGTTATTGAGGATGGGTACGATCGCCTGTCTCCACACATTTACCTACATATAGAAAGAGTTACACAGAGAAAAGAAAAACAATGGGGAAAAAGAGACAGAAGAGTTCCAGTTAGCAAAAAGCCCAATCCAACGTGGGATCCCTCCCTCACAACACAAGGGAAAGCCAAGCGAAACAGGCTCGAAAAGGTAAGTGAAGTGGACGGCTACTTAGTTATTATCGAAATCCAACCATAACAGGAATTGGTGAGAAAGAGATCTAAGTGAGAATTCCTCGAGTACCTATTTATTTTGCCCTTTTTTTGTCGTTTTTTAATATGGAGAAAGGGACAAAAATAAAAATTGTCTCAGTCGTTAAGGATTTCTCCTCCACTAACAGTGAACAAGAAATTAAAGTGTATCAACTGAAGGACTACACTTTGACATATTAAATCCTTTATTCAGGCTAAAAAAAATAACACGAACAAAAACTTAGGCACAAGCCCAACACAAAAAGGGGGAACATGGAGGTCGTTGGTCATCCCTGCCACTTCAGAACTAAACAAAATTTCTCTTAGCTAGTTATATTCTTCCACCATAATACCGCATTCATCCTTTTGTATTGGGTGACGTCCTCCTTAGAACCCAATTGCTTAAAACATTTTTATTTGCGTGTAAAAACAAAAAAAAAGATAATAATGGTTGAATCACTTTGTTCTTGGCCCGAAAGCCAAGTGAAACCAGTAGCCCAAAAATCGTGGTCTACAATATCAAGAAGCTCGTTTGACTGTCTAAATGAGGGAAAACGCTGACTACCTCCCATACCTCTCTAACAGAGACAGAAAATTATCACTACAATGAGTGTTTAGTCATCACGCTCAGAAAAAGAAAGAAAAAGGAAAAAAAGATACGCTTAAACATTTTTTTTTTTTTACTATTTCATGTTTTAAATGTCTTTGCATAATTGTGTTAATACTTCGCAGACAATACGCTTATTAGTATAGACTATTCGATCGTTAATTTTTATTATTATTATTATTATTATTATTATTATTATTATTATTATTATTATTATTTCTTCTGGAATGTTTGATACAAATTTCACTCCGTCGCGACAGCATCGGAAACAGACCAATCTAGAAGAGAATTGATTAAACAACAAAAGATTCGTAGCGTGTGTTTAATCAACTTTTCTGTACAACAGAGACACATGCTGGGGGCATTAGACAATGGAAAGTGCATCGCACAAAATTGCCCGGTTTGTGAACTTTTGGATGATAAAAAAAGTGTAGTATCTGTTTAGATACTAAAAACTATACCTTTTCTCTTCTCGGTTTGCGGAGGAGGAGATTTTTATTCGGCTCAGCGATCCGTGAGGTTGCAAATAAGTTTATATCTATCGGGGTGCGACCGCTGAGACGGCCTTATGAGTTAAGTCGCGACTTGGATAGTTTTATATATTATTTAACGAATCAATCAAGAATAATATTAATAAAACGGGTGAGATTATATTTTAGACAGGTAATAAATATATCCTAATTTATTAGATTAAAGCAAACTGGAAGGTTCTCGTGATATAAACTATTAATTTTTACCACCGAGCGAGCAGTGTAACCTATGATGACGCTAAATCTTCAAAACAGATTATTCTCAGGGTAAAGCATATATAGATTAAAACAATTTAGAACACAAAGTATAAGGTCAGATGAGGTAGGCAAAATAGGGATGAGTTGAGAATACGATTGACGCAACTTTTTGTCGAGCTGAGAAAAAAAAAAAGAAATTTTCAAATCAGTTTTTCTCCGCGGGCCGTGCGAGCAAAAATGCTAGCATGTCTAGGAAAGCCGCAGGAGATAAATCTCCCCGAATGCTGTAATGAAACTTTGAAATTGCCAAGAAAGAAATGCTCCCCTAAGACCTCTCTCCATGGTACAGCCATTAGTGTTAAGAAGATAAGTTAACTAATTAAGAAACTTTAGTATTTCTCTTGTGTCAATCAATCCGTCCGAAAATCAAATCCTTAAAGACTCTCAGAGAATGTCGTTTGTTTCTTTCTGTTTGCAAAATGTTTTATTTACTGATGGTAGATCATGACCAGAGAAAAAAAAACACTACTACATTAAAGCGGCGGGAGTTGGTGGGGAAAGAAGTGGAACAGCAACAAAAAAGGCACTTCACACATTATATCTCTAACGAATATTAAACCTGTCATTGACGATTAAAATATAAAGTAGAAAAAGATTGGATGATTGCAACGTGAACGTTGCGTAAAAGAGAAAAGCCGATAAAAACGTCAGATGTAAAGTATCAATTTATTTAGTGAAAATTTGTAAAAATACCAAATAATAACATCAGTAAACATACTTCAAAATACCAAATTAAATTATCAAATAAGATTCCAAAAATTATATCTTTTCCACAGGAGAGTCACTGCTTATCAAGGCCCGAAGGTCGCTCGAGAATCAGGATTCGTAAGTGTACTGTGGTCACTGAGAAAACAGCGTGATGATGGTTAGTGGTGAAATTTGGGTATAAATTGGCCTTGTTTACTTGTAAACAATAATCTTGTAGTCAACTGGACACGATCATCTTGTAGTCAACAATTCAACATGCTGGCAGTTATGAAAGACTTAATTATTTCCCTTGCTATGAAAGTCTTGATTAACCAAAGTAAAAACCTCAGTTTAAGTTGTTAGATGGTTTGACCTTTTCGATTACGTTAGAAAATAACATATGCAAATAAACTTATTTTAACCATTACAAGTATTTATAATAACATTATTTTGTTTCCAGGAAATCTGGATAATAAGGATTTGAGATCCTTTAGGGGTAGAATTCGCTAAAGAATATTTTTTGTTTGAGGAAATCACCTTTGCGCGATCTATAAGATGTTTTATTATAGTGGTTTTATAACGGAACGGACATTCACTTTTGACATTTTAAATGCAGGAATTGACGTCTTATGGATCGCGCGAAGGTGATTTCCTCAAACAAAAAATATTCTTTAGCGAATTAAAAAAATATAAAACAGGTTTTAGTTAATAACCAAACTCTCTTGTAGATAACAAAAATAAAACTATCAACAACTTACACCCATCTACTAATATCCAACAAGAAAATCCTCAACCTATTTATATATATTACCATAACCAGCTAAACAAGAACTCCAAAACTAATGAAAGTATTCTAACAAATATAATCTGTCGATATGTAGTTTCCAACGATAACAATAAAATATCTATTATAAAAAAAAACTACAGACGACTTACCACGTTATCAAAAACGACATTTCGCAGACAAATATCAATGTAGTTTATCAATTTAACTGCCCATTTGTAGATTGTGTTTCTAATACTGCTAACTACAGGGATAAACTGCAAGCACGTTGTCGCGAAGACTAACTCTCCACCTCTCCGATTCTAGTCCAATATCGCAAATTTAAAAAAAAGAATGGCTGCCATCATTCTGAATTCTGAAGAATCATGGGTGAAAATACTAAAGTCTAACAAAGCGAAAATAATATAAAAAGATTGAAAATACTTTAAGCATTATATATAAAGAAAAAGAAGCCTCAGATAAATGATCTAAATTACGAATGTAGTCGAATTATTTTAACATGCTTAAGGGTGTACATTTTAAATATGTATACATGCATAAAAAATTGATGAAAATATCAATTTGAACCTCCACCCCCTGTTAAAAACTTATAACAAAAAATCAGTTTTAAAATATTGAAATATTACTGCTTAATTTCTAACATGAAAAGACAGTTTGCTAATACAACACATCAAAAGCTGTAAATGACAAAATTCTCTCTGATTCTCTCTCCTCTGATCTCGAGCGCGTGGTTCAGTGGGGGAAGATGTGGCTGGTTACCTTTAATGCATCCAAAACCAAACTCCTATCCTTACATCATCAACGCTCTGATCCCCATCTGGCATCAATTGTGATGGATGGCTCTCGTCTGGGTGAGGCTCCGTGTTTTGACAAGCTTCTGGGTTTGACCTTTACTCCTGATCTGAAATGGAACACGTACATCAAGTCTGTTGTCAAGGTCGCTGGAAAGATGGTGGGATCCTTCTACCACTCCAGAATATATCTCACTACTGATGCAATTCTCTATCTATATAAAAGCCAAGTACGTCCAAGGATGGAATACTGTTGCCATATCTGGGCAGGAGCTGCTAAAAACAGCCTATCCTGCCTTGACAGAGTACAAAATAGACTTCGTGGCTTAGTGGGGGATGCCCTTTTCTCTACCCTGCAACCTCTCTCCCACAGAAGAGACGTTGCGAGCCTGTCCTTGTTTTATCGTTATTTCCATGGCAGATGCTCGTCTGAACTCCAATTTCTGGTCCCCCCTCGCCAATCTTTCACGAAAAACACCCGTCTAGCTGAATCCACTGTGAAAAATTCCCCCCACTCTATATCTGTGCCTAAATCAAAACGCGGATTCCATGAACAAAGCTTCTTTCTTAGAACTGCACGCCTGTGGAACTCTGTTCCGTTTGCCTGCTTCCCTCCGGACTACAATTTGGATGTCTTCAAGTCCAATGTTAACAAATTCCTAATGAACCGCCCCCTTAAGTAAACACTTCAGCAAATCTCCTCACTAACTTAATGTACTTGCAATAACACTTATCCCTGAGTGGCTTCCGGGCCTTGATAAGTGGTGATCACTGTGTAAAAAAAAAAAATGATAGATAGAGAAATTGTCAATCATCTCAACAAAAATAACCTTTTCAGTGGCATGCAATATGGGTTTGAGAGATCAACAGCTGATTTGCTAATTGTGATATCACACAGAATCAGTGAATTTAATGACGAAGGTTTCATTTCTTGAGTGGTAGCTCTTAGCATATCTAAAGCATTTGATAGGGTCTGACACACTGGTTTACTTCATAAAATCTCCAGCTACGGAATGGCTGGAAATGTCCTCTCAAGCATAAAATCCTTTCGCTCTGATAGGTCTATTAAAGTGGTCGTTAATAGGCAGAAATACGTAGGTCACAGTAGTAATGATGGCATGCCCAAAGGATCCACATTGGGCCCAACTCTCTTTCTTACCTTTACCAAGGGTCTCACAAACCATTTTCTTCGATCATTTGTCAACATCTATGCAGACATAAGTTTTTGAGACTCATTCTTACCCTAAATCTGAAATAAAATACCTACATCAGATCCCTAACCACTCCCGAGGTATCTCACTACCGCCGCGATCCTCTTCCTGTACAAGACCAATTTCATTCTAAGAGGGAGTACTCCTACGACATCTGGGGTGGAGCTAAAAAAATACCCTTACCTCTCTTGACTAAGTGCAGAATATCTACTTAATACTTAACCCATATCCTAGAGTTGCCATAGAGCCTTGATAAATAGTAGCCTTCAAAGTAAAAAATAAAATGAAAAGGGGGTGCAGATTTTCATCAACTTTCATTGAAAGATATGCATTTGCAGCGTCCGGTTTTGCAAAACAAGTTCCACTGTTGAGTTTTACAGTACAGTGGATATCGATGCGCCTCCAGTCTATCATTTAATCCTCTGCTGAAGTGCGCACATTAGGCTTCGTTACAATGACAATAGATGCTGCCCAGGACGAGTAATTTGTAGGTTGGATTACTCATTTTTTTTTTTTTTTTGTAGACGATCTGATTCTTTTTCTACTTTGGCTAAAGCTGCATATATTACCCGACGCTTTGGACTGAAGGCTGAAACGGATCATTCTATCGGCCACACCAAGCAGTAAAAATTTGTTTTAAATGCGGATTGAATGAAAATCAGTCATCGTGTCCAGAGCAATTGAGTTTGGTGTTTTCATTACTTGTTTGCATAATTGTGCCGTTAAAGTTCCAATTAAACTATTTTCAGCCTTTAAAGATTCTTCTTACTCTTCTTAGTTTTTCACAATAATTTTCTCGATAATTCGGACCTAAATAATTCCGATTGTTTTCTTTTGTTTATGCACATTTCCTTTTTTTTCGTTTGTTCGCAAAAAAATGTTACTTTATTTGTTTTTTCGTGTGTTCACAAAAAATTAATTGTGGAAAATTTTATTTTTTTAGTGTTTTCACAAAAAATGGTTTGGAAAAAGTATCTTTTTCATGTGTTAAAGCAAAAAATTATTTTGCAAAAGACTTTTTTTCGTTTGCACAGAAAAGATTTTTCCGAAGTTTTCTTCTTTTTTTTAGACCATGTGTGCGTTTTTGTTTTTGATATTTTTTATGTTTTTGGTATTTAATGTCATTTCATCTCGTCACTAAATTTAGCTGTGATCGGAAAATGGAATGTCAGGATCATTAAATATTCAAATAACAAGTAAACTAGTTGATTGTATTTTTAAATACAATTTATACACGGCAGAAAATTTTAATTATTTACAGAACGATATTCAATGTCAAGCAAAGCTGCCATCTTATCCTCGATTCCCTGTAGAACTCTTTAGTCTTTTAAAAGATCTATAAGAGACGATAACTTTTACTTTCTTTATTTAGAGTAACCCCGTCCATTTTATCACTATAACACCCCTAAAAACAAAATGAAAGTGTGTTACGGGTCCAAATACCCTATAAATCAATCTGTATACCAAATATTCAGAGGGGAGTCCATTAGAAACTTTTCTAACGCATATTGCCAAGGTCACTTTCATATAAAGATAAAAATATATAAAAATATTTCTGCGTGCTAGAATATATTCATCTTAAATTCTACGCAATTATGCAGAATGTAGAAACTATGCATGAATAGAATCCAGCATTAAAGTGAAATGAAACCAATCATTATAAGGGCCAATAAAAAATTAAAAGTAATTAATGAAAGTTCGTTGTTCAAAGATATATGTCTAAATATGTGTGTAACCAAACGTTGACATGCCTTTTTTTCTACCTCTTAGCTTCGTCGCTCGTAGCTGCAAGGCATGCACAAATAACAAGTCGGAGGCTTCTTTTAATTAATGCTTGGTGTATTGCTTTCTCAATCTTGGCACTTTAACATTTTCCTATAGACCGTCCTTAACTCTTTTTTGCATCTTTGCGACAATCTCCACAGGTCTGTTTCATCCAAAATCGGAACCCAGACTGACTTGCATATGAGAGAATAGATATGCTCCCTTCTTTCTTTTATGCTCTCTCGCTTTCACTTTCCTTTTTCTCTTCACATTTTCTTTCGCCAGTATTCAAATGACTTATTTCAAGCTGCTATCGTCGAACCCAACTACAGAGTTTGACATACGTCAGTAACTTAATCTTTGAACTCTTCTTCCACTAGCCAACTCCTACATAGTTTTAAACATGACGGCGTAACCCGGTATAGATTCACTCGTCCGCCGGATTTTTTCTGACTCTCCCTTCTGACCCTGGTTTTACTAAACCATCCTCGTATTTCTGTCATCGACTTATACGCTCCGTCATCTCAATCATACCATACTTCTGGGCAACAAAACTGAAACCCCTACTTACATATCTACGATGGTCAGTTTTCAAAATATCTTCTACGTACCAAATCACTCGGATTTCCAAAGCTTAGAAAACCACCGCCCCTGGGATAAATCCGGAAAAATGTTACACCCATAACTAAACTTACCCTCCTTGCGCCAGTGGAATGCACTTACATATTTACTAACTATCGTTTCGAAGGACGATGTGTGATTTTTCCTATATCTCAGCCAAAGTGTAGCGCACAAAATTAGGCTCAACCTATTCACTTATAAGGTATCTTGTTATATTATCACTCCCGTTTAGGAAGCAATCTACTGATTAACGTGTTATTATGCCGACCCTTTTTTCTCTTATTTTATATACTTCACCTCTCGTCACTCGAGTGATTCTCAACCTAATAGCAATTCTTTTGCCCTTTTAACCGTCCGGTCCATGTCAGAGGAATAATCTTTATTTTCCAAGGTTAGGCATTTGTAACCTGTTAAGGCCCATAGAGCGGATCCATCCGAAACTTTACGTATATAGGTCGTATTGTTTACTGACTCTAGTTGCAGTTACTACCAGTATTTAAGCCCATAGGTTTACGGACAAAACGAACTGAAAATCCCCGTTCTCAAACTTTGTAGCTTGAGCTTAAACCACATCTTAACTGCAGCTAAATATTTTGGCTTGTAAATGTTAATCACTCCGGAAAATATAAAATAATTTACCGACCGTAATACGACCTTTTGATTTAAATCTATCCTAGTCGCTGACCTTTGCATTTTCCGTATCTCTCGTTCACATATCGCAACTACGCTCTGTTTTTGTGACATCTTTTTAATAGTTATAATTGAGAAAATGTCATCTAATTAAGCGAGCAAGCCAACAAAAAATTAGGAACGCTCTTACATGCATATTTTACATTTAACGTCGACATTAATATACGTCTAATTAAACTGCAAACATCGCAACAAGCAATAAAATTATACTGACGAAAAAAGTCCAAAAGGATTAAACTTCTCTAATCCAGGCATCACCGGCCAATCCTACCAATAATTGAGAAACACATCCACTTTCATGGGCTGGATTGACAGCGTACAATTTCACTAACATTTTTCTTCTTCTCCAAAAAAGAAAACGCCGAAAATAAAATAACAGGAAATACTCTTAAAGGTAATGTGAACAACAATCTCTCTTCAAAACAAAACAAAAAACAATCAATTTCTTTCTTTCTTTTCCCGTTCCCTTTCACATGTACCCGAATGACCTATTTCAGGGTGCTATTATCGACCCCAGCTACAGAGTTTGACATATGCACTCAACTTAACCCTTGAACTTTACCTGCACTAACACACCCTCACAGGGTGTAACATGCCGGCGTAATCCGGGATAGATCACATACTAATATCAATGCTAGAGTGAGAAAATAACTTAACTTTATAAGTATATAAAAATGTTGCTATGTGTCAAAATTGAAAATTAAAATGTTAACTTTCGTAGGAGTAGTTAAATAAAGCTGTTTTCATGTACACATCTACATTTATAAGTTATTATATGCATATGGGTGTGGCAGAGATGCTAAGGAATTGGGCATGGCATCCAAGTAATTTTTTTACATTGCTACTATATATTAAGTATTGTAATATAAGGAATAGAAAATTTATTCTATAATAATAACAAACTCTATATAAATTAAAATATCATCTTCTTTGCTGTACTTCGCAAACGAACATTCTATGAAGGGGGTTGTCTACATCGACTGTAGGCACGCTTGTGGCTGATGAGCCCGATGCGGGACAAGCAAGTTTAGCCCCAGCAGCTGCAGTCAAAAGTCGCGTCAGGTGTGGCTGCTGAGGCTTCCCAAATCTTCCTCCTTCAGAGCTTCTCCCGCAGATTCTCTGTGCGGAGATCTCAAAAAAGTCGGCAGTCTGTTGTACAATACGTCGCCAGGTAGCACGGCCAGCAGCGAGAACAGATCACTGGAGGTGGTACATGTGGCAGTCACCTAGGAACTTCTTCAGAGAGTCTTTATATCTTTTCTTCGGTGCCCCTCTGTCACGACGGTCAGTAGAGAGTTCGTCATATAGGACTATCTAGGGCAGGCGATGATTCTATATTCTGGAGACGTACCCGACCCCCCGTAGCTGGGAGTTCAGCAGCATGGCCTCGATGCTGGTGATTTCCGCCCGCTCGATGACCTAAACATTGGTAACATAATCACTCCAGTGGATGTTGAGAATGGTGTGGAGATAGCGCTGATCAAAACACTCGAGGAGTCGTAATTGGTGGCGGTAAATAGTCCAGGACTCAGAGTCGTACAGCAGGGTGGAGAGTACTACGGCTCTGTACACACTGATTTTTGTGCAACTTTTTAAGTGTCTGTTTTTCCAGGCTCTGTTGTACAATCTGCCAAAAGCGCTGTTTGCCTTGGCCTGTCTGATGTCTATTTCCCTGTCGAGTTTGGCATCTGATGTGACGGTACACCCCAGGTAGGTAAATTGGTAAACGGTCTTCAGCTTAGTTTCGCCAATGGTGATGTAGGGAGGGCGGTACTCTACCTGGGGAGCTGGCTGGTGGATGACTTCCGTCTTTTTCAAGCTGTTCTCGAGTCCGAAGATCTCTGCGAAGAAGGATGTGGAAAACTGCAAGGCTCTTTCGGTGTGGGCAACAAGGGCAGCGTCTTCGTTCAGTTGCTCGAATGTCTTTGTGTGGGCTTGAAGCCTTTTGAGGTTGAACAGACTGTCATTGAGGCGATATCGAATGTAGAAAGTATCATCATCGTAAAGATCTTCGGTTGCCTGCTTTAGCATCATGCTAAAGAAGATGCTGAACAAAGTCGGTGCCAGAACGCATCCCTGTTTTACGCCATTGACGATAAAGAAGGGTTCTGAGAGGTTGTTATTTACTCTAACCTGACCGTTCTGATTCTCATGCAACTGAACTATCATGCTGAGGAGCTTTGGGAGGCAGCCGAGGCGCTCCAAATTCAGCCAATTCCTTTTCCTGCTTACTCTGTCAAATGTCTTGGTCAGGTCCACAAACGTTACATAGAGTCCCCTGTTTTGTTCACGACATTTCTCTCGCAGTTGTCTGAGGACGAAGACCATGCCCGTGGTATCTCTGTTTGCTCTAGAACCACACTAGGTTTCTTGGAAATAGTCTTCTGCGATGGAAGGTATCAGTCTGTTTAGGAGCAAACGGGCAAGGATTTTACCTGCGATGGAGAGCAGGGTGATCCCCGGTAGTTAGAGCAGACTGACATTTCGCCCTTGTTTTTGTACAATGACCGCATTACGGAGGTCCAGTTGGAGTTCTCCTTGTTCTCAACAACAGACAAGGAGCTTATGAAGTTTCTGTGCAACGCTGGGCCTCCATTTTTCAGATCTCTGGTGGGATCCCATCGATTCCTGCCGCCTTTCCACTCTTCAACTGTTTTATGGCTACATGGAGTTCTTCCATGGAGGAAGGTTCATCCAATTCCACTTTGGCTGGCGGTTGAGGGATGTGAAGGATTGCTGAGCTCTGAATGACCCGGTCAACTCTGAAGAGAGCTTGCAAATGCCCAGACCAATGGTTCAGGATGTATATTCCATCCGTTAGAAGCGTCTGGCCGTCCGCCCTACGCAGTGGATTCATGGACGCGGAGCCATATACTGTCTTCAGAGCTTCATAAAAGCTGATGTAGTCACCGGCGTCTGTGTACTGCTGCGTTCTTACTCCGAGGTTGAACCACCAGTCGAACTTTAAGATTATAAGCTTGCGCTGGAGGTTGCTGCAGATGTGACGGAATGTGACGAAAGGCTGCTCCCCTCAGCGGACAGGACGGGCGAGCCAAGTAGGCCCGGTGCTGATCTCTTCCTTTCCAACAATTCTCGTATTTCTTCATTGTTTTCGTCAAACCAATCGCAGTTCTTTTTAGTGGAAAACCACAGGACCTCCTCAGATGTCCGCAGGATGGTTATTTTCCAGTTGATCCCAGAGGCGCTCAGGTGAGGGAACTTCTTCTGGGCCGCTGACGTTTTTAAGCTTGGACTGCAAGCCTGCCTGAAAGACAGCTGGTTGTAGTTTGCTAAGCTTGTACGTTTTCCAGGGTGGCCCTCCCTTCCTTGGTTTGGGTTTTAAGTGCAGTCGGATTTTGCAACGCACTAGGCGGTGGTCAGTATGACATTCTGCACTCGGGTGTGTAAGACATCTTTTCAGTCTTTTTGGCATACTAGAATGTCATCTATGCGGCGCCAATGTCTGGACCGAGGATGCCTCCAGGTTGTCTTTAGCATGTCTTTTTGCTGGAAGATGGTGTTTGTGATGACGAGCTGCAGCTCCATGTAAAACGCCTATTTTGATTGCAAGCTTCAATGCCATGTCTGCCAAGCACTCCTCTCCAGATAATTGCGTCTCGGTCCACTCTGGCGTTGAAGTCGCCGAGGATTATCACCTTATTAGTTGAAGGGGTGCGCCGCAGTACATAGCGGAGCTCTGAATAAAATCAGTCTTTTTCTGCAGGTTCAGCTTGAAGAGTTGAGCGTACACACTGAGAAGCGTAGCAAATTCTTTATTCCTCAGACAAGTAGAAAGGCTTTCCAGTGTGGAAGCGATGGAGGTTCTGACCAGGAAGCCAATGCTCGAGAAATACCCTTTCCGTTGCAGGTTTCCCCGGACCAAAAGAGGGTGTATCCGGCGCCGTGTTCCTAGAGGCTGCTACCCCCAGTGGACAGCTCAAGTGCAATCAAAGCAGTTGTCGCTTTGATTGTTGTTGTCGTCTTTGTCTAAGATAGTTCCGATGTTCCAAGATGCCAGATTCAGTACTTTTGCACTCTTACAGGTGGGTGCATAGGTTTCTTTGTAGTATTTCGACCGCATTGGGAGATGCCCATTGACCGCGGCAAGCCGACTGGGGATGACGGAAACGAGCTTTTAGGCCACATTTTCTAGACCCCTCTCCTTGTAGAGCAAGCAGTGCTTCCTTAGATAAGGCTCCTTGATCAATCAGGGTGCTGCCGAGTGATATTGTCATCAGGCAACCAATAACCTGTACCGACTGCATGCAGGATATATGTGCGGCTTTCAGTGATCATCTTCCACCTTCCGTTTCGCATAGGGGCTCTGAGGAGGGGTAGCACCTTCGTTGTCCAACATGCTGCTTCCCACCTAGTAGGGTGGACGAGCCTCACTGGCCCCCACTCATCCTTAAATCTCTCACATGTTGACTCCAAGCGTCATATCCCGGTAAACTGCTTCAGCTGGCGGGCTAAACCATATGAGGAGGTGGTGTCTAACATTGCACCACTGGGCGTACGAACATCATCTGAGGTCACCGGCTGAAGGGGATGGGCTCCATGACGAGCTTATTGGCCAATATGTTCCCCGTGCCTCCGGGGAAGGTTTTTGAACCAGAGGCTAAGACAAGGACAGTCTGACATAAAACCTACAATGTGAGGACCTCGCTGTCACCGTCCCAGCTCACTGGGCCATGACGAATAGGCCACGGGTGTAAAGAGTGGGACCAGTACTTCGCTATAAAATTCCACACACAGGCTGGAAGAACTCGTCCATGTCCACTTGCGACCAACTTTACCAAGTCCTGTAGCAACGGGAAAGGGGCGAAAACGGCAGGTAAAATATCATGCATATGCCAAATGCTTCGTTGATATTGCGAGCTGTTTAAAAATCTTTTCGGCCTAGCTTGAATTGAAAAAAAGAAAATTTTGCGAATTTGCTTTTTTCCATCTTGTATTCAACGTTCTTAAAAGAAGACATAATTGTTTAAAGCGAATTACGTAATTTACTAATGCATATATATATATATATGTGTGTGTGTGTGTGTTAAGTAGGTTCTAATATATTGAAATAAAACAATATTTTTAGGTGCTTAATACGTTTCCGTATACGTATATCTACATCTCTATATACCTATATATATATGGCGATTAAGCTACACTGAATATTCCGTTTCATTCACTCTAGGATTCTTAGGCTTACGCCTAAGCTCTACCTACGCATTGAGCACTGTTATAAACTAATACTTAAAGTTTACGCATGAATTTATACTTTCGTATATTAATTTTATGTGAGTAAATGAAGTATATATATATATATATATATATATATATATATATATATATATATATATATATATATATATATATATACGGGTGAATTAAAAAATTAAAATGGATACAATCCGACGTTATTATGTGAAAAGGAAGCGGAAGACCGGAGGTGACTACACCTCTTGAAAAAGACCACATAATTCGGGCGAAACGTCGAGCTTCCGGTACTCTTTTTCCTTTTAACATCATATATACGTGTATATATCTTCTATCTATAAACATACAAAGTTGAGATTTTTGTCGCACTTACATTAGTATTAAAAGCCTACTTTTTCTATATAAAATTTATTCAACCGTCCTTTTAAATATACTCAGTCGTGGATATGCGAGCGACTTCAAAACGGCTTACTAATTTGCATATTCCTTTGCAAAACGAACCTTAATTATTTATTCATTTTTATGGTTTCTTAATGTACAGATGATTTTATTTAGTTGTTACGCTTTGTTCTAACAGGTTGACAAGAAAGTTCTTGAGTTTTTTTTTGGGGGGGGGGGGTTACTTTTAAATGCAGATGAAGATATGTCTGCTAAAAAATATTATTGTGAAATAAGCTCCATAAGGATCAAAACAATTTTGCTGGCGCAAAACGAGTGTACTTATATCAGTAAAGAAAAAATCTTGCGTTCAGTTGACGATCGAAGCGTTTTTGATATCGCTTAGATCTTTTAAGCATTTCTCTCTTATAAATTTGTCGAAATACTTCAAAAATTAGTAGTCAGTAGATGAGAGGTCTGAAGAGTATGGAGGATGAGGCAGTGTTTCGTAGCCTAATCCATTCAACTTCTGCAGGGTCGGTTTAGCAAGATGCGGTCGGTCATTGTCGTAGAGGAACATTAAGAATTTTTCTGTTGACTAATGCAAGGTGTGGTCAAAGTTTCGGACGGCAGTACTTCTATCATAACTGTTTCGCTTGAATTAAAAAAAAATGTAATGGATAAGAC
Organism: Euprymna scolopes; assembly: GCF_053919585.1. Classification (NCBI taxonomy): domain Eukaryota; kingdom Metazoa; phylum Mollusca; class Cephalopoda; order Sepiida; family Sepiolidae; genus Euprymna; species Euprymna scolopes. The sequence continues at coordinate 67,689,754 of NC_136494.1, read as the reverse complement.
CAGTCGCAGACCACAAAACAGTCAGCATGACCTTCTTTTGGTGCAATTCTGGCTTCGGGGAGTATCGTAGAGTTTCGTCGGTGTCTAATCACTGAACTGAGCGTACCAGCTGTCATTAAAAAAAACAATTTTCATAGCAAGTCACAATCCGATCGAGAATCGAGTCGTTCTTGTTGCGTAAAAAAGGGGAAGATGACACTTCATAACGGCGTTTCTTTTGGTTCATGAGGCACCAATTTATCAAGTTTTTTGTTCGTTCACATTCATTACGTCAAATTCGGAAGCAGGTTCTCGAATAGTTGTGCGTTTATTGATTTCGACTAATGCTCTTAATTGATTGTTGTCAACATCCGATGGCCGATCACTATGCTCATGATTTTAAGCCTCCTTTCGGCGCCACGAAATTTCTAAAACCACCATTGTGTTGTGCATATAGTAGTAGTTCCTTAGCCAAATGCTTCGTTGATATTGCAAGCTGTTTAAGAATCTTTTCGGCCTAGCTTGAATTGAAAAAAGAAAATTTTGCGAATTTGCTTTTTTTTCCATCTTGTATTCAACGTTCTTAAAAGAAGACATAATTCTTTAAAGCGAATTACGTAATTTACTAACGTAAAAAGTGTGTAAAAATAAATGTTTAAATTCAACAAAATTTCTCGCGGTTAACAGTAGCCGAATGAATTAGGTCCTTGCTAATGAAGCCAGGGATGGTTTCTGCCGCCGGGTTCGAATTTATTGACTGGTGTTAATTGTGACACTCTGCACTGATGATTCCCTAAAGGATGAAACACTAGTGTCTGTAGTTATTTAATAATTATTATAGTAAATAATTATATATATGTGTGTGTCACAAAAGTGAGTACATCCCTCACATTTCTTAAAATATTTAAGCATATCTCTTCATGAGACAACACTGAAAAAATGACTTTTAACGCAACGAAAAGTAGTCTGTCTGCAGCATATATAACAGTTAATTTATTTTCCCCCATCAAAATAACTCAAAATATAGCTATTAACAGCTAAATTCCTGGCAACAAAAGTGAGTACCCTCCTTACGAAAAGTTGTCAATATTAACATACATGTCAATTCTCAATATTTTGTGTGGTCATCATCATTATCCAAAATTGCCTTTATTCTCCTGGGCATGGACTTTACCAGCAGCCACCTGAATGCTCTTCCACTCTTCAATTACGATGTCGCGTAGCTGGCGGATATTTGAGATTTGCGTACCTCCACTTTCTGTTTTAGGACGCACCAAAGTTGTTCTGTTTGGTTCAAGTTTGGAGACATGCTTCACCAGTCCATCACCTTTACCCTCAGCCTCTTCAGTAAAGCAGTGGTTGTCTTGGATGCGTGTTTTGGGTCATTGTCATGCTGGAACACTGCTCTGCGACCCAGTTTCTGGAGGAAGGGGATCATGCTCTGCTACACTATTTGACAGTACATGTTGGAGTTCATGTTCCCCTTAATGAAATGTAACTCTCCAATACCTTCAGCACTTATACAGCCCCAGACCATGACATTCCTACCACCATGCTTGACTGTAGGTATGACACACTTATCTTTGTACTCCCTACCTGGTCGCCGCCACATCAGAATCAAACAAATCAAATTCGCCTCATCAGACCATAGGTCATGGTTCCATAGGGCTATGTTGACATGTCTTCAGCAAACTGTTTGCGGGCTTTCTTGTGCATTGCCTTCAGAAGAGGCTTCCTCGTGGGGTGAGAGCCATGCACACCAATTTGATATAGTGTGCGATAGATGGTCTGAACATAAACAGGCTGAGCCCCAACCTCTTTAATCTCTGCTACGCCGATCTTTCAAAAAAAGCATTTGGATGTGACGCTCAGGACCTGTGCTCGGCTTCTTTAGAAGACCTACCCGAGGCCAGTTCCGAGTGAATCTTGCTGCAGCTCAGTTTCAAGGTGTTAACAATCTTCTTGTAGCCTTGATCATGTTTATGTAGAGCAAGAATACATTTTTTCAGATCCTCAGAGAGTTATTTGCCATCTGGTGCCATGTTGGAACTTTCAGTGACTGGAAAGAGATAGTGTGAGGGCTGCACTACAAATTTTAATACACCTACTCTCTATGAATACATGGCGTAATACATACGTAATTTGGAGGAGAAAAAAATCAGTACTCAATTTAAACATTTAGGGGTATAGTTTTTAAGGATTGTACTCGCTTTTAGGGGTGTAGTTTCTTAGGGGTGTACTCACTTTCGTTGCCAGGGATTTAGCTGTTAATGGCTATATTTTGAGTTATTTTGAAGGTAAAATAAATTAATTCTGTTATATATGCTGTTGACAGAGTACTGTTCATTGTGTCAAAAAATTACTTTTCAGTGTTGTCCCATGAAGGATTATACTTAAAAATTATAAGCAATGTGAGGGGTGTACTCACTTTTGTGATACACTGTGCATATATATATATATATATATATATATATATATATATATATATATATATATAAATAAATACATATATATATATATATATATATATATATATATATATATATATATATATACAGTGCCACGTAAAGTATTGGATACATTTTTCTTCATAACTTTAATTAATGTTGAAGAATTTACCTAAAATTTGGTCAGTATATTCCTATTACTATTCTAACTAATATTTGGGGTAGTAATTAAAAAATTAAAGTTTAGAAAGTTTATATCAAAGGAAAGATATAAATCAACTAACGCAAAAGTATTGGATACATGTATGGTTTCATAGCCTTTATTGCGTTCAACAGCTTCCAATCGCTTTCTATAGTTGTGAACATTGATCTTCAATATTTTCCATAAATGTTCAATTAGGTTGAGGTCTGGAAACTGTCTGGGTCAAATAAGAACGTCAATTCCGTTATTTCTAAGCCATTCTTTGGTTAGTTTGGCAGTATGCTTCGGATCATCGTCCTGCTGAAACACGAAATTGCTATTATGTCCCAACAAATCAGCAGATTTCTGTAGTTTTTTCTCCAAAATCTCCCTGTACATACGTCGATTCATTCTACCATTGATGATTTCTAGTTCACTAGTCTATTGCAATAAAAACACCCCCATACTATAATCGAACCACCGCCAAACTTTACCGTAGGAATGGTATTCTTTTTGTTATAGGCGGTGCCATTTTCATGCCATACATGTGTTGCTGTGTTTCTTCCAAAGATTTCGATTTTCGCTTTGTCTGACCAGACTACCTTGTGTTGCGTTGTTATCTCTAATAAGGGATTAGAGGAGATGACATATATTATATATTTGTTGTATCATAAAGGAGACGAATCATAAAGGGAATCCTGTGTTATCGTCTAGTCAGAGCTAACATTGTGTGATCGTCTAGTTGTTCTTTCTATTTGTTCATATGCCGTTGTGTTTTTGTGTGGTACATGTATTTTTCAACATACCTTCTGCGTCTTGGTGTTGGTCCATCTGGAAACATCTCGTCTTGGAGGGAGACTGGTACTTATTTTAGACGAATATTCATTCACTCCAACACGGTAAATTGGCTTTATAGTTTTTATTTCACTTTCCAGATGTCTCGCAGAATGATGGAAAGTGAAACTCTGGCCTGTGTGGTTCTGTTCTACACATTTCAGCGTCCCCCTCCCCCAGTAAAAGGGAGGAGACCAGTGAATCCGTCCGTCCTCTTCTAAGTCTAAACCAAATCTCTTCGATTCAGCTAATTTTATTACGTCAGTCACACGCAATCCGATCAGCTGATCCTGACTTCCGGTCAACGTGTCTCCTCAATATACTTTACACACCTGCCTCTCTTTCTCTCTCTCTCTCTCTCTCTCTCTCTCTCTCTCTCTCTCTCTCTCTTGATCCATTCTCTAACACTTGTTCTAAAATTCTTATGTTTTAATATAATTCAGACGTGATCTGACATGTTTAAACTTCAAGAATGGAACTTTTCTTGGGATCTTGATACAAAACCTGCGCGGTTTAGAACTCTAATGATTGTATCCTTACTCACATTATCCACAGCTTCTCTGAGGTCGGTTTGAATTTCACCACGAGTAAGAAAAGGGTTTTTTGCACCTTTCTGCTTACCCACCTTAATTTTTTTTCGTTTAATTTCCTTGGCCTACCACATCTTGGAAGATTTGCAACAGCTTCATCAGGGTTTTTAAACTTTCTGATAATGTTTCCAACTATACTAAGTGGTAGATTAAGTTCCCTTCATATTATTCGATACCCTTTTCCTTCTTTGTGCTTATCAATGATTTTTTGACGAATGTCTATTGACAACTCTTTAATTTTTTGCATGTTTATAAATGAACTGGTTGACTTTGGAGGAGTGAGCCCAAACTGGAAGAATTTTATAAAATTATTTTAACTCTAGGATTCTTCAGGCTTAAGCCTGAAGAATCCTAGAGTGGATGAAACGTGGAATAATCAGTGTAGCTTAATCGCCATGTACATTTTATAACTTACTAACTAGCTCTACCTACGTATTGAGCACTTTTGAAGTAAATACTTAAAGTTTACGCACAGATCTATACTTTCGTATATTAATTTTATGTGAGTAAATTAAGTAGTTATATATATATATATATATATATATATATATATATATATACTCTAGAAGTGTAAGCCATGTTTAGTCGCAGAACAGTTTCCGATGATTCGCTGTTCTACACAAGTCCCGACAGTTGACTGGTTTGCAGTAGACAGTTCCCGAGTTGAAATCCACAGAGCAAAAGATTGTTCCGTGTCGAGACGAAAAAAAAAAAACATATGCGTAATTGCTACAGAAAGGTTTAATATTTATGGAGCAATTCTGGTTTCTGATTGGTTGGTAGCAGAACGCGAATTAATTCGATTCGTCAGTTCCTAGCAGCATCGTTTATAAATAGAATCTCCCAACTGTGCGGAATCATAACCAATTATACTCCTGTATGATGGGATGTGTCTCCTAGCGGCCTCGGCTGCAGGGAGACAGGGTAGTACAAGTCAAGGATTCGTCACTTGACACTCGGCCCAACAGGTGAGGGGCCGGGAACCGGCCCAGCACCTGTTGGACTGAGGTACACCGCCTGGGTAATACCTAGGAGGTCCACCCTCCCAGGCCTTGCCACCGGGCTTTCCGGTGGGGTAAGTTTATTGCTTGCTGCCTGAGGCGCCCCGACCGGGGAATGCCGACGGGGTTACTCAGGCAATTTTTAAAATTGCAGGAGTGCCCCTCCTTTAGGGGAGCCTGCGGGTATCCCACTTTCCAGGCCTTGTGCCAAATATTGCCGATGTGGGCGGCAATTAAATATATACCAAATTATACTCCTGTATGATGGGATGTGTCTCCTAGCTGCTTCGGCTGCAGGGAGACAGGGTAGTACATGTCAAGGATTCGTCACTTGACACTCAGCCCAACAGGTGAGGGGCCGGGAACCGGCCCAGAATTTGTTGGACTGAGGTACACCGCCTGTGCCAAATAATGCTGATGTGGGCAGCATTTAAATAACTACCCCATTATACTCTGGTATGATGGGATGTGTCTCCTAGCGGCTTCGGCTGCAGGGAGACAGGTTAGAAGTACTCATCAAGGATCCGTTCTTGACACTCAGCCCGACAGTTTAGGGGTCGGAAACCGGCTCAGCACCTGTCAGATTGAGGTACACCTCTTGGTACTACTTAGGAGGTCCACCCTCCTAGGCCTTGCCACCGGGCTTTCCGGTGGGGCAATTTAATTGCTTGTCGCCTGAGGCGTCCCTACCGGTGAATGCTGACGGGGGTGCCCAGGCAAATTCTTCTGAGGCGAGAGTGCCCCTTCTTTAGGGGAGCTCGCCTGTTCTCCACATTCCGGCCTTGTGCCACATTTTGCTGTGCTGGGCAGCAAATAAATATCTACCCCATTATACCACAGATATTGTAACACACACACACACACACACACACACACACACACACACACACATATATATATATATATATATATATATATATATATATATATTGATATAAAAACGTTTCTTTTTTGGTACATGATTGCGTTTGTATTCGAAGGTTTAGCGTCAGCATTACATCATTGATTCAAATGCTTACGTGGATTAAAACTGGAAAAGAAAGAAAGGTGGAGGTAAGAACAAAAAGCAAAGATTATAAGGAAGAGCAGAAAAAGAGCACTTGGTCCGTTATGTTCGGTGAATGCGAGGACTACCTTTCTCTCTTAGCACCCTTCCGAAAATCGTACTTTGTAAAACTGGTAGTCGTGCGAATGTGGATTAAGAGATGTGTTTTCTAATACCCTGTACTGAAAGCGAGCACCTGTTTGGATTTCGTGAAATGAAAAAATAAATACCTTTTTCCTTCATAAGGAAAATTTGTGTCGAAGTTATCATTTCTCTATGCGACCTTGCCTACACACTACATATTCTTTAATTAGAGAAATAGAGGACAGCATTACTGATTTAGATTGGGGCAACATTAGGGCAGTTAATTTGAACAACATTACAGTCTTTCAATTTAAAAATTATTTATACGAAATTTTAAATTCGTTGTAGAAATAAGAGCGTCTTCATAAATCTGAATTAATTTGCATATTCTTTTTTAAAACAAGCATTAATTAATTATTCATTTTGATTGTTTCTTATTAGATTATTAGTTTCTTTTAAATACTACGTTCACTTCTATTCAGGCATATTTTATTATTTTGTACATTATTGCGTAGTTTAAGAACGAAAGCGGGATTGATTCCATATATTTCTAATATGTTATATTTCTATGAATATCTCTAGTATCAAATGATCTTTATTCACTGTGAAATTTACTTAATGTATGAAAACCAAAGAGGGGAGATATAACATATGAGAAATATTTGGAATCAAATTCCCCCTTGCTGTTATTTCAGATCAATTGAAACTATAGCAGCAAGTTTTTATCTCCCCTCCATAAAGGGGGAAATATCGGATATTTTGTAAAGTATTGGTAAAGGTGTAGTATCTTTCCACCCACGAAAAGTCATTAAAATTATCACTATTAAAGGTTTTCGAGTGTGCTGAAAACGAAAATAACAGCAAAAACTCCAGGAAACCAGTAGTTTCCTAGATATGAAGAAATTATAATGTGGGGGATCACTTTTCTATATTAATTTAATATAAAATGAACATCCACTTTATGGCCAAGGTGGCCATAAAGTGGGTGCCCATCTTACGTTAAATTAATATAGAAAAGTGATCCCCTACATCTTAAAACAGTAATCTGCAACATTAAGGGTGAATGTTACATAATCCCTAATACAATTCAGGTCATTAGCTTCCCAACGAGCCTTTATTTATTAAATTTAGATCAGTAATTTCCAAAATTTCGAACTCGTAAAATTGCCCCCAAAACTGGTATATTTATATATGGATATATCTATACTTGTAGCCAAATGGATGTTGAAATGTGCATATCTTTGATCTTATGAGCTGAAACTACATGAAAATTTGAAGGCTTTTAGTAGAGTATGCTACTATTTTATGGTTACAATTTAAGTGCAATTCGATGGGATGTGAGGACTAAAGGACAAATACTGGAAGCGAGAATCACGCGGCTGTCGAAATTAAACCCAAGATCTAATTTCTACTCTTCTTATCGAAACATTCGTCTATCGAGGATTACTACAGGAACTACAACTACTTGTAAAAGTATTTTTTTTTTAAATAGATATTAGATTTCTCTAGATCAGCCCGGTTCAGGCGATATTCTTGCATACAGAGTGTATGTTGTGACTATTCGCTACGAACGGGCAAATGGTCATTAGGCAGAGGCAAACAACATACTCTAATTTCGAAACGTGCTTTAAGGCGCATTATATATTGATAGGTACATATAGACTAGTCGAAAACATTGTGAAATTAGTTTTGATGCTTTGGGATGAAGTTTGCTTCGGGTTGTTTTGCTTGACTGTCTCTCCTGTGGCATTGCAAGGAAACTAATATACACTTATAAACTTGATATCTTTTCTACACTGACATTGACATAAAAAGACAATGCTTCTATCGCAAATTATTAAAAGGAACACCTTAATATACTCAGTCATTGAACACCTTAATATATGCAATCATTAAACACATTTATATACTCAGGCATTGAACACCATAATATACCCAGGCATTGAACACCTTATTATACTCGATCTTTGAACACCTTAATATACTCAGTCATTGAACACCTTAATATACGCAATCATTAAACACCTTTATATACTCAGGCATTGAACACCTTAATATACTCAGTTATTGAACACCTTAATATACTCGATCTTTGAACACCTTAATATACTCAGGCATTGAACACCTTAATATACTCAGGCATCGAACACCTTAATATACTCAGTCATTGAACACCTTAATATACGTAGGCATTGAACACCTTATTATACTCAATCAACGAACACCATATTATACTCAATCATCGAACACCTTAATATACTCAGTTATTGAACACCTTAATATGCCCAGGCATTGAACACATCAATATAATCAGTTATTGAACACCTTAATATACTCAGTAATTGAACACCTTTATATACTCAGGCATTGAACACCTTAATATACTCAGGCATTGAACACCTTAATATACTCAGTCATTGAACACCTTAATATACGTAGGCATTGAACACCTTATTATACTCAATCATCGAACACCTTAATATACTCAGTTATTGAACACCTTAATATGCTCAGGCATTGAACACATTAATATACTCAGTTATTGAAAACCTTAATATACTCAGGCATTGAAAACCTTAATATATTCAGTTATTGAACACCTTAATATAAGTAGTCATTAAACACCTTTATATACTCAGGCATTGAACACCTTAATATACCCAGGCATTGAATTCCTTAACATACTCGATCTTTGAACACCTTAATATACTCGGGCATTGAACACCTTTATATACTCAGGCATTGAACACCTTAATATACGTAGGCATTGAACACATTATACTCAATCATCGAACACCTTATTATACTCAATCATCGAACACCTTAGTATACTCAGTTATTGAACACCTTAATATGCTCAGGCATTGAACACATTAATATAATCAGTTATTGAACACCTTAATATACTCAGTAATTGAACACCTTAATATACGCAGTCATTAAACACATTTATATACTCAGGCATTGAACACCTTGATATACTCAGTCATTGAACACCTTAATATACACAGTCATTGAACACCTTAATATACTCAGTTATTGAACACCTTAATATGCTCAGGCATTGAACACATTAATATACTCAGTTATTGAACACTTTAATATACTCAGTAATTGAACACCTTAATATACGCAGTCATTAAACACCTTTATATACTCAGGCATTGAACACCTTTATATACTCAGGCATTGAACACCTTTATATACTCAGGCATTGAACACCTTAATATACTCAGTCATTGAACACCTTAATATACGTAGGCATTGAACACTTATTATACTCAATCATCGAACACTTTAATATAATCAGTTATTGAACACCTTAATATGCTCAGCCATTGACCACCTTAATATATTCAGTTATTGAACACCTAAATATAAGTAGTCATTAAACACCTTTATATACTCAGGCATTGAACACCTTAATATACCCAGGCATTGAACACCTTAATATACTCGATCTTTGAACACCTTAATATACTCAGTCATTGAACACCTTAATATACGCAATCATTAAACACCTTTATATACTCAGGCATTGAACACCTTAATATACTCAGTTATTGAACACCTTAATATACTCGATCTTTGAACACCTTAATATACTCAGGCATTGAACACCTTAATATACTCAGTTATTTAACACCTTAATATACTCAGGAATTGAACACCTTAATATACTCAGTCATTGAACACCTTAATTTACGTAGGCATTGAACACCTTATTATACTCAATCAACGAACACCATATTATACTCAATCATCGAATACCTTAATATACTCAGTTATTGAACACCTTAATATGCCCAGGCATTGAACACATCAATATAATCAGTTATTGAACACCTTAATATACTCAGTAATTGAACACCTTTATATACTCAGGCATTGAACACCTTAATATACTCAGGCATTGAACACCTTAATATACTCAGTCATTGAACACCTTAATATACGTAGGCATTGAACACCTTATTATACTCAATCATCGAACACCTTAATATACTCAGTTATTTAACACCTTAATATGCTCAGGCATTGAACACATTAATATACTCAGTTATTGAAAACCTTAATATACTCAGGCATTGAAAACCTTAATATATTCAGTTATTGAACACCTTAATATAAGTAGTCATTAAACACCTTTATATACTCAGGCATTGAACACTTTAATATACCCAGGCATTGAATTCCTTAACATACTCGATCTTTGAACACCTTAATATACTCAGGCATTGAACACCTTTATATACTCAGGCATTGAACACCTTAATATACGTAGGCATTGAACACATTATACTCAATCATCGAACACCTTATTATACTCAATCATCGAACACCTTAATATACTCAGTTATTGAACACCTTAATATGCCCAGGCATTGAACACCTTAATATACTCAGTTATTGAACACCTTAATATACTCGATCTTTGAACACCTTAATATACTCAGGCATTGAACACCTTAATATACTCAGTCATTAAACACCTTAATATACTCAGGCATTGAAAACCTTAATATACTCAGTCATTGAACACCTTAATATACGTAGGCATTGAACACCTTATTATACTCAATCAACGAACACCATATTATACTCAATCATCGAACACCTTAATATACTCAGTTATTGAACACCTTAATATGCCCAGGCATTGAACACATCAATATAATCAGTTATTGAACACCTTAATATACTCAGTAATTGAACACCTTTATATACTCAGGCATTGAACACCTTAATATACTCAGGCATTGAACACCTTAATATACTCAGTCATTGAACACCTTAATATACGTAGGCATTGAACACCTTATTATACTCAATCATCGAACACCTTAATATACTCAGTTATTGAACACCTTAATATGCTCAGGCATTGAACACATTAATATACTCAGTTATTGAAAACCTTAATATACTCAGGCATTGAAAACCTTAATATATTCAGTTATTGAACACCTTAATATATGTAGTCATTAAACACCTTTATATACTCAGGCATTGAACACTTTAATATACCCAGGCATTGAATTTCTTAACATACTCGATCTTTGAACACCTTAATATACTCAGGCATTGAACACCTTTATATACTCAGGCATTGAACACCTTAATATACGTAGGCATTGAACACATTATACTCAATCATCGAACACCTTATTATACTCAATCATCGAACACCTTAGTATACTCAGTCATTGAACACCTTAATATTCTCAGGCATTGAACACATTAATATAATCAGTTATTGAACACCTTAATATACTCAGTAATTGAACACCTTAATATACGCAGTCATTAAACACATTTATATACTCAGGCATTGAACACCTTGATATACTCAGTCATTGAACACCTTAATATACACAGTCATTGAACACCTTAATATACTCAGTTATTGAACACCTTAATATGCTCAGGCATTGAACACATTAATATACTCAGTTATTGAACACTTTAATATACTCAGTAATTGAACACCTTAATATACGCAGTCATTAAACACCTTTATATACTCAGGCATTGAACACCTTTATATACTCAGGCATTGAACACCTTAATATACTCAGGCATTGAACAACTTAATATACTCAGTCATTGAACACCTTTATATACGTAGGCATTGAACACTTATTATACTCAATCATCGAACACTTTAATATAATCAGTTATTGAACACCTTAATATGCTCAGCCATTGACCACCTTAATATATTCAGTTATTGAACACCTAAATATAAGTAGTCATTAAACACCTTTATATACTCAGGCATTGAACACCTTAATATACCCAGGCATTGAACACCTTAATATACTCGATCTTTGAACACCTTAATATACTCAGTCATTGAACACCTTAATATACGCAATCATTAAACACCTTTATATACTCAGGCATTGAACACCTTAATATACTCAGTTATTGAACACCTTAATATACTCGATCTTTGAACACCTTAATATACTCAGGCATTGAACACCTTAATATACTCAGTTATTAAACACCTTTATATACTCAGGCATTGAACACCTTAATATATTCACTCATTTAACACCTTAATATACGTAGGCATTGAACACCTTATTATACTCAATCATCGAACACCATATTATACTCAATCATCGAACACCTTAATATACTCAGTTATTGAACACCTTAATATGCTCAGGCATTGAACACATTAATATAATCAGTTATTGAACACCTTAATATACTCAGTAATTGAACACCTTAATATACGCAGTCATTATACACCTGTATATACTCAGGCATAGAACACCTTTATATACTCAGGCATTGAACACCCTGATATACTCAGGCATTGAACACCTTAATATACGTAGGCATTGAACACTTATTATACTCAACCATCGGACACATTAATATACTCAGTTATTGAACACCTTAATATGCTCAGGCATTGAACACATTAATATACTCAGTTATTGAAAACCTTAATATACTCAGGCATTGAACACCTTAATGTGTTCAGTTATTGAACACCTTAATATAAGTAGTCATTAAACACCTTTATATACTCAGGCATTGAACACCTTAATATACCCAGGCATTGAACACCTTAACATACTCGATCTTTGAACACCTTTATATACTCAGTCATTGAACACCTTAATATACGCAATCATTAAACACCTTTATATACTCAGGCATTAAACACCTTAATATACTCAGTTATTGAACACCTTAATATACTCAGGCGTTGACCACCTTAATATACTCAGTCATTTAACACCTTAATATACGTAGGCATTGAACACCTTATTATACTCAATCATCGAACACCGTATTATACTCAATCATCGAACACCTTAATATACTCAGTTATTGAACACCTTAATATGCTCAGGCATTGAACACATTAATATAATCAGTTATTGAACACCTTAATATACTCAGTAATTGAACACCCTAATATACGCAGTCATTATACACCTTTATATACTCAGGCATAGAACATCTTTATATACTCAGGCATTGAACACCTTTATATACTCAGGCATTGAACACCTTTATATACTCAGTCATTGAACACCTTAATATACGTAGGCATTGAACACCTTATTATACTCAATCATCGAACACCTTAATATACTCAGTTATTGAACACCTTAATATACTCAGTTATTGAACACCTTAATATACGTGGGCATTGAACCTTAATATACTCAATCATTGAACACCTTTATATATTCAGTCATTTTACACCTTAATATACTCATTCATTCATTGAGTCAGTTTTATTTATGCATATTTTCTACATTCCTCAAAAGTTTGTAGCATTTAAGGAAAGATTTGTGGCACACACGCACACTCATATATATAAAATTGAGTTTTATTACACTGACATTGATGCATAAAGCTTTCTCTTACTATTAAAAAATTATTAAAACGAACTTCTTAATATACTCAGTCATAGGTAAGGAAGCGACTACAGTGATGTAAACTAATTTTTATTTTCCTTTGCAAAGCGAACTTTCATTAATTAACATTGTTTTATTGTTTCTTATTAGTTGATTGCTTTTCTTTTAATTATTACGCGCATTCTACTTAGGCATACTCTCTATATTTTGCATAACGGAGTCGCATTTAGGATAAAAACACTCAGATGAAAAAACTTCAGTCCACTATTCTCATAAACGTTATAGGCGAAATAAATTATTGTCTGGTGTGTGAAATTTTTGACGCTTGTACGTATATAGCAATGCAGAACGCGAGTAACAAAGTAGACTGAAGGTAAACAAGAAGATATTGAATGGATGAGTTGCGTGGCGTCTTTTAACGACAATCACGCACGAAAACAAGATAACGTATATTACGATAATGAGAAACTAAAGCATTAGGGTTCATCTTAAATATTTGGTCGTGCAAAAATCCACGTTTAAATTATTTTGTACTATAAATAAGTTATTCTAATTAGCTGTGAACTGCCATGCTATTTTAAGATATGCCAAGTATGTTGGCACTTTTAATTTGAAAACTATGATGTTGGTACAATTCTAGTGTGCAATACTGGTATATTTGATCGACGTCTGCAAGTTCATAGACGAGCTTGCGTACAGAGTGGTAATGACTAGAGCTATGTAAAGAAAATATTCTTTTCGTTGTTTTGACTCTCGATTATATATCCGACACAGTTAATCAATCGAGAATCACATCCCTCTATCTAAAATATATAAGATATTAACTGATATATAATCTAGAGTACAAAAAATGAAAAGCATCCTCTTGTAATAGCCCTAGTAATGACATATTAAACAAACAGTATTTTCAGTCTATTTTCATTCGAATAAATGGATTTTCAAGTAACAAAGCAATCTGGTGAACTATATTATTCGTTTTAGATAAATATATTTTTACTTCAAATCTATTAATAGATGATAAATTGAACACAAATAGAATCACATTTTATAAAATGAAACATTTAACTACATAAGACGTTTAAACGATAGACTACTTGGTAAATATCCTGGAAAATATTAATGAAGCATTCTTTGAAACACACTCTATTAAGCTTAATTTGGTTTAGATTATTATGCATTTCAGGTCGAGAATTTTTCTCAAATTCTCGACCCTTTCGTTTTGTCATCTGAATATTTTGATATTGGATCGTTTGGCTATTTTATTTTATGGCATATAAACCCTTTCATTAATTTTGGATTGTAGTCTAATTTTTTTATATGTTCAAATATTTTATTCAAAGATTTTGATTTTGCATTTACGTTCTAGTTTTTTATGATATTTAATGCCGATTCCAGTATTGTTAGAAAAAAGTTTTTAAGCCCCAGGTTATTCATATAAAGTACTAGCAGGGCTACCCGGCGTTGCTCGGGACCGTATAAACAATGAAAAAACAAAATCAGATATTGAACATATGTTTTATTCTTAGGGGAGAGGAATCTTTTATCTCAAGTTTTAGCGTTACAAACAAACATTTGTCTTTTATATATATAGATAATGACAGGTTTTTTTGGGGCCCCCCTCGAAGATAACTGATCAGTTGACCAACTTCTAGTGGTCCGTTTGACGTGAAATTTCGATATTTGTCATCCAGGTGATGGGGCTTCGATATGATACCAAATTTGTCAAGTTTGGTTCCGTCTTTCAAAAGTTTTAGCGTTACAAACAAACATACATACATACACACAGACGTTTGGCTTTTATATATATAGATATATATATAGAAGATTACTTATTGATATGGATCAAATATTCTATTGATTGCAATAATGTACGTAATATATAGTAATGACCTCTCAATATAGCCCAACAGTAAAACAAGTTTTAATATAATATTTTAATTCATGCACATATCGTATTTTTATAGAGCCAGTCATCTATTAATTATTTTATTGTACTCAATAGATAGTAATGATTTCAACAGTTGAAAAATGAATTGGATGGCATCAGCTAGAAACGAAACCGAAACCTGGTTATATAATTTTTAAAGAAAATATGTTGTGGTTTTCCACTACATTTTGCTTAAACGTTCTGTCGAATGTTATCTTTAACTTAACACACACATACACACCCAAATATACGCACACAAGCTAACATACACGCATATATCTTTCTATTATATATATATATATATATATATATATATATATATATATATATATATATATATATATATATACTAGCAAAAGTGCCGGCGGTTTACTTGGTTCAAAAACTACCTACAGAAAATGACTCTGATTTATGAAAGTATTATAGGTTATGAAAAGGAAGGGTTGTAAATTTGAGTTTAATTTGGGGGTATCAAAACCAAAGCAAAATATGATGAAAGCAAAAATAAAATAGATAAACCCCATAATTTATTATACCATACCTGTTCACACTGAAACACTTATCACAATATTCTGTGGATCTATATTAAAAAAAAACTAGTTAAAATTTGTGACATATTTCCATTCTATGGAGGTCATGCGCGAACGAACACCCCATAATTTTATTATACCATATTTCTTCAAACTGAAACATAATTATCAAAGTATACTTACGCAGATAGATATGAAAAATCTTTATTAAAGTTTGTGCCTATTTCCATTCTATAGAGGCCAGGCGCGAACGCAGACCTCACAATTTTATTATACCATCTCTATTTAAGTTAAAACATACTTATCAAAGTATATTTATGTATATCTATATCAAAAACACTTGTAAACGTTTTTTTTTATTTTTAATTTTTTTTATTTCCATACTTTGTGGACCAGGCGCGAACGCAGATCCCACAATTTTAATGAACCACAGTTCTGCCAGATCAAGCATACCCATTCGTGTTTCTCGATACATCTTCTATCATTATATGTAATCAGCTTTTTAAAATAGTCAACCATATAGGAGACTATTCGTGACCAGACACATACACACACATTCAGCTTTATATATATATATATATATATATATATATATATATATATATGTTGTCAGTGTTTACTGCAGCTTACGACCGAGTTATTTTCGTATGATTCGAATTCTTTGTCACCAAATTTGCGCGACATAGATTTTGATAGGTGGGCATGTTCTTATCGTGTCCCTATCGTTAACCTGATAACCACTAAATAGCGCGCTACTATATTTACAAAAGAGTATTACAAAGAATTTTACAGAAGGCTTGCATCCAATTCTGTAGCTACAACTGCCTCTAATTTTGCAACGACACTCACTGGTAACTCTCTTCATAATTTCGACGATAAGCCCATCTACACACTTGATGTAGGAGATCAACATCATATAATAACAGTCGTTAACGCAAAGTGCAAATATTCAAAAAATAAAAAAAAACATGAAAAAACTCTAATCTACTATTTTCAAAAACGTCCCAAGCGAAATAAATTATTGTCCGCTGTGTGTAAAATTCTGTAATTCTTAACGCTTATGTGTATATAGCAATGCAGACGGCGAATGACAAATTAGAAAATATGTGTCTTACACTGAAGACTCATTGGGGCATATTTATTGAATGAGATTGTGTGGTGTCTTTGAGCGACAATCACGCATGAAAACGAACTCACATTTTTTACGATGACGAGACATCAACGTATTATAATTCATCTTAGATATTTGATTGTGCAAAAATCTACGTTTAATTTACTTATAATAGAGATAAGTTTCTCTAATTGGATGTGAACTGCCGCGATATTTTAAGATATGCCAGGTATGTTGGCACTTTGTATTTGAAAAGATATGGTGGTGCTGCAATTTATTATTGATCGAAGTCTGCAAGTTGACAGGTGGGCTCGTGTTACAGATTGGTAATGAAATATCGACCAAATGATATTTTCAGTCTATTTTCATTCGGAGAAATTAATTTACAAGTAACGAAGCAAACTCGCTAATTCTATTAGTCGTTTGAGTTAAATATATTTTTTATTTCAAATGTCGTATTAAATGAATAAGTTAAACACAAATAGATTCACGTTTTATTAAATAAAACATAACTAAATAAGATATTTAAACAATAGACTATGTGGATGTCAAGGAAAATATTAATGAAGCGTTCTTTGAAACCCACTTTATTAAAGCTTAATTTGTTTTAGATTATTATGCATTTCAGGTCGAGAATCTTTTTCGTTCTGTCATTTGAATATCTTGATGTCTAGTGTTTTCGTTGTTTGGTTTTACGGCGTATCAACCCTTTTAAGTTATTCAATGTGACATTCAGTAATTTTAGAAACATTGTTTTATGCTTCATATAATTTTTTTATTTTTCAAATGTTTATTTTGTTTGGTTTTGTGGTTTTGTAGAGGAACATTCTTGTATTTGTTTGTGACTTTGCAAAATATGATTTAGTTTGTGCAAGGGCAAAAGAAAAAATAATAATATCAATGTTTAGTGCATCTTTCATTAGGAAGCTAGTAACTCAAAAAACCTAATCTGGTAGCAGACAGCTATGTGTGATACTACTCTAAGTGTCTAAAATAGACTTCTTAGCTTAGTTGAACTCTGTCCCGTTTCACTGCTTCCCAACTAACTACAATATGATCGTCTTCAAGTCTAACATGAACAAGTTCTTGATGAGTTGTCCTCTTAAGTAATCCAATTTACTAAATTTCCACTGATAACTTTATTGCTGCGATATTGTCTCATTGACTACCGTACACTCATTACCCTTATCCTTGAGTGATCTCCGGACTTGATAAGTGGTGACTCATTTGGAAAAAAAAGCCACATGATTCAGACCTACTACTTTTGCCCTGACTGATTCTCATTTACGAAGTGATTGATAAGTTACCTACTAAGAGATCATTTTACGCGAGAGACACTACCGCCGAACACACTCCCATTCTATCTAGACAGCCGGCTTTTGATCATGGGATGTGAGGACTAAAGAACAAATATTGGAAGCGAGAATCACGCGGCTGTCGAAATTAAACCCAAGATCTAATTTCTACTCTCCTTATCGAAAATTCGTTTATCGATGATTACTAAAGGAACTACAACTACTTGTAAAAGTATTTTTTTATATCAATATTAGATTTCTCTAGATCAGCCCGGTTCTGGCGATGCCCATACATATCAACAGAGAAACAGCGTGAATGTTGTGAGTATTCGCCACACACAGGCAGATATTCATTAGAGAGAGGCAAACTGCATACTGTAGATGTCGACACGTGCTTTAAGGCGCATAATATATATATATATTGATAGGTACATATAAGCTTATCGGAAAGGATGTTTTAAAATAATTATAATTGTTTGTATTTTAATTACATTAATTTTCCCATCTTGAGCGTTATTTGCACAACATGTCGGTCACTGGATATTCTTCAAGTGTATGAGTAGCCATGTTTGGAAAAAGTTAGAGAGGGTTTCGTTTTACCTAAAACCTACAATATGATCGTCTTCAAGTCCAACGTGAACAAGTTCTTGATGAGCCGTCCCCTTCAGTAATCCAATTTAACAAATTTCCACTACTAACGATTCCGATGATATAATCCCCATAGACTACCGTACACTCAGTTACTCTTATCCTCGAATGGCCTCCGTGCTTTGATATAAGTGGTGACTTCTTTATAAAAAAAGCCACATTATTCCAGTCTACTACTTTTGTGCTAACTAATTCTCATTTACGAAGTGATTGATAAGTTACCTACTAAAAGGTCATTTTATGCGAGAGACACTACCATCGAACATTTTCCCATTCTTTCTAGATAGTCGGTTTTTAATCGTACAGGTGGCAATACGGTATATTAAGTCCCTAAGCTCTGACTTGAGCTAGTCTAAAGTAACAACCAAGACTCAAGCAGATGTTTGTAGTATATTAAGCAAACATGGTTATTTATACGCCTGAATAAGGCCGAATATTACGTTAATCAAAACATTGTGCAAATAACACTAAAGATAAAAACAATAGTTCGATTAATCTAAACGAGCAGAGCCTGTGAAAATTTCATAGTAATAAAATTTTTAAAACACATTTAAAATAAAATGAATAGAAATAAAATAAAACAAATAAGGGCGAATTTTAAACACTTTTTAGTGAATTCTCTTTTAACCATATAAAAAGCTAAAAAGAATTCATTTAAAAAATATCAATTATAAAGAAACCGATGGCAATTCACTTGCCCATTTTTTTATTTTAAAAACAATCTATAATAAAAAAAATACAGTGCCCTCTCAACATTATCTTTTATAAATTATAAAAACTAAATGTCAATTTAAAACCGTAAACAGACAACCATGTTTTTTTTTTGTTTAGAAAATTTTGGGGGAGGATATGGTTTAATGAATTTTCATTGAAACAAAACGACTAAAAAGGGAGGTAGTTCGTTTCACATTGATTAATGTTTGCGAGGATAATGTGTTTTATACACCGGACGTCGCACAAGTGTATAAATGTTTAGATAATACAGACAATGATTCCTCGTCTCAATGATTAAGAACTGTAAAATAATTACTAGTTCAATATTCAACAGATTTGATAAATGACTACAAGCTCAATATTCAACAGATTTGTAAAATGAATACGCGCTCAATATTAAAAAAAATGTAGAATAATTACAAGTTTAATATTCAACAGATTTTTAAAATGATTACGAGTTCAATAGTCAAAAAATTGTAGATTAATTACGACTTCAATATTAACAAATTTGTAAAATGATTACGAGTTCAATATTAAAAAAATTTAGAATAAGTACGAGTTCAATATTCAACAGATTTATAAAATGAGTTCGAGTTTAATATTCAAAGAAATTGAAGAATCATTATGAGTTCAATGTGTTGTGCGCTTCTGTGAAATGTCTTTTTTACATAGACTTTTCGTTTGTAAATCTATATATCTATAAAAGTGAACGTATCTGTGTATCTGTGTGTATGTGTATCTGTGTATCTTTGTGTCTGTGTATATTTCCCTACGCAATAACTCTGTCAATTTTTAGTCTACAAACTCGAAATTTGATATACAGGGTACTGAGATTTGGGAAAATCGTCGTGATCGATTTT
Source organism: Euprymna scolopes (assembly GCF_053919585.1). Classification (NCBI taxonomy): domain Eukaryota; kingdom Metazoa; phylum Mollusca; class Cephalopoda; order Sepiida; family Sepiolidae; genus Euprymna; species Euprymna scolopes. Next base: position 67,669,117 of record NC_136494.1, on the reverse strand, counting down.
TGGCCAGAAATTTGGCAATTAAGGGGTCAAAGTTCAACGATTTGACCTTTGAGAACTCTATCAAACTCCTCTGACAATTTTGGGTCTACGCACTTGAAATTTTAGGTATAGGTCCATTGGACATGGATCTAACTTAATAACTTGATTTGAGCCCAAAACTATAAATTTTAAGAGGTCATAATAGGGGTCAAATTTTAAAAAAATTACCTGCGGTCTCTTTCAAATTACTCAGACAATTTCTGGTCTAAATATTTGAAATTTTACATAAAGGGTATTCAAAGATAGGGCAAGCTTTTTCATCAGTTTGGGTCGAAAATTTTTAGTTATCAATATATAAATGTATGTATGTATGTCTGCTTGCATGTGTGCCTTAAACTTTCAATAGAGGCGACGGATTTTACCAAGATCAGTACCGTTTTAAAGTTCGATCTTTCATACGACAAATATCGAAAAATTGGCTAAAAGCATTAATATCTTCCCTTTCAACTATGCACTTTTCTACAGAGGGGGGTCACTGTTTTCGCCGATATTTTTTAAAGTTATCCTCTCCTTTAGATTGTTTAGCCTTAATTTTTAAAAAAATGTCGCTTCCGGTTTGGCGGTGGTCATAACAGCATACACGTTATGTTTTATTCCGTTCTTTTCCTCCTTTGCGGTACGGGTTCGAGCCTGCCTTCCTACTACCACTTTTTTTTGTGCTCAACATACACATCCAAAAATCCGGGCAACGCCGGGCTGAAATGCTAGTTAAATATAAAAATGATAAACAAAATACAAAATTCTCGAGGTGCCTCCTGTAAATTACTACTACAAAAAGACGAGCAATTCGACCAAGTTAAAAGAAATTCAAAGTAAATAGGAATAAACATAAAGTTTAATGTTATTAATTCATGTTTATTAATATTATGTAGACTTAAAGAACATGCGAAAAGTTTTAATGCAAAACGTGATAAATTCAATTCATACAATTAAGAAACTAGAGTTCACTAAACCGAACGTTTTTCTAATGTTAACTCAAAGGAAACTAAAAGGCAAATATCACATTAGTTTAGCAAAATGATTTTGAGTGAAGATGTGAAATAAGAAATGTAACTCTTTTCATTGTAGTCATTTTACGATCTTAGAATGAAATTTATCACGTTTTGCATGGGAACGTTCGTATAAGCGCATATTTACCCAAACAAACGGTTCCTGTTTTAAAAGTAATCTGCATTAAATCATGTAGTCTTTATTAAAGACCCGGACGAAACTTTAGGTCATCATATAAGAATATATAAAAAACGATTATTTTCATTGAAACATAATTTACGTTTTATATGAATATAATAAATTAAAAGAACAATCTAACAACGTTTAATTAACATTATTCAAAAATATAGTGTTACCCATATAATAAATTAAATGAAATAAATGAAAAAGAAAATGTGGATTTGAGTAAAAGTAATAAATTAAACTTTATAGCGAACACAGCGTAAGTACATTTTTTCTTACAAACGAGTCACTACTTATCAAGACCCGGAGGCCACTCAAGGATAAGGGTTAACAAGTGTATAGTAGTCAATGACACAATATCGTAGAAATAGTTAGTAGTGGAAATTTGGTAAATTGGATTACTGAAGAGGACGGCTCATCAAGAATTTGTTTACGATGGACTTGAAGATGACCATATTGTAATCAGCTGGAAAGCAAGGAAACGGAAGAAAGTTTCACACACGTGCATTTCTGAGAAAGACGCTTTGTTCATGAAATCTACGTTTAGGTTACAACACACATAAAGAGTGGGGGAAATTATTGATAGTGGTTTTAGTTAGATGAGTGTTTTTCGTAAAAGTTTACTATAGGGAACTATAGATTGGAGCTCAGATTAGTACTTGCCATGGAAATAATGATAGAGCAGAGATAGGCTGGCAACGTCTCTTCTGTGGGAAAGAGGTTGCAGGGAAGAGAAAATGTCATCCTCCACTAAGTTACGAAGTCTATTTTGGACTCTGTCAAGGCTGGATAAGAACTTTCTAGCAACTGTTGCCCAGATGTGACAACAGTACTCCATCCTTGGACGTACTTGGCTCTTATACAGGTAGTGAGATATCTACTCGGGCGGTAGAACGATTTCACAATTTTTTAAACAACATTGGCCACAGATTTTATATAAGTGTCCCATTTCAGATCAGTAGTAAAGGTCAGATCTGGAAGCTTGTTTAATCATGGAGTCTTCCCAAGATGAGAGCTATTCATTTCAATTGATGCCAAATGGGAATCAGAGCGTTGATAATATAAAGGGAAAAGCTTGGTTTTAGATGCATTAAAATAAACCAGCGGCCTCTTTCGCCATTGTAACACGTGCTTAAGATGAGAAAAGAGAGAATCAGAGAAAACTTGGTCATTTACAGCCTTTGAAGTGTTGCCATAGATTGTAGTGTCGTCAGCATAAATATCTACAAATCATCTAAGAATGTTATTTGGAAGATCATTGATGTAAATCAGGACGAGAATTCGGCCCAGGATGGACCCCTGAGGGACTCCAGCATTAATACTAAGAGCTTTTGATTTAAGCCCATCAACGACTACTCTTATGAACTTATCGGAGAGAAATGATTTAATACCTGAAAAAACTTTTTCTGATATACCATAACTGGAGATCTCGGTAAGTATGGGAGTTATTTCTGGTTGAAGCTTTTCAGCGCTATAATTGGTAATTGGAATGCCATCAGGGCCACTTTCTTTACTGGAATTAAGGTTTTTGATTAGCCTGGCAACATTACGCACAAATATTTCTATGGCGCATAGCATGTTTTCAGATACAGGAGAAAATGCGGAGGTTGGCGGCCTTGATCGCATAAGGTTTAATTAACTGCAAAGTTCTTGGCAAAGAGTTTGGCTTTGTCCGATGCCGACGAGATTACTACAGGACCATTGAATAGAGAACACGCTTCTGTTAAGGACCCTGTTTGTTATTTGCCCAAACTAGTTAGAATCAAGCCGCTGCTCAGCCACTTTAGACTTGACAGACTGGGCGTACAACTCTCTTGCGTCCTTTTTTACTCTTTTACAGTGGTTGCTGGCAGTCCTGTAGGCGATTTCAGACTCAGTATATCTATTACGTTGAAAGCAGCGGAGAGAACAACGTGTGTCTGTAAGTTTTTGATTAAATTTTTGAACAGTATGCAGCAGTGTATACCTACAATTAACTATTCCGTCAGGTCTGATACTATAGAAGACACATTCTTTTAAAACATGGAACCTCAGTCAGCCATTAAGTATCGATATACTGTAAGATAAAGAGGTTTTTATCATAATTAATATGACCAAGTGGTCGGAAGATCCTAGTCCAGAGAAAATGTAGATGAACATACCTCAGGGCAAGTTGCGAGAAAAAGGTTAGGGAGACTAGCATACTGACCGTCAGTGTCGGGCACATGGGTGGGTTCGTGAACAATCTAAGTTAGGTCATAAGTAATGACGAAATTGTGACAAAATTCCCCTGTCTTGTTTGAATGGGTTTACCATTCCACACTGTGAACATTGAAGTTTCACAGACGTGAATGTAAGAATGATGGCTACACTGTCAATGCGAGCAACTCTCACAACAGGAAGACGTTTCTATGTGTAAATATGTCACGTTGTTCGAGAATCAATATGTTGTATTCTCACAGGCGAAGGAGACAAATAATAGAAATGAACTTATACTCGCCGTTTCTCATGATCAACCAATAATAAAAGTAATCTCATGATCAACCCATAATAGAAATATTCGAACGATCAACCAATAATAGAAATATTCTAACGATCAACCAATAATAGGGATATTCTAACGATCAACCAATAATAAGTAATATTTGTAGGATAAACCAATAATAGGAATATTCTAACGATCAACCAATAATAAGTAATATTCTAATGATCAACCAATTATAGGTAATATTTTATCGATCAACCAAAAATAAGTAATATTCTAACGATCAACCAATAATAGGAATATTCTAACGATCAACCAATAATAAGTAATATTCTATCAATCAACCGATAATAAGTAATATTCTAATGACTACCAATATTAGGAATATTCTAACGATCAACCAATAATAGGAATATTCTTACGAGCCACCAATAGTAAGTAATATTCTAACGATCAACCAATAATAAGTAATATTCTAATGATCAATCAATACTAGGAATATTCTATCGATAAACCAATAATAAGTAATATTCTAACAATAAACCGATAATAAGTAATATTCTAACGATCAACCAATATTTGGAATATTCTTACGATCAACCAATAATAAGTAATATTCTAATGATCAAACAATAATAGGAATATTCTAATGATAAACAAATAATAAGTAATATTCTAACGATCAACCAATAATAAGTAATATTCTAACGATCAACAAGTAATAGGCATATTCTAACGATAAACAAAAAATAAGTCATATTCTAACGATCAACCAATACTAAGTAATATTCTAACGATCAACCAATACTAAGAAGATTCTAACGATCAACCAATAATTAGTAATATTATAACGATCAACCAATAATTAGTAATATTATAACGATCAACCAATAATAAGTAATATTCTAACGAGCAAACAATAACAGGAATATTCTAACGATCAAGCAATAATAAGTAATATTATAATGATTAACCAATACTAGAAATATTCTAACGATCAACCAATAATTAGTAATATTCTAATGATCAACCAATAACAGGAATATTCTAACGATAAACAAATAACAAGTAACATTATAACGATCAACCAATAATGAGTAATATTCTAATGATCAACCAACAATAAGTAATATTCTAATGATCAACCAATAACAGGAATATTCTAACGATAAACAAATAACAAGTAATATTATAACGATCAACCAATAATAAGTAATATTCTAATGATCAACCAATGATAGGAATATTCTAACGATCAAGAATTAATAAGTAATATTCTAACGATCAACCAATACTAAGTAATATTCTAACGATCAACCAATAATAAGTAATATTATAACGATCACCCAATAATAGGAATATTCTTACGATCAACCAATAATTAATAATATTCTAACGAGCAACCAATAATAGGAATATTCTAACGATCAACCAATAATAAGTAATATTCTAACGATCAACCAATACGAGGAATATTTTAACGATCAAGCAATAATAAATAATAGTCTAACGATCAACCAATAATATGAATATTCTAACGATCAAACAATAATAGGAATATTCTAACGATCACCAATACTAAGTAATATTCTACTGATCAACAAATAATAGGATTATTTTAACGAGAAACCAATAATATGAATATTCTAACGATCAACCAATAATAAGTAATATTCTAACGATCAACTAATAATAGGAATATTCTAACGATAAACCAATAATAGGAATATTCTTACGATCAACCAATAATTAGTAATATTCTAACGATCAACCAATAATAAGTAATATTTTAACGATTAACCAATAATAATTAATATTCTAACGATCAACCTATAATAAGTAATATTCTAACGATCATCCAATAATTAGTAATATTCTAACGATCAACCAATAATATTAATAGTCTTACGATCAACCAATAATAAGTAATATTCTAACGATCAACCAATAATAGGAATATTCTAACGATAAACAAATTATAAGTAATATTCTAACGATCAACCAATAATAAGTAATATTCTAACGATCAACCAATAATAAGTAATATTCTAATGATCAAGCAATAATAGGAATATTCTTACGATCAAGCAATAATAAGTAATATTATATCGATCACCGAATATTAGGAATAATCTAACGACTTACCAATAATTAGTAATATTCTAACGAGCAACCAATAGTATGAATATTCTAACGATCAACCAATAATAAGTAATATACTAACAATCAACCAATACTAGGAATATTTTAACGATCAACCAATAATAAGTATTATTCTAACGATCAACCAATAATAAGTAATATTATAACGATCAACCACTAATTAGTAATATTCTTACGATCAACCAATCATTAGTAATATTCTGACTATAAACCCATAATATGAATATTCTAACGATCAACCAATAATAAGTAATATTCTAACGATCAACCAATAATAAGTAATATTCTAACGATCAACCAATAATAGGAATATTCTAACGATCAACCAATAATTAGTAATATTCTAACGATCAAGCAATAATAATAATATTCTAACGATCAACAAAAATAAGTAATATTCTAACGATAAACAAATAATAGGAATATTCTAACGATCAACTAATAATTAGTAATATTCTAACGAGCAAACAACAATAGGAATATTTTAACGATAAACCAATAATAAGTAATATTATAACGATTAACCAATACTAGGAATATTCTAACGATCGACCAATAATTAGTAATATTCTAACGAGAAACCAATAACAGGAATATTCTAACGATAAACAAATAATAAGTAATATTATAACGATCACCCAATAATAAGTAATATTATAACGATCACCCAATACTAAGTAATATTCTAATGATTAACCAATGATAGGATGTTTTTAACGAGCAACCAATAATAGGAATAATCTTACGATCGACCAATAAGTAATATTCTAACGATCAACCAATAATAGGAATATTCTGACGATCAAGCAATAATAAGTAATATTATAACGATCACCTAATACTAAGTAATATTCTAATGATCAACAAATAATAGGATTATTTTAACGAGTAACCAATAATAGGAATATTCTAAATATCAACCAATAAGTAATATTCTAATGATCAACCAATAATAGGATTATTCTAACAAGCAACCAATAGTAGGAATATTCTAACGATCAACCAATAATAAGAATAATCTTATCATCAACCAATAATAAGTAATATTCTAATGACCAACCAATACTAGGAATATTTTAACGATCAACCAATAATAGGAATCTTCTAACAATCAAACCATAATAAAAATATTCGAACGATCAACTAATAATAGGAATATTCTAACGATTAACCAATTATAAGAACTATTCAAGCGATCAACAAACAATAGGATTATTCTAACGATCAACCAATATAAGGAATGTCCTTTAGGTCAATCAATAATTGAGATGACTTCATGATAACCCAATAATTTTAAAATTCTTGTAATCAACCAATAATTGTAATGTTCTTATAACCAACTATCATACGAATGTGCTTATAATCAATCATTAATAGGAACATTCTTATGAGCAACCAATAATAGGAATTTTCTAATGATCGGCTAATAATAGGATTTTTTTATGATCAATCAATAAAAATAATTATTCTTATGATCTACCTATTATAGAAATATTCTTATGACAAACTAATCGAAAAATATTCCGATGTTCAACCAATAATCTAAATATACTTATAATCAACCAATAGTAGGGATGTTCTTTTGATGGAAATGTGCATATAATAAACTAAGAATGTTTTTATGATAAACCAATAATAAGGATGTTCTTATGACCAACCAATAAAATAGATATTCTCATGATAAACTAATAATAAGAATATGCTTATGATAAACCAATAATTGTAATGCTCTAATGATCAACCAATATGAGTGTCATTATAATCAACTAATAATAAAATGTCCTTATGATCAATAGATAATAGGAATGTTCTTATGATACGCTAATAATTGGAATTTTCTTATGATAAACCAATAATAGTAATGCTCTTCTAATCAACTAATAAGAATGCTCCCATGATCCGCTAATAATATGAATGTCCTTATAATCAATTAATATAAGGAATGTTTTTTATGATCAACCTATAATAAAAATATGTTTATAATTAATTAAAAAGAAATGTTCTAAGTCTCTACCAATAATGAGAATTTTTTCATGATCAACAAATTATTGGAATGTACTTATGATCAATCGATAATAGGAATGTTCTTATCATCAACTAATGATAGAAATGTTTTATGATCAGCAAATAAAAGGGACCTACACATGATCAACCAGTAATAAGGATCTTCTTATAATCAATAAATAATAGGGATGCTCTTGTGCTCAACTTATTATACAAATGTTTTTTTCTGATCTACCAATAATTGTAATGGTCTTATAATCAATAAATAATAATAATGTTCTTCTCATCAGCCATTAATAGGAACGTTTTTTATGATAAAACAATAATAGTAATGTATTTATGAATAACCAATCGTAGTAGTGTTCTTACGACATATTAATATTAGGAACGTTCTGATGATCAGCCAATAATAGGAAGTTTTTCATAATCAACCAATAATAGCAATGTTTTATAGTCTACCAATAATAGGAATGGTTTTATGATAAATGAATAATATTGCTGTTTTATGATCAACCAAAAATATTTGTGTTTTATGATCAACAAATAATATTGGTGTTTTATGATCAACAAATAATAGGAATGGCCTTTGTAATTAACCGTTAATAGAAATGCTGCGAAAAACTTTCAAATGGTCAGTTCTGTGATTATATTCTTACAGGAGAATTTTAATGTAAATATAAATAAATTTAGATGAAGAATATCTCTTGGCGATGAGGTTCTTTGCAGAAACATTTTAGCGATGCGAAATTAATCTTAAAACAGTGTATAACAGGGATGTATGTTAATTTCGCATAAATGATCAAAAGAAATATAATTAGTATCATTTCCCATGTTCTTCGACAACATGCATTTATTTAACATCAGATATTTTATTAATGACAGAGTGAAATACAAGGAGCACGTCTGTAATTAAAATAAATCATTAAATTTGAAGACATTAGATAGCAAATAAAATGCAAAAATCAAATGCGGAAACTCATTATTCTGAGTTATGTCTTTTTAATGAATTGATTTTATTTTACGCAGATTTCAAGTCTTATTTATGCTAGCAGAACTCGTGAGAATTTCACGGGCTGATATATATATATATATATATATATATATATATATATAATGTTTCGATAAAACTGATATTTTTCTTTATAGCTAATAAAATAAGATTTTTGGACAGGAAAGTTAATAACACACCGCAAATGTGAGTTTATTAATATTTCGATGAAAATAGTGTTTATTCTATTTTATATATAGAATTAATCCAAATGAGATTAGTTAGTAAATACTAAAATATACTCCGAAAGTAATATTGTGCTACATAGATTAATATAAATAATAAAATCACATCGAAAGGTACAATCTTTAATTAACTTTGTCAATTCCACTCCTCTTGGCAGACACTATTTTTAGTATGTTTCTTTCGAATGTTCCCTTTTTACGTAATGCTTCGCTGACTTCTTGCTTTAGTGCAGAAAATTACTACAAGTTCTTTTCTTCACGGCATTACAACGGAGATCATATATTATTGTAATTCGAAAGTGAGGCTATTTAAAATAAACTTCTCCAGTGTTACCTTTATTTAAAGCCAAGTTTCGATAATTTGGTCTTATTTTTAAGATACTTTTATTATATCGGTTTTGTCTGCGAGCTATAAAATTGCCATGATTAACATAATTATTTTCAATATTTTGATTTAAACTGCACTTTTGTAAGGGCTAAAAAAACTTTACTAACATTACATTATATTTGTTAAGCAAAGGGCAAGGTAACAGAATTTTTTGTTCTATTCGGTACTGCCCGGGTGCAGTAAAATTTTCAGTGTAAATATAATTTTCCTTTATACTTTAATTTTATCTCTACTTTTGTTAGCGCTGGATGTCATTATTAGATTCATTCATTCATTGTTCCTGATATTCATAAATGACCTCCCCGACAACATTGCCTCTGAGATGGGTATATATGCTGATGACACTACATTCTATGGCAGGCACGACAGGAAGACGAATGAACACATTTCTAAAGAAATGGAAGAAAGACTAGAGGAAGACCTCCAATCTGTAGTGGAATGGGGACAAAAGTGATTGGTCGCGTTCAATGCTGCCAAGACTAAACTAGTTTCATTCAATAATTACAAGAAACCCTCTCTACCACCCATAGCAATGGCCAACGACTCTTTATCTGAGAGTCCATCTTTCAAACTCCTTGGCCTAACGTTCACAGGAAACATGAGTTGGAACAATTACATTGAAGGCATTGCCAGGGCCGCTGCAAGAAAGGTGGGATCTCTCTACCGTGCTAGAAAACTACTAACACCCGAAAGTATCCTGTACTTCTATAAGGCCACCATTCGCCCATGTATGGAGTATTGCTGCCACATCTGGGCTGGTGCATCTGCTACTAGTCTCTCGCTCCTTGACAAGGTTCAAAAGAGAGTCGCAAATCTGATAGGCCCTGAACTGGCATCTAAGCTTCAGCCTCTGTCCCATCGACGAAATGTTGCATCCCTCTGCCTTTTCTACAAGTATTTTAGTGGTGAATGCTCTGACGAACTGCAATCACTTGTGCCCCCACGACGTGAGCACCCTCGACAAACCAGACAGGCTGCTAAATCCCACCCCCACACTGTAGAGATCCCTAGATGTAAAAGATCTTTTTATCAATAGTTTCTTCCCCAGAACCGCTAGACTCTGGAATTCCATTCCAGGTCCCTGCTTCCCCAACAGTACTGACGTGCAGAAGTTCAAGTGTAACGTGAACCGACACCTTGCTGCCCAAATCCCTACATAGTACCCCAGCAGTTGTTGCCCCTGATAGTAGCCCCCTACACCAAAGTGGCAATTTGCCTTGTTTGGGGTGAAAATGTAATAAAAAAAAAGAAAGGAGGAAGTAAGGTAACGTTGTATTTTGCAACATTAGGTAACATTATATTTTTGTTCACTTGGGGTTGTTCGGGAGCAAACAAATTGATTATTAACATAATTTCTTTTCATACCTTTTGGGCTGTACGTTCGATAAAGCTATTGGGTTCCTTGCTAATCTTACAATACTTAGCTGGTCAGCCACGTTGTCAAGATGTCAGATTTCTAGCTGTCGAAGAAACTCTTCTATAGGCAGCTAAAAGAAATAAAGTGCACTCGAGGAGGAAAGAGAAAGCAAGAAAAATATCTTCTGAAAGCAAAACTGAAGAAATTTAGCATCAATATATATGCATGAGAGTGCCAGCCAATCGTCAAAACACAGCCACCTTTGGGGCCAACCGACGTACGGACATCGAGAAGACAAGAAAGAGGGGGACAGAGAATAACGCCCTCGAACAAATCATCCAAATGGAAATGGAGGTGCCTTCCATCATTGTAAAAGACAGTTTAAAACCATTATCGGCCTTGTCGGACTACTCCTCATATACTAAAATCCAGAACATGACCACTATCATCACTGCTGAGGTGCCGCCAAGAAGAGAGAGACGTAATTAGATTTTGTAAGTGGGAGGGGGGAACAAATAAATTCGTTCCACCCCGCGTCCTTTGGGATAAATAAAATAGTCATTATAAACATTATGTTATGTTGTTAGTCTTCCGGAAAAAACGGAAACTATTAAAGTGGTCGATTATTATGATTAGTAAAAGTATATTGTTAGATGGAAATAGTTAAAGAGTGTTAAAAAGTTATGTTAAGTTGAAATATTTACATTTAATAGGTGACAGGAATGTTAACTTGATTTTGATTTAACCGATGAAATTCAAGCTAGCCATAATATAAGCAAAAATACGCGATAAAATACTCAACAAGGATCTCTAGGCTACGTGTAGCAATGATGTAATAAAAAATATAAATTTTTGAGATGTAGATTTAGATTTTTAGACGTGAGAGATCAAAGAATAAATGATTATATTTAAAAATATGATTTCCGTCTGAGTGTTTTCGCTCTCAGAGAGAAGCACCTTCAATTTCAGGACGCAAGAAAAAGATTCATGGATAGAAAATTTGAGGTATGTTTTTGCTGGTGTTCTAACCGACAGTGATATCTATAAACTGTTAATTTATGTATGCACACGTCACACGTAGACGGCGGACACTTATAGAGACTCATTAAAAATAGGCACATCTCTTAAATGGATATCTATATATATGCTTGTTATACGGCTACAATGATTATATACACCCAAGTATACAACATAACAGTTGGTGCTGTTTTCAACTACTTTATAATATATATCATCCGTTTGAATCCCTCCGCTACGTAACGTATAACCGTTTTGGCGCCGTGCATTGCCTCCTCACATAAGTGACATAAGGAACATATGGGTTACCACGCACACGACGCCAAAGAAAAAGAAACAGAAATGAGGGCCCAATTTTGTAAAAGAAATTATATTTTAAAAAAGACTAAGCTATTAAAGGAAAAAATATAAAGAACACAAACGCATACGAAAATATATATTTTAAAGACGATTAAGATAAGTGCCATATGCGGCAAAAAAGAATGTCGTAGAAAAGGAAGGATATATATGTGTCAACTAGAGAGAAATAAAATGAGAAGAAATAAAAGAACACAAACACAATTGTCCATATACATACAAACATATTTGAATGTAAAAAGAAAAGAAAAAAAAACAAAGAAAGAATACAACGTGACAATACGAATTGAGGAAAGAAACGCACAAAGTAAAACAGTACTGTAGATGAAAAACAAAGAAATAAAGAAACACACATATAGACGCAAAATAAAAGAAAGGGCGAAAAGAAAAAATACGAACTGGAAGAATAACATGAAACACACACACACACACACACACACACACACACACACACACACATATATATATATATATATATATATATATATATATATATATATATATATATATGAGGTTGTTTTTATACCAGTCAATTAAAATCCAGAAACAAGCTACTGTGTACTTTCATAAGGAATTTTGTTTGTATAAATATGATTTTATTATAATTGGGAGAATGAAGACGAATGCATTTTTAAACATACTATAGTTCGTATTTACATGCAATTTTGATTGTCAAACATGCAAAGAGCATTTTTGTGTTACAAGATTAATGTTGGATTTTGCAACTTTCCGTTTGTTTTTTGGATTTGTTAAACAACAAAGGACAATATTGAACGTGGGGTTTATATGGATGTCCTGTGATAGCGTTAAAGTTTTATGTTCTTGTTTTTCTTAAAAGAAACTGAAGATGTTATGGTTGAACTTTCCAGATTTTGAGTGGTTGAAAAAAACGGAAAGTGAATTTTTCTTTTGCATGCCGATGATGATTTTTTTTCATTGTTAATTATAAAAGAATTGATAAGTCTCTTTTAATGTATGTAAATGTTAAGTAAATTGTAATATGTAATGTAGTGATATTATATTTGTTGTAATTGTGTTGAAACAATGAAACGCTGATTTAATAAGATGAAGAAAAAAAAACAGTTAGTGAAATTTTTTAGAGAACTTACGGTCAGTCTATAATTGAGTTTAATCGCGATAAGAAACAGCTACATGGCGGCAAATCATTTTATTATTTTCGAGGAGTGATTCGCGATAAAACTTTTTTGTTTTCGTTTTTATTTTCTTAGATCTCGTGTAAGATCAACTTGAAGCAAAAATTGGATGCTTCATGAATGGAAATCCGGAGTTTTCCGCAGAGTATAGGCCGGACAGGGCCGTTTGCAGTTCCCGACTTTGGAAAAAAAATGTTCAGCATCGTATAAGAAGGTGGACGTATCTGTCCAGCGTGAGCGAAGCTAATTGCGACAGTCAATTTTAGGCAACACAAATTCTCTAACACCGCGTAAGGGGCGGAAGAATAATGGCGAACGGAGCCATCATGTTGTGAAACACTCAAGTAAGAAAAGAAAAAAGGAGAATAAAGTATAAAAGTCGTCAAGATGTAACATGTAAAGGTGCAAATGGTCTCAAACGAAAAGTATAGAGAACAAGATACTATATTAGATGAGAGATTTGGATAGACAATAATAGGTACCTTGTGAGCTGACCACCAGATATGCAGTGGCATCGGGGTTTTCTGTTTTGTTCCTCAGAATTAGAGAGGGTAACACGATGTTAAATATTTCATTGTTTTCGAGAGCTTTTCCCAAAGTATTTTTTCGTCACGATTTTTCTCGATTCTCTTAGATCAGCGAGAAAGCACAGAAGTGCTCCTATAGTTAAAAAAAAACATATTGTTTTCCACGAACTGTGGCTTCTAAAAGGGTCCGGTTACGGATATTGTCTTCGAGTAAAATGCCTACTTGACGGAGCGATTAAAAATGGGGATGGAGTTCTGTAGGTTAAGAACCAGCTGCTGTTACCAGTTTGGGGATGAGAGTTTCCCGAACACAGACATGGGCAGGCACAAGGACAGTGAAGTCATTGTGATAGCGAATCACTTATGGATAAGCATAAAAGGAAAATAATGAAAAGACCGCCGAAACGTAACAATTGAATCAGTAAATAATGGGAAATGGTTCCAGGAAATAATGTTGTAGAAAAATGCATGTCATACAATTTTGATTAAATAAAAGGGAAGTATCTTATGTTTTAAGTTTACCGAAAACCCCTAGAAACTATTAAAATAGCCGATTATTGTGATGAAATTATAATAGTCGATTATTATGATTAGTAAAAGTATATTGATATATAGAGTATTTTAAGGATGTAAAAAAATGTTATGTAAAGTCGAAATATTTACATTTAATAGTTGCCAGGAATGTTAACTTGATGTTAATTTGACAGATGGAATTTAAGCTAATCATAATATAAGCAAATATACTTGACAAAATACCCAACAAGGATCTTTACGCTACGTGTAGTAATGATGTAATAAAAATATAGATATTGAGATGTAAACGCTGGAGATCAGAAAGGGGACATCTTGGTAAATTGCAATCATATACAAAGCGTGACAACTCTGAAAAAGAACGCAGCAAAATAAAGGATTATATTCAAAAATATCATTTCTGGCTGAGCGTTTTCACTTTCGGAGAGAAACACCTTCAATTTTAGGACGCACGTAAGAAACTTTGAGATATGTTTTTGATGTTGCTCTAACCGACAATGATGTCTATAAACTGTTAATTTATGTATGCACGCATCAACTCCCAATAGAGAATACACTGGATGAATTACACGCAGAACGTTAACACTCATAGAGACTCATTATCGAAACACAGATCTGTTAAATGGATATCTGTATATATAGAGAGACGAGACAAACATATATACGCTTGTTATACGGCCATGGTGGTTATATACACATCAGTATACAACATAACAGTTGGTGCCGTTTCAAACCCCTTTATATTATATACCGTCCGTTTGAGTATCCTCGCTACGTAACAATTACTTTATGTTATTTTATAGTGAATTGACGGGGATAGCATACTCTTTTGTTCTAATATGGGTGGCCTATCATCAATAAATGTAACCTATAATATTAAATTCAATGTCTTTAGACTATTTTCATTATCAACATAATTTCTTTTTTATATTATTATGAAAGCAGGTGAATGGAATTGGCATAAAAAATGTAGTTCTGTTTTATGTTGCTCTGCATTGCCCAGGACAAATAAATGAAAGATTACAATATTGCATTTAAAATAGATTGCTATAGAAACTTTTTTCAACACATCAACATGAAAGATAGAGGAGGTGGCAATGGGTTGGACGAAGGTGGAAAAAAAAGTTGAGGAAAAGGACAAAATATGAGATAGGGGCAGAGATTAAGATAAAAATACAGTTAGGGAAATAGAGAGGGGGATGAGAGGTAAGTTTTTTTTTTAATATAACGATGTTTCACACATCATCTAGCTTCTATTTATTTTTATGACCTTGGGAAACGCCAGGTAGCTCTACTATTTAATTATAAGTTTGAATTCTTTTCAGTGTCATGCGTCAGCACGATTGTTCAGTAACGAGAAATTCATCTCAAGCCGTTTACAAATAGATGGTATGCAACGGATAGTTTAAGAGTCGGCTTGAAGATTCGCGAATTCTACATGAACAAGCGCACTTGAAGTCTCCTTGCAAACAGTATATTGCAATCATGCGAGCACGTGCGCAATTAAATAAATAAACGACCAAGTAAACTGTAAAAGGAAAAATGTACTGTGCAAAACAAATGCTAAAATTAATAGTCATTTCTAATATTCTCTTTAATAGAATTAATTTAATTATACGTGGATTTTAATTTTTACGTAGAATTCAGCAAAACGGTGCTGTAGAATTGCCTATAATTCCAACATGTTTCAAAATTATATTTATTTGAAGTTGGAAGTTTTCAGGTCATATTCAGAGGTAAAATTACTCGAAATCAGAAAACCTTCCAAATGTTCGTAATTTACAAAGAATTGTTATTTCTCAATTCCTTGTTCTGATATATCGATATGAGACAACTTCCTATTCCAATAGTTTCCTTCCTAAAACTTCAGTCTTGTGCAAC
Source organism: Euprymna scolopes (assembly GCF_053919585.1). Taxonomy (NCBI): domain Eukaryota; kingdom Metazoa; phylum Mollusca; class Cephalopoda; order Sepiida; family Sepiolidae; genus Euprymna; species Euprymna scolopes. The sequence goes on along the minus strand of NC_136494.1, from coordinate 67,652,829 downwards.
TACTCGCCTGCTGACTGTTTTCCTCCTACGTTGGTCTTTTCAAGGTTCAAGACTACAAGCAGTATGCATTTCCTGCCTTTTCGAAAAGCACATTTTGTTATTTTTAATTCCTTACATCAAGTAGCTTCATACCTTGTCTTGAGCGACTCTCATAAAAAGTTTGATTTTTTTTTTATTTTGATCACATTATTTTTTTTTAATTTCTAGTTGGGTCATTCAACAAAATTTTAATCCTATGTTTTGCGAACCATCACTTCAGACAAAATATAATAAAACAATTTTCACTCTCAAGAGACGATGAACACGAAACAGGGACTATAAAGCACTACCTATACGATCCGTTCAACAACGGGCTTATAATTAAGAGATCCATTTTGTTTTTGTTGTCACCTTGTTTATTTTAAAATGATCTTGGGAAATGTAAATTTGTGAAATATTGCTAAATTAGAGTCATATACAGTTGACTGTAGTGGGAAACATATATTAATTTGGAATGAGGATATATTGTATTATAACAATGGCCATTTTTGAATGGAATAGTTTGGGTTGCACCTCAGTAAATAAAACGTTTGCAGATTTTCTTACTTTTATTTTATGGCGAGACTTGGAACAGGTGAAATGCGTCTGCAAAATGAAATTAGATGTATAGCAACGAATATGTCTAATTATCTATCTTTCTGACATTCCTTCTCTTATTCTTTTCTTAGCAGATGTAATGCTGATATAACTATTCATAGAATAACGGAATTACACAGAGACTAACACGTTATTGTATAAGGATTCGTGACAGATATAGACTCCGGAATCACGACGTGTAATTTTGTAATATACTTTTGCTAATACATTTTTTGTTAAATATAACGATGTGGTCGTCTTGATTATTACCAGCCTAGAAGACTACAATAGTAATAAACATTTACTGAACTTAAATTTCGGCGTCTGAATGAGCGGATTCACAGAGAAACGGGAACGATGACAATGGTTTATCAACGGTAGAAACGGGAACGACGACGATGATTTATCAACGGTAGAAACGGGAACGACGACGATGGTTTATCAACGGTAGAAACGGGAACGACGACGATGATTTATCAACGGTAGAAACGGGAACGACGACAACGGTTTATCAACCGTAGAAACGGGAACGACGACAATGGTTTATCAACGGTAGAAACGGGAACGACGACGATGGTTTATCAACGGTAGAAACGGGAACGACGACAATGGTTTATCAACGGTAGAAACGGGAACGATGACGATGGTTTATCAACGGTAGAAACGGGAACGATGACGATGGTTTATCAACGGTAGAAACGGGAACGATGACAATGGTTTATCAACGGTAGAAACGGGAACGACGACAATGGTTTATCAACGGTAGAAACGGGAACGACGACGATGGTTTATCAACGGTAGAAACGGGAACGACGACGATGATTTATCAACGGTAGAAACGGGAACGACGACAACGGTTTATCAACCGTAGAAACGGGAACGACGACAATGGTTTATCAACGGTAGAAACGGGAACGACGACGATGGTTTATCAACGGTAGAAACGGGAACGACGACGATAGTTTATCAACGGTAGAAACGGGAACGATGACGATGGTTTATCAACGGTAGAAACGGGAACGATGGCAATGGTTTATCAACGGTAGAAACGGGAACGATGACGATGGTTTATCAACGGTAGAAACGGGAACGATGACAATGGTTTATCAACGGTAGAAACGGGAACGACGACGATGGTTTATCAACGGTAGAAACGGGAACGATGACGATGGTTTATCAACCGTAGAAACGGGAACGACGACAATGGTTTATCAACGGTAGAAACGGGAACGACGACAATGGTTTATCAACGGTAGAAACGGGAACGACGACGATGGTTTATCAACGGGAGAAACGGGAACGACGACGATGGTTTATCAACGGTAGAAACGGGAACGATGACAATAGTTTATCAACACACCGGTCAGTGTAAATCTAACAATATGTTCCTTTTTTGCGAGTTGTTAACTTCTTAAAATAACAAAATTTTCTGAATAATTTCTAACTTGTGTCGAATAGTCATATAAAAATTTTATGCCCAAGCGCTTTTAAAACCCATGCGCTTAATTCCTACCACATCTATAAAAATGAAACCATAAAACATGCTATATTTTATAATATGTTGTTCGCTATCAATCTAATGTATGTTCCTTTGCAATTCTAGGGAATCAATTTACTCAGGTCTTGCCTTCTCAAAATTTTCAAAAAGGGAGCTATTTTACTTGATAATCGCAAAATGTGCCTATTCTAGAGAGCGTTGTTGCGGCTGTTCAGACAATTATTTTTCGGTCAGAGTGTTCTTCCTCCTGGGCGCTTGTGTCACATCTCCCCGTCGTAAGATGGAAATAAATAGCATCTACTGCGTTTCGGAATTCTTAGAAGGATTTAACATTTTTAACTCCTCCTTTATTTTCTGTATACTGTAATTTGGAAATTTGAATTTATAAACATACAGCCACCTCCCACAATCATTTTAATTACACATATGAAACTGAAATATCAGAAATCTGTCTTGATTAATTTCTGAAAACTATTTCAGTTAAGTTAGTAAAATAAAATCAAAAAGAGTTGCGTCTCCAAGCAAACTGCATGAACATCCACATTCATTGACTGTCATGTACCAAGTATCCAGCGCCTCAGAAATCGAGGAAAATGAGAAGAAATCAAAGAACAGAGGAACAGTCAGTCTACAAAAATGCAATGTTATTTTGTAATAGAAGTTCCATATTTACGACAGGTTGGCGAAACCGTCTTCTTAGTCATATTTTACTATTTTTTACTTCATTATTGTCTAATGCGAGGGTCATTTATTTATCTCAATTTCCGTTCTTAAAAATTAAGTCTCGGTACGCCTCAGAGAAATTGTAATGTATAAATTTACAAAAAGATAATATATATGCTTGCGCGCGCGTGTGTGTATGCGCGCTTGTGTTTGTATCTACTATTGAATTTTCTGATAGATGATTGAGATAGATTTAACATTTTTGAAAACAAAGGTGAGTTTCAATCATCAAATATCACTTTAAAATTTAAAAGAATGAAGTTTATTTATTTTAAATATTAAATCAACTTAAAAGATCAATACGAAATTTGATCCAATCAACTTCAAATTTACAGGTCAACTCAAAAAACGTTACATAATTATGTGATTCATATCAACTGAGACAACAGCAAAAACAAAATCCCCCGTCACTTCGATTATTTTGGACATACGTTTTTTTTGTTTTTGTTTTTTTTCATTTGTAAAGAACTATTTCAGAACAGGGGAGACAACTCAAGAAAACCTTATCTTAAGATATCAATTTTTTACGTAACTTTTAGATAAAAACGAATGCACTAAAGTAATACGGAGATACATAATAAAATCGTCGTCCCAGCAAAAACAGCACAATCCCGCCCTCAAAATGCATCGCTGGATTGCTACGACTAACAGAGACGTGTCTAGAGTGATGAAAACAAAATTTTCGGCCACAGTTAAGGTCTTTGTTGTGGTTTTAAGTAGGAACCACATCATGCCACCTCACATCTTCGAAGTCAGCTTGAAAGTTAACACAAAGCTGTAGCTGGATGTGCTTAAGAGTTTGATGATCCCCTGGTGCAATCAAGTGGTCGCTGACAAGTCCTGGTTGTAGTAGCAAGACTCAGCACCGGCCCACAGGTCCAAAGAGACGCAGGTTTGGCTTCAAAAGTAGTGCTACGACTTTGTACTTTTCTCTTACTGACCGCCTCCTCTCACAACCTGAACCGCTGAACTACTTCGTTTGGTCATACGTCGAAGACATCACTAACATTACCTTCCACTACACCAAAGCCTGCCTGATCGTCACCATCCGCCGAGCTCCCGCCGGTAATTTTAGAAAAGGCATACTTCCAGTTCCGGACCCGCATTGAGACGATGATAGGGCTGAAGGCGCTTACATTGAATCGATGTCAGCTCTAATACATAATCAAGTAACCTAAATTGATATTTGATATTTTTTTTTAAGTTTTAAAATAAAGCTGTAAAGTTGTTTTCTGTGTGGCGACAACTTTATCTTTCTACCCTGTACAATAGCAAAACGAAAAACTTGTATTATCTGAACAGGTATTGAATAAAAATTAAATTGAGAAATCTCCACCATGCCTCGGTAGAAAGTGGCAGTTTTCGAAACTATAAAAATTGGGTAGATTTAGTCTAGCCCAAAGTTAACAAAAAAAAATGATACCGCGCATATATGTACTCACATCCAGTTTCGGAAAAAATGTTTGAAAAAGTTTAGGGTCTAATTAATCTTGTTTCTTTTTCTTCATAAAAGAGTTTTTCAAAAATTAAAAAAAAAATGATATAATTTTCCTAAATAACAGAAATGCACAAGTGCTAAATAATCTTTTCTAAAGAATGTCTATTTTATGGTTTGTATTTTCGTGATATCTATGTAAGAAAACATTTCGTGTGGAAATAATGACTGTGTACACGTATGAACTTGAAGGTGGAGTTCAGATGCGCAGATAAGATTAGAGGTGTGCAACTGAATGGTGCTTATTAAGACGGAAGCGAAAATCTATTTGCGTCTCTCTTGATTTTGTCTTGAGGTGTTCGCTTCGTCTACCAGTCAGTTTCAAAGGCGTTGCTACCTTGAAGCATCTCTGCAGCAAATTTTCAAAAGGAAAAGAATGATAAATTAATAACCATTATGGACTGATGTGCAGTGTTCGTGCCACGTCCGATTCAGATCATATCACAGAAATATTGGCAACTTTAACATGGTCTCTCTCGTGAGTGTGTGAATCAATATCAACATAAAGGAATTAAAAAGAAATTATGATAAGTATTGATACCAACTGCAGAAATTTATGGAACTGAGTTCATTTTCGTCAAGAATTAATTATTCGTATTACTTAGATTTTTCGGACTACTGTTATTATATTGCGCGTTATTTTCACAACGATTCGGTCGATGCAATTTCCGCAAGGACGTGTGTCGTAGCGGATAAAGTACTCAATAAAATTAAGTTGTAAAAATGTTACACTCTTCCGGAAATGTAGAGTAAATCCTCAGTGCGGGCGACACTCAAAATACAATTGCGAATTACTTAGGACTTCTACCCGGTCATGGTTGACGAAACTAGAGCACGCTATGCCTTTAGATTAAATAAAGGGCCCCGTTCGAAATTCTGTACTGATTCCTGAGTTCTACAGAAAGATTCTCGAGTTTGACAGAAAGATTGCAAGTTTGATAAGATGCGATTGAAGAAGGAAGAAGTTACATCGACCGAAACATTGCGAAAATTACACTCCATATGAGAACAATAGTTCGAAGGATACAAATAATACGAATGAAATATAAATACTTAAGAAAGTAAGAATTAATGAATGTGAAAATGGATTATTTACTGACATTATTAACCAGCAGAGCGTTAACACTGTTTATTAACAGAGGGGTATAGCAGACACGTGTACGAAGTAAGATGACGTTAAAACTCGTCAGTGAAGGTTAAATATGTATTGCACGAGTAGAAAAATGATATGAAAATGTTACGATAGATGTATAACGGAATTCTTAATGACAGGCTTAGGTCTGATGACCTCATGGAAGGAGCGATTCATAAAAGAAGAGGAAAACGTGTGCAAAACAACATACTGTGTTGAAATGATCAGGCTGAAAGAAAAGGTGAGTGTTCTTACTTTACTAGCTGTCGGTTATTAGTAAGCTTCTAAAGTCCCTTTAATATGAGCGTGACCAGGTATTGTACGAGTTGAAAGTGGGAGAACACTTTGTGGAGAAATCCTGGACTGCATATTGCAGTATACGTCTAACACGAGACAGATACGGATGGAGAAATACGTTAATAGAAAGATTAATAAAAGGTACACATAATTGTGAATATTTAAAATATATAATTTCAATTGAAATATGGCGAATTTAACCCAGAAGCAAGTTAAAACTTTGAAGCCAAAACTCCTACATATAACAATACGCGCGTCAATAAACATGACTAAGTACGACTCCAGGGCGTCAAATACCTCTAATCGGATTGTGGTTGTGTCGTTTTAAACTGGCGGCTGTGCGTTAAAATAAAGAAAACTTTAACTTCTGGAATACTGTACGATTATCTTAGGTAGTTCTATGAAAAAAGTCGTTTTAGTTTCTCTATGATTTCGTTTTAATTAAAATGTGCACGTGTTAGCAACATCTGTTTAATTGGCGGAATCGTTTGCTAGTACATTTATATAGTGGAAAATCCTGACACCTCCTGAGTCCGGATTACTCAGTTCATAAAAGACTCTAGAAATAGTAACCAGGCGAGAAGTAAGCAAATATTGATACTACATTAATCTTGTTATAACTTACTTTTTGTGTTGAGTCTCATTTCACCTGATTGATTTATATTGATTGTAATCAGCTAGGAGTAAAACATACATATGTCACCTAAATTCATTTCCTCGTATAAATGTGGTTAATAAGATATGTTTTGAACAAATATTATGAAGGTGTCACGTTGCTTACCTTGAAATAATCTAGAATAAGTGAGAAGGGAAATCCTTTAAAAGTAGGTGAAAATTATATCGAACCTGTAATGGAAAGAATGGAGATTGTCAATTTTTGGTTATCTTGAGCAAAGCTTGAATGTGGCAGTACATATTTTTTAAGATTAGTTGACACAACATGAAATCACTAAAATAAGTGTGTGTGTGTTTGTGTGTGTGTGTTTGTGTGTGTCTCTCTCTCCCTCTCTCTCTCTCTCTCTCTCTCTCTCTCTCTCTTTGTTCTCAACACTTTTGGCCTTGCAACTTACTGAGAGAACATATTGAAGAAATCTCCTAAGGTCTAGTTATTCATTTAATTCATTTCATTTAATTAATGCAAAAATCATGCCAAAAATATTTCTATAACAGTCTATAGTCTGGACGGATCGCTGAAACATGTGCACGCGTGGGAACGTCCAAAAAACAAGGCGTTATTCTACATTGATTGAAGTATTTGTTTTAATTAAATGGCGTTTTGTACGTAATTATATATCGTATTCATTGATGGCCAGCGGTACATATCAATATAATATTGTAGTGCCGATTTTAGTCTCGGATATTATATTTTTGCCAATAGTAACGTCTTTGAAAAGTAACAAGAATAGCGCTAACAATTAATATACATTAAGTTAAATTAGCAATCCAGAAAGTTAGATAAAACATAGATGTTATAAATGGGTTACCAGTTAGCGAAAGCTGACTCAACAACGGGATGTTTAAAATGAAAGCGAGAAATCATGATTATATGTAAACAAATATATTAATTAAGATAATTAACAATTTTACAGAAATACAATTAATCGACAATTTTACAGGAATGTAAAAATATACTCTAAAAGACAAAAGTTTGTTGGGAAGTTTTAAAGTTCTTGTATAAGTAGTGGACAAAAGTGTCAGAAAGTTCGTTTCAAAGTTCCGTTGTGAACATGTGTATGGGGTTACCTTGTTCTTGTTACTGCGTGTATAGCTGTAAGTAGCAATTGGGTTTTCTTTACTTTCCACTTGTTAGTGTGAGTGAGATGAATGAAGTTGGTGAGTTTTGTAGAAGACACGTTCTTATAGCTCTGTTCAAGGTGCGACGGCTTCAAAATTCTGGAGAAAACTGATTTTGGTGACCAGGTCACATAGATATTTTAAGTTCAGACTGGTTTACTAATTTCACACAGACTTGTTACAACATCTTTGTGGTTTGAAATTTTTTTTTAATTGTTTAAAACACTTTGAGCCAACACTTCACTTGCTTTGGGAAGTAACAAAGAAAGCTAATTCTAATGAAGCAAAGAGGGTAAGCAACTGGAACTTTTTAGCGTTCGTTGCAATAACTTCGCGATTCGGCTGCTTCATCATATATATATATATATATATATATATATATATATATATATATATATATATATATATATATATATATATAATAGGCTTATAGAAGACGGAGATGGTTCTGGGGATAGACAAGAACGGTTACGACAACGCAGACGAGAACAGAGGCAAAAATGAAGACAAAGAAAATAGATGAAAACAACCCGTTTCCCTGAACAGGAAGAACAACACGCATCACTTCTAGATCTGTTTTTGACCACAGTTTCCGATGACTGCATAACGAAGCCCCTCAGCCCACTCGGGAACGCTGATCATGCAGTGATAATGGTTGAAATCGCCCTAAACTCTAGAGCCAAAACTGTAGAGCCAGTGCTCAAAACAACGAGCTATTATAAAAAGGCTGACTGGGAAGCCATCAGGGAACTAATTAGAGATGCCCCATGGAGAAATATTTTTTTCTTCCTGTTGAACAATGTGCAAACGAGAGCACTGACTGGTTCAAAACTGCAATCGAAGCGCATGTTCCCATGCGGAAATTTTATAGTAAGCCCCACTCTCCCCAATGGTTTACGTCGACTTGTGCAACTGCCATTGCTCAAAAGCAGCATGCATACCATATGTTTAACCGACATAAGTCCAGTTCAAACAGACTGAAGTATATAGAAGCTAGAAATAACGTTAAGAAAGAAATAGCGACAGCTAAGAAAGAATTTACGGAAACCACTAAGAAGCGTATCGAAGCATAAAAACTAGGAACTCGAGACTTCTGGAAAATCTACAACAGTGTAGTAAATAATGGGCAATCAACAATTCCCCCACTAACCAACAATCACAAGGTTGTCTCCTCAGCAACCGACAAGGCTAACATGCTTGTCAGTCGGTTTGCCTCAAACTCCACACTGGACCCTTCCAACCACCCCCTACCTGACATTCCTATGCGGACAGACGCCACGCTAGACGATCTGAAAACCACCCCTGCTCAGGTGCATGCTATCATAAAAAACCTCGACACTTCAAAAGCATGTGGACCCGATCTCATCCCAGCTGTGCTATTAAAAAAGTGCTCAGCCGAAGTAGCTCCAGTTCTCTCCAAACTCTACAACAAATGCCTAAATGAAGCTTGCTTTCCGGGCTGTTGGAAAACTGCTTCTGTTGTACCAGTATTCAAGAATTCTGGCGAAAGGACTGACCCATCAAATTATCGCCCCATTAGCCTCCTCCCACTTTTTGCCAAAATATTTGAGACCTTAATTAACCATGCTCTAGTCCATCATCTTACAGATGCTAAACTTCTGACTGACCAACAATATGGATTTAGACAAGCCCGTTCCACAGCAGACATCCTAACTGTAATCTCTGAACGTATATACCATTCGCTGGACAAAGCGGGGGAGGGCAGAGCGGTAGCTCTAGATATATCTAAGGCTTTTGACAGGGTATGGCATGAGGGTCTCCTCAGGAAAATTAGATCATACGGTATCACTGGTAGAATACTTAACATAATTAAATCCTTCTTAGATAAGAGAAAAATCCAGGTTGTCCTCGACGGTTGTACATCTAAACAATATGATATAAATGCGGGAGTGCCCCAGGATTCTATCCTTGGACCTCTATTGTTCCTGATATTCATAAACGACCTCCCCGACAAAATTGCCTCTGAGATGGGTATATATGCTGATGACACTACACTCTATGGCAGGCACGACAGGAAGACGAATGAACACATATCTAAAGAAATGGTAGAAACACTAGAGGAAGACCTCCAATCTGTGGTCGAATGGGGACAAAAGTGGTTGGTCGCGTTCAATGCTGCCAAGACTAAACTAGTTTCATTCAATAATTACAAAATTATAAGAACCGAGACCAGATCGGAGACGAAAACATAGACAAAAACAGCGCAGAGAACGGTAAGGAGAACGGAAATAAGAACTGAAACGAGAACAAAGATGACAAAGAATATGAGAACAGTGACGGTAACTGAAACAAGAATAGAGACAAGAGCAGAGGTGATAACAGAGATGAGAATACCGACGATAACGGAGACGATAACAGGGACAAGAACTGTGACGAGTATGAAATCGTAAATGGAGACAAGAACAGCAATGAGCAAGTCGATGGGAAGGATTGTGAAAACGCAAACGAGAACAAAGATTAGGACAGAAAAAAGTAGGATGACAAGAATGCCAAGAACAAGAACAGAGATAAGAAAAAAGACGAGAACGGAGATGTGAACCGTAACGAGAATGAAGATGAGGATGGAAACAACTGACAGAAACGGAGGCAAGGACAGAGACTAGAATGAGTACAAGAACAGCAACGAGAATGGATATGTGAACAGCGAGAATAGGAACGAGGACCGCTGTCGGAACAGTGGCGAGAATAGAGGAACGGCAATGAGAGGGAGAAGGGGACAAAGACAAGAACGAAGACAGGAACAGCAATGAAGATGGAAACGAGAAGAGATGAGAATGAAGACAAATAACAAAAACAGGAATGGAGAGAACAGTGACAAGAACGTAGACGTGATTAGAAAATGAACACAAGAACAGCACGAGAATGGATACAAGAGTAGCAATGAAAATAGCAGCGAGAACGGAGATGAGAATCGTAATAAGACGAAACGGTAGACTAAGTGTCTGTCTATCATTTTTACCTTCTTTTACGGTATGCTACTTGGTCAATGTATTTTTGTTTCGCTATTATTCTATACGTCGCAAATGACGTTCACTTCCGTCTTTTTCTACTTATTTATTAAGAGTCAAGTGTAATAAATAAAAAAGATGATAAAGATATTAGATTAGTCTATTATAAATAGAAGGTCATATGGGCGCAAGCAGAAATACAATTTAATCTATAGTTGGAGATAGAAATATAGAATAAGAGAAGGGGAGAGAGAACTATGGTTGGAGATAGAAATATAGAATAAGAGAAGGGGAGAAAGAACTATAGTTGGAGATAGAAATATAGAATAAGAGAAGGGGAGAAAGAACTATAGTTGGAGATAGAAATATAGAATAAGAGAAGGGGAGAAAGAACTATAGTTGGAGATAGAAATATAGAATAAGAGAAGGGGAGAAAGAACTATAGTTGGAGATAGAAATATAGAATAAGAGAAGGGGAGAAAGAACTATAGTTGGAGATAGAAATATAGAATAAGAGAAGGGGAGAAAGAACTATAGTTGGAGATAGAAATATAGAATAAGAGAAGGGGAGAAAGAACTATAGTTGGAGATAGAAATATAGAATAAGAGAAGGGGAGAAAGAACTATAGTTGGAGATAGAAATATAGAATAAGAGAAGGGGAGAGAGAACTATAGTTGGAGATAGAAATATAGAATAAGAGAAGGGGAGAAAGAACTATAGTTGGAGATAGAAATATAGAATAAGAGAAGGGGAGAAAGAACTATAGTTGGAGATAGAAATATAGAATAAGAGAAGGGGAGAAAGAACTATAGTTGGAGATAGAAATATAGAATAAGAGAAGGGGAGAAAGAACTATAGTTGGAGATAGAAATATAGAATAAGAGAAGGGGAGAAAGAACTATAGTTGGAGATAGAAATATAGAATAAGAGAAGGGGAGAAAGAACTATAGTTGGAGATAGAAATATAGAATAAGAGAAGGGGAGAAAGAACTATAGTTGGAGATAGAAATATAGAATAAGAGAAGGGGAGAAAGAACTATAGTTGGAGATAGAAATATAGAATAAGAGAAGGGGAGAGAGAACTATAGTTGGAGATAGAAATATAGAATAAGAGAAGGGGAGAAAGAACTATAGTTGGAGATAGAAATATAGAATAAGAGAAGGGGAGAAAGAACTATAGTTGGAGATAGAAATATAGAATAAGAGAAGGGGAGAAAGAACTATAGTTGGAGATAGAAATATAGAATAAGAGAAGGGGAGAAAGAACTATAGTTGGAGATAGAAATATAGAATAAGAGAAGGGGAGAAAGAACTATAGTTGGAGATAGAAATATAGAATAAGAGAAGGGGAGAAAGAACTATAGTTGGAGATAGAAATATAGAATAAGAGAAGGGGAGAAAGAACTATAGTTGGAGATAGAAATATAGAATAAGAGAAGGGGAGAAAGAACTATAGTTGGAGATAGAAATATAGAATAAGAGAAGGGGACAGAGAACTATAGTTGGAGATAGAAATATAGAATAAGAGAAGGGGAGAAAGAACTATAGTTGGAGATAGAAATATAGAATAAGAGAAGGGGAGAAAGAACTATAGTTGGAGATAGAAATATAGAATAAGAGAAGGGGAGAGAGAACTATGGTTGGAGATAGAAATATAGAATAAGAGAAGGGGAGAGAGAACTATAGTTGGAGATAGAAATATAGAATAAGAGAAGGGGAGAGAGAACTATAGTTGGAGATAGAAATATAGAATAAGAGAAGGGGAGAGAGAACTATAGTTGGAGATAGAAATATAGAATAAGAGAAGGGGAGAAAGAACTATAGTTGGAGATAGAAATATAGAATAAGAGAAGGGGAGAGAGAACTATAGTTGGAGATAGAAATATAGAATAAGAGAAGGGGAGAAAGAACTATAGTTGGAGATAGAAATATAGAATAAGAGAAGGGGCGAGAACTATAGTTGGAGATAGAAATATAGAATAAGAGAAGGGGAGAAAGAACTATAGTTGGAGATAGAAATATAGAATAAGAGAAGGGGAGAAAGAACTATAGTTGGAGATAGAAATATAGAATAAGAGAAGGGGAGAAAGAACTATAGTTGGAGATAGAAATATAGAATAAGAGAAGGGGAGAAAGAACTATAGTTGGAGATAGAAATATAGAATAAGAGAAGGGGAGAGAGAACTATAGTTGGAGATAGAAATATAGAATAAGAGAAGGGGAGAGAGAAGGAGAGCAGAAAGATGCACTGTTTGATTTTGCTTTTTATATTGTTTATGTATAACTGTTTTTTTTTCAAACTCACTTTTTCTTAATTCAAGTAATTTAATCATTTTAGTACATGAATTTCCAGATTATTTTCTTCACTGCTTAGCCCTCTAAGCATCGTTTTTTTGTAGAAATATATATTTTTAGGCGTATTTTTAATGCGTGTGTAACCCTAACCTTTCATTGCATGCGCAAACAATGCATATGGCAATGCGTGCATTTATATACTACATGTATGCACACAGCCCTGCTGTTCTAACAGAGTCGGCGACCAAATTGTAGAGTCATGGTAATCTCGGGTAGACAAGTAAAGACTATAGTTTCTCGCTGCTTTCCGTTTTGATGTATTCCCCCCCCCCCGTAAGTTAAACGTCCCCCTCAGATACCAACCTGAAAGAGTCTACGACTCGGCACAGCACATATGAGGCCTAGCCTTCCCAAATATTCACTCATCTGGTACTGGCCAAGCTCATCATAGCTTAACTTCGGTGATCTTGCGACAATCAGTGTCTCAACGTGATTGTACTGTATATTATGCATATAAGTAGGTCTATCAAACTAAATTGTAAAATTTTATCAATTTTTAGATTGTGATGGTTACCATCTTGCATTTATAATGAAGTTTTTTCATGCACATATTCATCTACTTGTCCTCTTACTCTACATCTAGCCATTCTAAAACAAGCTTGCCTTCCTTGCCTTTCTACTTGGCATGATTAGACGTCGTTGATTTTTCGCAATTTGAAGACAGCTGCGCTAAATAGGTAATCAAAAGAAATTAAAAAAAAAACAACTAAACACTCAAATTATCTTGATCTATTTCGATTTACGTTTCTGAATTTTTAAGATAAGGATTGGTTATTTGTGTTATTTGGAATCTTCGGACTACTGTTCTCATCTTGAGTGTCATTTTCACAAGGTTTCGGTCAATGTAACCTCCGACCTTTATCTAGTGTATCTTGTCGAACTCGGGAATGTTTCAGTCGAATACGGGAATTTTACTAGATATTAACATGACGAATAAAGGGAAAAGAAATATTCGACAGAATCATTTTGGAGTTCGACAAAATACATCTGAAAATCGTCGGAGGTTACATCATCCGAAACGTTGTGAAAATGCCACCCAAGATGATAACAGTAGGCCGAAAATTCAAAATAATACTAATTCGTTTTGTATTCATTTTGGAGCTGTCCAAATTATGCGATATCTATTATTTAACATTGTACATACGTCACTTTATTTAAATTTTCTTAACCAACTTACGTACATATACATTAGATCCAATTTGCTTGTTATATTAAAAGTTGACGTTGAAACCTCAGATGTAAACGATTTCTCATAAGATTTAATTCTGTTAGATAAATGCAAGAGAGTAAGAATACCTCTCTTTCTCTCTCTCTCTCTCTCTCTCTTTCTCTCTCTCTCTCTCTCTCTCTGCCGTTCTCTATTTCTCTGTCTTTAATGGCCACTTTCCTTTTTCCTGTCTGTCTCTCCCTCTATTTCGCGTCGTATATATTTATATGTCTTAAACGACGTCTAAAAGCTTGCTCTAACCTTTTTACACTCTCATAAACCTCTTATCCTCCAGCGACATTTTAACTTTGTACACTCTAACTCATCATCCTAACAATACAAACTCCTGATAATTTCATCTTATCTTCACGTGGCTGGCACAGTAAAACGCACCGTACTTGTAACTTTTGTATTCATATTTGAACTTTGCCATCGTCTCTTTAGATAGCGAACATACCAATTAAGGATACGCATTTGACAATCAGGTGAGAGAGTGCTGGCCAGTTTTACCATCCGTGACCTAGCTCTGAGGTAGGATTATGTGGAGTTCTTGTCGGTCACAGTAAAGAATTGCACCAGCCCTGAGATATCTATTAGAGCGGTAGAAGGTAGAATGATCCCACCATTTTTCCAGCGACCTTGGGAACGGATTTTATGTAAATGTTCCATTTAAGATCAGGAGTAAAGGTCAGACCCAGAACCTTGTCAAAACATGGAGCCTCCCCAAGATGAGAGCCATTTATATCAATTAATGCCATATAGGTGCTAGATCATTGATGATGGAAAGTAGGAACTTGGTTTTAGATGCATTAAAATTAACCAGCCACCTCTTTCTCCATTGCACCACGTTCTCAAGATCAGAGAAAGGATTAGCTTGTGTCATATCATCTCTCGGCGATGGAGAATTAAATATATCGCATCTGCATTTTCCCATGAAGACAGGGGCATGAACATGGAATGGAGACAGGATAGTAGCCCCAAGCATCCAAATCAAACGGAGGAGTCTCCAATAATATCTCTTCTACTGAAATAATAACATTATGAAGAAAGCTATTCTTAAATAAGGAGAGGATTTTTTTTAAATAATAAAGTTAATAAAGTACTTTCATCTAACAATTTTATACATAAAACGTGATTGATGCCGGATACGGACCCTGCTGAATAATAACGTTATTATTTAGAAAGATATATTTTATATGGGGAGGTTAGAGTATTATTTATTACTATTCTGTACTTTTACATAACAACTTAATAAATAAAAAATGACTCATGCAGAATACGGGCCGTACTGAAATAATCTTTGTTTTAGAAGCCATTTTTAATATGCGGAGAGGAGTTTTTTGTAACCATTTTCTACATTCATCTTACAATTCAATAAACAAAACGTAGTTTATGTAGCATATTATTTTTCGAAATATTTCTATATTATTTTTCTTTCTAAATAATAGCGATATAATTTCGAAAGCCATTCTTAAAATGCGGAGAGGCTAGTATTTTATAACTACTCAGTACATTCACTTAGCAATTTAATAAATAAAAAGTGACATATGTAGAATACGAATCGTGCTGAATAATATCGTTATTATTTAGAAAGACATTCTTAATATTGGGACTGGTACTTTTTAACTATTCTATACTTTCACCTAACAATTTAATAAACAAAAAGTAACTCATGAAGAATACGGACCGTGCTGAAATAATAACGATATAATTTAGAAGGCCAATCTTAATATGGAGAGGGGGTATTTTTTAACTATTCTGTACTTTCGCTTAAAAATGTAATAAATTAAAAAGTGAATAATATAGAATACGGATCGTGCTGCAAGAATAACGCTATTGTTCAGAAAGTCATTCTTAATATGGAGAGGGGAGGATATATATAATTATACTGTACTTTCATCTAACAATTTATAAATAATAAGTAACTTATGCAGAATACCGACCGCGTTGAAATAATAACGTTATAATTTAGAAAATCATTCTTAATATTGGGGAAAGGAGTGTATTGTTTAACTACTCTGTACATTCACGTAATAATTTATTAAATAAAAAAGTGAAATATATAGAACACGGACCGTGCTGAAATAGTAACGTTATTATTTAGAAAACCAAGAATGAGTTGGACGAAAAATACTAAACGTTTTACGGATAAAAACAGTAAAAAGAAGAGAGGAAAATAGAGAAACATAAAGATACGGCTTGAGAGAAAGAGGGAAAGATAGAAACTTTAATGTCAAGATATTACACATAATTTCACTTCTATTTAAATTTATATGACCCCGAGAAAAACCTGGTACCCCTGCTAGGGACATAAAAATAATTTAATGAAATCAACAGTAGGTTCTCTATAGTGTAATGTAGACTATAATACATTGTGGTCTAAGTCACTTATTGGAGGTACGTAAAGCTTCCTCCGGGGGCATCGCGATGAGTCCCCAAATAGAGCGGACAATCAAGCGATTCGATTGAAAAATGGACGATTTCACCGATTTCGATGACAATTGAAAATAATGGAAGTGTGAAATATTCATTAATCATCATTCAATTTTGAACAATGCCGGATCTCCCTGCTTGTATATATATATATATATATATATATATATATATATATATATATATATATATATATATATATATATACATATATATATAGTAAGTTATAAAATATATATGTCGCTTAAGCTACACTGAATATTCCGCGTTTCATTCACTCTAGGACTCTTCAGCCTGAATAATAGTCCTAGAGTGGATGAAACGCGGAATATTCAGTGTAGCTTAATCGCCATATATATTTTATAACTTACTAACTAGCTCTACCTACGTATTGAGCAGTTTTGAAGTAAATACTTAAAGTTTACGCATAAATTTATATTTTCGTATATTAATTTTATGTGAGTAAATTAAGTAGTTATATATATATATATATATATATATATATATATATATATATATATATATATATTTAAATAAAAGGGGCGGAAATCTCTCAAAAGCTTTTCGACTATCATCTCGTCAGGAGAGAATCGATAGTATAAAATTAAATAACCTAATTTTCGGCATTATGTTATTTAATTTTATACTATCGATTCTCTCCTGACGAGATGATAGTCGAAAGAGCTTTTGAGAGATTTCCGCCCCTTTTATTTAAATGTATCTATAAATTTTGTACCTCCAAACATTTATTCATATATATATATATATATATATATATATATATATATATATATATATATATATATATATATATATATATGTAGTCTTAGAAGTTTTTTAACCTTTTAAACTATATATGAAAAACTCATTTAATTTTTATATTTTGATTTTATCATTCGTTGGAAAACTATTTAGTCATTAAGTCGTTTTAACACCTGCAATCAATGCATCAACTTGCTCTCTCGAATTCGCAATAACCCTAATATTAATTTAAGTGGTCATCAGTTGTTTACCATTAAACACTGTCTCGGTGATTTGATAACAAAACAGTATATCAAACCATGGCTCCCCGGCAGTGTTGATCAAACACCATCTCCCTTAATCACAAGAACAATAAATGTTCCAGATATTGAGTCTACTTACTTGCTAATGATTATTTTGACTTACCTATTCTTGTTATAAGAAAATGTATTCCTTACTTATGAGACTCGTCTCTGTCTCCAAATTCAATCTGGATATATTTTTTATTTATCAGTGTTGTGTTTATAAGATTAGGATTAATCCATTTTACTACTTCTAATCCCCTACAATTATTAGTATTGTATATATTTACATTTTTATTTATTTATTCAATATATATATATATATATATATATATATATAAAAAGCTGAACGTCAGTGTGTGTGTCTGGTCACGAATAGGCTCCCATATGGTGGACTATTATAGAAAACTGATCACATATAATGATAGAAGATCTATGGAGACACAGGAATGGGTATGTTTGATCTGGCATAATGATGATTCATTAAAATTGTGGGGTCTGCTGACGCGCCTGGTTCACAAAGTGTGGCAATAAAAAAATTGAAAAAAAAACGTTTACAAGTGTTTTTGATATAGATATACATAATAATACTTAGATAACTATTTTAAACTTAAATAGGGATGGTATGATAAAATTGTGGATTCTGCGTTCGCGCCTGGCCTTCTATAGAATGGAAATAGGCACATACTTTAATATGAACTTTTCATAGCTATCTGCGTAAGTATATTTTGATAATTATGTTTGATTTTGAAGAAATATGGTATAATTAAATTATGGGGTGTCTGTTCGCACCTGACCTCCATAGAATGGAAATATGTCACAAAGTTTAACAAGATTTTTTTAATATTGATCCACAGAATATTGAGATAAGTGTTTCCGTGTGAACAGGTATGGTATAATAAATTATGGGGTTTATCTATTTTATTTTTACTTTCATCATATTTTGCTTTGGTTTTGATACCCCCAGATTCGAAGCTATCTCTTTACAACCCTTCCTTTTCATAACCTATCATACTTTCATAAATCATAGTCCATTTTCTGTAGATGCTAGTATATATATATATATATATATATATATTATATTTATATATATATATATTATATTTATATATATATATTATATATATATATATTATATATATATAATATATATATATATATATATATATATATACGAGCAAACAGTTAATAAAAGATGTTAAAAACACTTTGAAAAAGAGTTAAAAACATATTTAATCTGTAAAGGAAACAATAGATAAGTTGATAGTCCTTAATCCGCTGAGTTTCGAAGAAATACTTTCCTTCTCATCAGAGGGTAGGAATTAGCAAAATGCGGGATCGGAATTTGCATGCAAAAGTATTTGAGGAAACAACAAGTAAATCAAAGATCTTACTTGATAACGAAAAAGTGAAGCAGAGGGAATATGGTGAAGAAAAAGGTGATTACACGTGAATGGATATTCTGGTGGAAGATAAATAATTCAGTGACGGTAAAATCCAAATATATAACTTCAAGAAAGTTAATTGAATTTCCATTTGTACAAGTAAAATCCAAGGAAAAATATAAGAAAGAATATATCAATAAAGGAAATCCAAAGCTATATTAGTAATGTATAAAATATATTATTTAAAAAACTTGTATACATATATATATATATATACATATATATATATATATATATATATATATATAAACTTCCATAAAATATAAATACATGGCAGGTACTATCTTTGTGCGGCATACGAACTATATGAAAGGGGGAAAGAGTTTATTTTACCAAATATTATATAAACAAAATTCCATCCTTAATTTTTATATCTAAATCTAGAAATGTAGCCGGTGTTTCTCTATGTTCACAATTTAATTCGAACTCCTTTGGATATATAAGATGTTTTTTTAATTCCTCATTATCGTTTATACATATAATGTTGTCGATAAATCTCCTACATCCATGATAATTATATGTTCTGGATATATCATTTTTTTATTT
>NC_136494.1:67395776-67628276 GCF_053919585.1 Euprymna scolopes | reverse complement strand
CCGTTATCACATCTGCTGTAGATATAGCAGAGCGGAAATCATATTGCATGTCACTAAGAAGGTTGTTTCTGTTGAGGTGGTTGACTACTTCTTTATTTAATATGGATTCCAACAACTTACTCATGATACACAGGAGATTATCGGTCTGTACCAAGAGGGAGATGACTTTTCACCTGAATTCTTAAATACAGGGCATACTGATGACGTTTTCCAGGGTGTTGGAAGCACTTCTCCTTCAGGCAACGCTTAAACAGCTTTGTAAGTATGGGGGCAAGTTCTGGTTGGAGCTTTTTCAGCACTATAACTGGAATGCCATCAGGGCCAGTTGCTCTACTTGAATCAAGGTTCTTGATTAGCTTGGCGACCTCAAGCACATATATTTGTATGTTGCATAGCGTGTTGTCTGTTATAGGAGGAAATATAGGAGTTGATGGTCATTGTCGCATAGGGTAGAATTAGCTGCACAGTTCTTAGCAAATAGTCTGGCCTTGTCTGATGCTGACGAGATGACCTCATGTCCATTGATGATAGTTGGGATAGAACGCACACTTCTGTTCAAGATCCTGTTTGCTATTTGCCAGAACTGGTGGGAACCAAGCCGCTGCTCAGCTACTTTGGATTTAACAGGCTGATCATATAGCTCTCTTGCATGTTTTATTACTCTTTTACAGTGGTTGCTGGCAGCCATGAAAGCATCTTGATTCTCAGTACATCTATTACGTTGGTAGCTATGGAAAAAGTGATTTCTGTGCGCGATGGCAGCAGCACATTCAGGGGAGAACCATGGCTGGCTGTTAGGTTTCTGTTGGAATTTTTTGGATGGTTTAAATCGGTCTATGCCTATAATTAACCATTCGGTGAATCTGATACTATAGAGGGCACATCCTTTTTGAACATGGAATGCAGAAGTAGATCAGATATGAATGTACGGAAGCTATTCCAGTCAGCCATAGAGTATCGATATACAGTACAGTACAGTTTCCTTCTCATCAGAGGGTAGGAATTAGCAAAATGCGGGGTCGGATTTTGCATGCAAAAGTATTTGATGAAACTGCAAGTAAGTTAATATCTTATTTGATAACAAAAAGTGAAGCATAGGGACTAGAGTAAAGAAAAAGGTGATTACAAGTGAATGGATAGTCTGGTGAAAGGTAAAGTATCCAATGATGATACACACACACACATATATATATATATATATATATATATATATATATATATATATAACGTTGAGACCCATATTATCTATGATAGTGTCTTCTCAACACAAGATAGCTAAATGGTTGATAAGCATTTTAGAACCCGTTTTGGAAGGTTATAGTTTTTTTTGCATTAAAGACTATTTTACCTTTGATAACTTTATGCAAAATTATACTCATTCTGACAAATGTATGTGTTCTTTTGATATTTCAAGTTTTTTTACTTGCATCCCATTGTTAGAGACTATAAATATTTGTGCTGACGCCCTATATCGGAGTCAACTTCCAACTCCCCCAATTCCAGAAAATAGTTTTGTGGAATTGATGAAATTGTCCACTACGTCGGTTGAATCCATTTTCTATGATATTATGTACAAACAGACAGATGGTGTAGCCATGGGTTCCCCATTGAGATAATATCTTTGTGGGTTTTTATCTTTTTTTTATTTGACAACGAGACGAAGGCGGATGCTTTTTTTTTGTCCTTCAATAACGTTCATCCAACCCTTAAGTTTACGGTAGAGAAAGAAACAAATTTTACTCTTTCGTTTTTAGATGTTCTTGTGACCAATACATCCTCATATTTTCTTACTTCTGTTTATCGTAAACCAACATTATGCGCGCTGGGACTCCTTTTGCCCTATAAATCAATAATTTAATTTAATTAAAACTTTAGCACATAGTACCTTAATGATTTGTTCTTAATTTAATCTGGATGACGAGCTTAAATTTATTACGAAGACCCTTCGAAACAATGGCTACCCGTTAGATATTGTTGAAGCTACTATCAATAAAAAAGTTTCCAATTTTTACAAATCTAAATAAATTGTAGCTAATAGATGGCCTGTATACCTTCGTCTACCTTTGCTAGGTACTATCAGTGACCGTTTTGCTAAGAAAATTTATTTGTCTGTACAACGGTGTTACTTTGCATAGAATCCACGTGTTGTTTTTAAACCAGACCTATGTTGTCGTCTATTTGCAAAGATGTTCTCCCTCCCCCTCACCATAATAATTCTATTATTCATTTATTCAAATGTAGTTGCAACACGATGTTGGGCGAACATTGCAATGATTGGATTCTCGTTTGAAACAGCACGTACCATCAAAGATTCGGTATGCAAATTTTTCAACTTCGAATGTTCTGAGTAATACGTATCTTTTAAGACTTGATTTGGTGTCTATGTAATTTTTCTCCCCGCTTATTTTTCGTTTTTTTTTTATTATTATTTTTACTTCCCCGCCATATTCCTGACTATTTTTTAATCGTATTTTCCTCGATTTAGCTCTGTTGAGCGAAGAACGAAACCTGGTTAGCTAACCTTTATTTTCATTTTTTTTTTATTTTTAATCATCATGTTTATTGGTCTGTATTTAGCTATATTTAAATTTTGTTCCTCCAAAAGTATTTTCAAATATATATATATATATATATATATATATATATATATATATATATTAGATCCACATACTAAGTGATTGTTTGTATTGTGTGAAGCGTTTTTCCATTAAAAATAAATAAAGAAACGAATTTTTAGTTTTATGCATTCTCTCCGTACATATGCTCATACGACCTTCACCAAGTCATTTTCTTGCAGGAATTTTTTTTTGTCTCCAAACTTTGTATTACGAAAAGATGTTGGATTCTAAAATAAACAGTTTACTCTAAAATGCATGTCACCGCAATCCGAACAGGCATTTGCCGCCGAGAGCAGGTTAGCGTGCATTTACTTTATTTTTCTGTTTTCCATTGGCATTTCAAATACATATCGTATTTTAGGTTCAAAATGATCTGGCACTCTTCCGACCTGGCATTTAGCTTTATTTCGGTATACTTGTAAAGTGTTGCCGACATTTTGTGTGTCTTACTGTGATTTTGTCAAGAAATGTTCAAATCTAACAAATTCTACGAAGTTGTTTATTAAAGAACCGGTTTGAAGAGCAGAGGACATAGATTAAGTCAAAATGTTAGCAAATCTCTTGGTTGGAACTTTCGCGCCAATAAAGCTCCTAAGTTTTAATTATTGCTCAATCTATCCAACCGAAAGATGTGCTGTTTAGTTTAAACACTTAACAGCAGATGACATCACTTATTCTTTCCATCAGATAAAGAGTAAACAGATAAAAGTAGAAAGTGGAAATGGGTTTACTCTCGATAAACTAGTAATTTCCGAATCGCTTATATTGCATTTTAGTCCTTTCATTCCATGAACGATGTTTTTGACAAAGGCGAGAAAATTTGCTGCTTTTGGGGTTTTAATCTATCTACATAATATTTATCGGTGGCTATTTTATATATATATATATATATATATATATATATATATATATATATATATATATATATATATATATATACATATATATATATATATATAAGTGGTATTTTTAAACTTCATACATAAAGTGGCTCATGCGATTACAATAAAGAGAAGGGAATAGAGAGAAGTTGTATTATGACATCGCGTCATCATGGGAATAAAGAGAAGCTATATTATGACATTGCCTTTATTCAGATATCGTGAAATTCTTTCACTTATAATCCGTTTCAAAAACACGATCCTCAACCAATGTAAACGTTGAGAAATTATAAAAGAAATATTTGTTTCGAAGTTGAGCCGATTGACTGATGAAAATGGTATTTTAAAATTGAGCCTGCCACAGTAATAATTATTCTTATTCAAAGTTGAGTGTGATCGACTTACAAAGATAGTATTTCACCTTTGAAGGTGATAAACCGACGAGAATACAATTTCAAGCTTAAGAGTGACTGATTAATTCGAATGCTATTTAGAACTTGAGCATAACAAACCGAAGAAAATGCTATATAAAAATTGAACGTAGTAAAACATCTTGTGCTTAGGACATCTTATATATATACATACATAATTTATTATATATAATTATATAATTATTATTCTTTTAAACCTACAGACACTAGTGTTGCATGCTTACGCTATGATCAGTGTAGGATAATAAATCTTGCCGATCGAAAGATTATAACGAAGCCATTTTTTCTCCACTTGCTACTCTTCTACCTCCGTGCCACCAAACGATTGTCATTGAAGGAAATTAGGAACTAATAAGCGCACAATTCGGACACACGTTAAACAATCCATAGTTTTCGAAGAACGGGAGTCGTGAACGCTGCGTAAACGCTAGTTAACTGCCTCTTGGTTTATACTTCCAGACATGTATATACATACATATATATATTATTGATGGGACGATTTCAATATTTTTTCTCGATTCCCATACCATTAACGAATTCGTACTAAATTCCCGATTCCGTTAAAATTACCAAATCTTATTCCGATTCTTTATAAATCTCTAAATATTTTACTATATAGTGGTTCTCCCCCCATTTACCGTAAAAACACATGTTAAATGTGCAGATATTTTATCAAAGGGAAAAACACACCTGTGGGGGATGATCTATAGAATTTAGTTTTACTAGTGATTTAAAATAAATGAATATTAGTTTATTAGTACTACTAGCAGAGGAAGATTTTGCTTTAAACTAAATCAGATAGAACTTAAAATAAAAAGAATCGTTTTCAGCATCGGAAAATACGCACATTTTTTCTGATACCGATACCGATACCCTCAAAACTTCCAATTTTTCCGATTTCCGATTAATCCTCCAATATATATATATATATATATATATATATATATATATATATATATATATATATATATATATATATATATATATATGTGTGTGTGTGTGTGTGTGTGTGTGTGTGTGTGTGTGTGTGTGTGTGTGTGGATGCATCTAAAATAAGATGGATCCGATATGGAAATGTAATTTCAAACCTAAACGTAGTCGAAGAAATGACAGATTCATAGATGGTCACAATCCTCGAATCTAGTTTCATTAAACTGTTTGAAAGAGAACAAAAAAGAGATCATCGTCTTGTTTTTGAGAGCGCCTACATTTGTCTGTTTCCTGTGAAACACTTTTATCATATTTGAGTGGATAGTGTTAAAAGTCACCAACTGATTTTCGTACGATAGACAGATATTTCCGTTGGATGCGATACACACGGGAAATTCAATTCGTTGACTTTTATTTGCGGTTTTTTTTTTTTTACCTGATAGGAAAGTTTGCGATGTAATCCGTTTCCTTAAACAAATAATTCGTTTGTTTTTACTTGTGGACATGAATACACGTATTTATCGAATTTTATTTCTTTTTAGGACGGACTCATTTGAACAAAATGTGCCTTCCTGTAAGGGTGCCTGTGCGTGAAATTTATGTGGCAAGAGTTGCGCAATCTACAACCACACCTCTCTTGAGTCGACATTGTTGAATACCAGTGGCAAGTGGAGGTTCAGGATGACTGAAAACAATGCCGAGATAAGCGGAAATCGCATACAGCGCCTAGCCTTCGCAAATGGTAACTCACCTGGTACTGGCCAGGCTCAACGTTGCTTCACTTTGGTGATCTGACGATAACCGGTGTGTCAACGTGGTTGTGCCGTACTCAACAAAATGTAAGAAAACAGAATAATATTTTTTTTTTAATCTTTATAAGTATCTTCATTACTCCAATCCTGCCTTTCCTTGTTATTTTTTTATTAAGACGATAGGAGGAAATAGGAATATTGTAAAAGGGCTGTGATGAGAGAAATAGAAAGATGTAAGTAAATAAGAGAAATAGAGGAGGAAGGATAAAAAAGGTAATAGAGAGAAAGGAGAGGGAAATAAAATACTTAACAGATAAAGAGTTAAAATTGAATAATAATAGTAGAATTGGGTTTACTTTCAAAAACCTAGTAATTCTCGATTCGCTTATATTGTACTTTAGTCCTTTCATTCTATGAACGGTGTTTCTTACAAAGGCGAGAAAATTGATGCTTTATTGGTTTGAATCTATCTACAAACCCGGATCTCCAAATTCCAATGTAGACACCCACTACCATGTCTCCTTCTTCAACATCAGGGGTCTACGTTCTAACTTTCCAGAGGTTGAAATTCAATTACAGGAGACTAAACCACGCCTATTATTTCTTAGCGAAACTGGCATTGGACAGATTATTTCCCTAGATGAGTTCGTAAATTAAAGGATACTCTAACTTAACTTCCAAATTGCCATTGACATGGAGTAGTCGCCTATATTAAAGATGGCTTTCTATGTGGTTGGGACATCTCCAGAGAAGATCCTAACTTACGCTATATGTGCTTCCGGGTTGCACTTGCTCACACTACTGCATTTATATTTACTCTCTATCGCCCCCACAACAGCGGTGTTACTATTTTTAAAAGCATATCTGCGAAAATTGACCACGTCCTATTTGCTTATCTTTCAGCTAATATTCACGTATGTAAAGACTTCAATGTTCGCAATGTGGAATGGTTAACCCACTCAAACAAGACCGATGATGAGGGGAGATTTTATCATGATTTCTCCATTGCTTATGACCTCACTCAGGTTGTTTACGAACCCTACCCGTGTGCCCGACACTGACGGCCAGTATGCGAGTCTCCTGGACCTTTTTCTCACAACTTGCCTTGAACTATGTTCAGTTTCCGTTCTGTCTCCTTTTGGATCTTCCGATCACTGTGTTGTATCAATTAAGATAAAAATAAAATGTAATGAGTCCTCAGACGTACCTCTCCATCGTACAGTATATCGATACACTATGGTTGACTGAGATAGTTTCCGTACATTTATATAAGATCTACCTCTGCATTCCATGTTTAAAAAGGATGTGTCATCTATTGTATCAGACCTGGCGGAATGATTAATTGTAGATGTAGACCGTTTCATACCCTCGAAAAAGTTCCAGCTAAAACCTAACAGCCAGCCATGGTTCTCTCCATGTACAAAGCTTCTTTATTAGAACTGCACGCCTGTGGAAATGTCTTCCGTTTTCATGCTTTCCAGCTGAATACAATCTGATTGTCTTCAAGTCTAACGTAAACAAGTTCTTGGTGAGTCGTTCCACTTAAGTTAACAAATTTACCGAATTTTCATTAGTAACGATTACTATATTGTCCATTTGATTACTGTACACTCTTACCCCTTATCCCTGAGTGGCCTCTTGGCCTTGATAAGTGGTGATACATATGTAAAAAACATATTATTGATCGTTGCTTTTTTTAAGTAGTATTTTTAAGCTTCTTATATAAAGTGGTTCATGCGATTACAATAAAGAGAAGGTGTATTATGATCAGGGCTATGACAACAGCATATTCTTTTTATTGTTTTGACTCTCGAGTATATATCTGACACAGCTAGGCACAGTTAACTAACTGAGAACCACATCACTCTATATAAAAGCATATAAGATATTAACGGATACACACTCGAGAGTCAAAACAATGGAAAGAATATGGTTGCCCGAGCCCTAATTATGACATCGCGTGTATTCAGACATCGTTAAATTCTTGCAACCAATATAAACATTGAGAAATTATATATTTACATAGCGAGAAGCGCGTAGCCTTGCCGGGTTCGAAAATTTGCTTCAATATATTTAATTTATACATATTTCGTATTTATAAATACAGAGCCAATTCTCACTTGAATATTATATGGTAGTGATTTCAACCATTAATAAATGATCGTGGTGTCATAAGCTACAATCGAAATCAAAATATTCAGCGCTCCATTCGTGTCTTCTACTGATGTAGATATCAAGAGATAGATAAGAATTATTTCTATATTTAACGACTTGAAAAAAAGTGAAGTGAATTTGGACATGCGCAGAAAGAAGCAAAATATTTTGGCAAGTTGAAATGAACAGTTGTCATTTCAACTTACCGATATATGTCTGAACATTTTATTTATCAATCCAAACAAAGATTTTATTCATTATAAACCATCCTAGGTGTATTGTTACTATTTCCTGTTAATTTCAGTGTTATGTAACCAGTAGTTTAAGAGTTTATCGGTTAAATATTAACACACAGACAGATTCACAGGCATACATCTACTCTTTTATTTATATAGATATATGCGGGTCGTTTCGTTATCCATTGAGTTTGGGTTTAATTGTTTGACTCGGAATATACAAAGTTTTTAAAGCCAATTAAATGTAAACAATGTAAATAAAAAATTAAACATTGGCCCATTTTTTTTATCGCTATACTTTTCTTGTGCGTTTTCTCACATTTAATTTTTATTTATTTTCCTTTTTAAACTACGGATTAAATAGCATTACAGCTTGCAGTGACATCTCATTTTGTTTGTAATAAATGATACCAACCTTGTTTATTCTTTCTATTCTTTATTACATTCGATTGAGTAAAAGAGGAGTAAAAAGGTGGCAGAAGCAAAGATGACAAATGGCGAAGATAGAATAAGATCGAAGAGTCAAACAACGTGGATTGAGAGCAAGTAAAGGTAAGAGACTGTAAGATATAAGTCAGTTGCTGATTTAAATACAGATTAGGGCTTATTTGAGCAAATGTAGGATTTTTTAAATATGTTATATTGTAGCACTTCCAGGATAACGTCAAGTGACCTATGAGCTTTTATTATTATTATTATTATTATTATTATTATTATTATTATTATTATTATTATTATTATTATTATTATTATCGAAGACTAGATGGTGAATGTTATCGAAGAATAGATGGTGAATGCTGAAAATACAATCAGGGAAAAAGTTGTGAATAGAAAAGTGTTTCGATAGCAAGGAGAATGTTAAATGTTGAATTTTAACATAAATCGCACAGATTAGAAATTTTAGTTGCTAAATAATAATAAATGAATACGTGATAAAACATCAGTCGATTTGATTCTTTAGGCTACCTGTATTGATGACGTAATTACCAAGGGATAGATTTTTCTTATATACTCGTAGAGTTTAGAGTTAGCTAAGTTAGCAGTTAGAGTTTGAGAAAGACAGTCGAGAGGAAACGAGCTGGCTGTCGGTCGTAATGGCTCTGAACCATGGGGGAAACTTTCGGGTCAACGTCAATAGAATGTAGAACTTAGAACAAGTGACGAAACATTCTGGGAATAAAAGTTGCTGAAAAAACATCCGCGGCTTCTGGTCCGTTTCATTGGAATGAATCTTCATTTGCAGCTTCTAAGATCCGTCAAAATAAGACTCAAGGATGGACGAGGCATGTTTCTCTATTGTCCAGATAATTCCCTACAGAAATGTTTTCCGTCGCTTTGTATTATGCGTGTTTCTTATATGCCCTGTTAAAACGTGTTATACATGCATCAACTCAAGAAATAGAGAAACTAGAGATGATTATAGACACTAAAGACTCTCGCATACATGAAAAATTATATACACCGACAAAGAACTGTAAATAAACGCAAAGAACACTTCTAGACGATCAATAGAGACGCTGTCATAAATATATACACGTTACTCACATTCAATAGGCATGCAAATACATGAATGTTAGGCGACACGGCTGAACGATTATGCACTCGTTCCTCAGACGACTATATATAAGATATTCGTTTATATACAACGCCTACTATATAACAAATACCCCTCAATCCGGAACTGTAAATTATTTAGCATATGCGTTGTATGAGTAAAATATATATGAAAAGGCCTTGCGGAAACAGAGGGTGATTCACTCAGATTTAGTATACAATAGATATGATCTATGATAATAAATATGATACGACATAATCACATTGGCATACGGCATAATCACGTTGACACACCGGTTCTTGCAATATCACCGAAGTTAAGCAACGATGGATCTGACCAGCACCAGATGAGTGACCATTTGGGAATGCTAGAGGCTAGATGTACAACATCGGGATATAGAAATCACTAGGTCGGTATCCAAGGGCGCGTTTAATTCACAGAAAGAGGTGCACCTTCAGTCTTCGTTAAGACATGTATCTAAGAGAAAGAAAACCGTTATGTAAAACCCAAGGTATACTGTCTGCTTTGTCCTGTGGCAGTCATTACACCGATTGAAATGGGCAGTTGTGCCAAAAAGTGATATTGGTGCTGCAATCTATAAACAAATCATGTGTGCATTTTCGAATAATTTAGTTGCATGTCGAAATCGACGAGAGTATCACACAAATGAGACGGAGTACTGTTACCATATTTAAGGGAGATGCTGCTCATAGCATGGATTCTTGCCTTGACAAAAACAACTTAGAATCTTGTGAGCGATGTCCTCTTCTTTTATCTATTACCAATTACTCGCAAAGGAGATATTACTAGTCTTCATCTATTCTATTGTAATTTTTTTGACAGGTGTTCGATCGAGCTTCAAATGCAGATCTCTTCTAAAACATTCACATAAAAAACTCGTCCTCGTATCTGTCAACAATTTATACTTGTGTCTCTTTGTACTTTAAACTATACGAAACTTCCACGGGCAAAGAATCTTTCCTAGAACAACATGTCTGCTCTCGTGAATAACACGATCGTTTGTCAGAGAGAGTTACTTGGTTTGAAACGGTTGTTAGATCTTTAGCAATCAACTTGCTCGCCATGTTTTAAACACGATAAAATGATAGGCGCATTTTTAGACTATGGGGTTGATACGACATCGATTACGTCTGATGCTGGATCTTGTCTTCGGGTCTTTTTTGTGTCATTGTGTGCAGGGATTCATCAACATTTATGGCTGGGATTGCTGTATTAAAATTTGTACGCTTGTATAAAATAGCAAAGGCTATCTTTTAATACAAAATAGAATTATTTTATTTTAATATAAAAAACAGCATGTAAAATTTGAAATCCATTCTGGACATGTCCGTCGCCGACTGTGATCGGATTGAAACTGCTTGCATGTCTCAGTCGACACTCATGGCAAAACTACTTCTCTCAATACACTACAATTCTTCTCTTTTGTAAGAGAGAGAAAAATAGAACGAAAGAATGGCAGCGGAAGAAAGAAATAGATACTCACCAAAACAAAGACGCTAAAATATTATTTTGTCTGTTAAATCGTGATGTCAGACAAGCTGATTTGATCTTTCTGCACCCGTGTGCCCTGATACTTTGACTCGGCTGAGTTTTATAAACACCTGTCAGTCAAAGTCAAGCTTATTTAGAGCTGACATTTCGAGAAAGAAACATCATTAACTTAATTGTATTTATCTCTCCGCGAGTGCAAATCTGATACAAGGGGCATAAAATGGGAAGATCTCGAGCTCCCTATAAAGGAGCCCTTATACATCGTGCCACAAGCTAGTAAAAATTAGATTTAGCGGTTAGCTATTATTTTCTGAAAATCTGGGATTTCGTTTGCCAATCATACTCCAGCAATTTAATATTTTTATTTACTTTTGTATTCATTCCAATCTATGACTTTCTTAAGCTATCTGCCAAAGATAATATATGCAGAACTGTGCAGCGGGTGTCGTTCCAAAAGTAATACTTCCTATTTTTTTAACTCAAAAAGTTCAAGAGCTACAAGGACGGGAGTGATACTATTAAAAGAAGTTACCTTTTGTGCTCGATAATTTGTATTTCTAGATTGGCATTTTCCTACGGTGTAAATACTAGCCGCAAGGCACTTTTGCCAACAATGAACGAGAGCTTTGATGCTTCAATCGTAAAAATCAACGCATGTGGTTACAGTGTTGTTGTCCAGGAAACTGCCAACATAATGCACCCTTCGTAGGTTCAAACAAATAGAAGTCTCTCGGTGACAGGTCGGAACTATACGTAGATTAGACAGCACCGTCCAGCTGAACTTTGTGACAGTCAGTTGTCTTCAACATTTTGTGTTGCCTGGCGTTGTCGTCTTGCAAACAGAATTACACAAAACTTTGTCAACGTTTCAATGTAACGGTTAGAGTTACAGTCACTCCTGGTTCCAAGAAATCCAGGAGGATAACGTTCTTCCTGTCCCAAATGACGGCGCACATAACTTTGCCTGAAGCTGTCTGCGTCTAGAACATTTTATTTCATCGAATGCCGTGTGGACACCGGCTTGTAATGGTGATACCACGTCTCGTCAGTAGTGAGGATGTGATCACAAAAGTCCGTGATCTTTGGCTTCGTACTGAGTTAACAAATTCTGACAGACATCCCGCCGGTGGTCCTGTGAGATCATTCGTAGAACCTACCAAGTAAACATTTTGCTGTATCCTAGAGATGAAAACACCATTTTCAGTGCACTAAAACCCACATTCAACTTTACATGCATTTAATTCATCGCAATCCCCTGATCAGTGCGGATGAGTTGGTCAAGACGCATAGTATTTTTAGGGGTGGCCGACATAAACTTCATATGTTTAGTAAACGTTCAACAGGAGCCGGTTAATGTTGATTGGTTTAATTTTTTTCTGTGTGAAGAAATTTGATGTTTTTGACCCATGTCCATGACAGGGGTTGCTTTCTTAGAGTCTCACACTGTCAATATCTACAACACAGAGTTAAAACATCCAGATTATGAATATATAAGGTCAGTCATCATATCAATGTAATTTGTAATCCACTCTGATCCGTAAATAAAAAATAGGAAGCATTAATCTTGGTACGTGTCTCATAAATCTTTAGTTTTTTTTTATTAGACAGACACATAACTCATGGATTACGTCGCCTTGATTGTTTGCTTTTAACGTTTAATTTAAAATTTAAATTAAATTATGCAATAGCTATAGTCAATGAATTACAATACTTTTTTCAGCACATTAAAACAAAGGAAACATGGGTTAGGCAGAGTTGAAAAAGAAGGTTGGGAAGGTTGGAAAACGGGAGAGAGGGAATTAAGGAAGGATAAGGAGACTGCTACCGAGAAGAGAGAGAGAGAGAGAGAGAGAGACGGATAGATTGAAGTTTTAATATAACCATGTTACACAAACTGTTTAATTTATTTTATTTAGTTTTGTATAGCCCCACACAACGCGGAATATCCTGCTAGTATGTTTATATAGGCCACAAAAAGTTTAAATCTACTGGTTTTCTGGAGTTTTTTTTTATTTGTATTCGATTATTTGTATTCCGATCTAGCAGGTTTGGGAGATTTTTGTTAGCATCGTTGATTCTAAAAAAATTCATTTGAAATTCTATATCACATCTATTTATTTGCATTTGGATCAAGCGGTTTTGGAAAATTTTTGTTAGCAAAGTTATTTCTACAAAAATTCATTTGAAATTCCATGTAAAATTCGATATTGTTGCTATGGAAACGTTCTAAGCTTCGACTTAAAATTGTAAGCGCCTTGTGAACACAGGAGTGGTATCACATTCGAGGTGTTTTTGTCTTTTATTTAGACATTATCAAATGTAATAGTAACTGATGAAAAAATATCGAATTTATTTCAAGTAAAAAAATAAAACGTGATATTCCCCGCTTATAACAGATACATGTCGAATGGAGAAATAGTTCTAAAATATTTTTAAGAATTTCTATAGATTTTCACGGACAAATTAAATAGATGAATGCTTTTTCTCTTCGTCTTTTATTCTATCCATAGTTTCATTTTTTTTTTTTCTTTATTTACTTCTGTAGAGGAAATATCATTATCCGATTCGACGCACCATGACAGCACTCATTGAAGCAAAACAGAAGGAAAAATATCTTTAGAATAATTCACCAGCTCACACATCTTTCCGGTGTTGCGCTATCGATTTTTCTTCTATTTATGTTATCAAAGCCGTTTGTCACTACTATTCCGAATAATAAGGCTTTTTTAATATGCGGAGAGCATAGTGGGATAACAGAGACGGATATGGCTTATACTTTTCCATATTTTTCTCTTCTCTTCTGTAATTATAAACTGTGTATAAACTTATACAAATCACTTTTTAGTTGCGTGCAAGCGACTATAAGTCACTCCGTCGGTCCGTCGGTCCGTAACACTTTTGTGCTTGGCCTTTTGGTCAAGATCAAAGTGTAGTACCCGTTCCGGCAGATACTGCAAGCAAAGACCATATGAGGGGGAAACCCACATATAAGACCTTGGTCAATGTAGGAGCAACCCTTCATACCAATTGTCACTATCCAGCTCCTCTACTCCCCGAGGAGTTTGTCCCCATTTCCCCTTTCACTCCTCACATTAAAAATCGGCCTTGTGCCTAATTTGCTCGGTGGGGGAGCAAATAAATACCCTTTTCTTGAACTTTTGGCCAATATCAAAGTGTAGTATATGTTCTTACTACATGCTGTACTTATGTTTTTAACTTTGTGATATAAAGTGGGGGATCATTTTTCTGTATTAATTAAATGTAAAATGATCACCCACTTTACAACCAGTCAGTCTCAAAGCCATTCAAGTCATTCTCCAGATCATTCAACTTGTTTGGGGAGGATTCCAGTTATTTTTTTAAGCATTCAAGTCATTCTTAAGGTCATTCAATTCATCCTTAAGTTCATTAAAGTCATTCCAAGTCATTTACTTTTTATTTATTTAAGTCATTTAAGCCTATTTTTCGGTCATTTTAGTTTATCTTTAAGAATTTAATGTCAATCCTACATTCACGCATTCATTCATTACATGAGAGCACGCTACTAATGGCTATCGGCCTTTTTTAATAACATTAAATTATCTCGACCAAACTTTGTTATAGACTATTATGTTTGTGATTTTTTAAAATCAGATTAGTTATTCGTATTATTTGGATTCATTGGTCTACTGTTCGAATCTGAAGTGTGATTTTCACAACGTTTTGATCAATGTAACCTCCGACCTTCTTCAGTTGTATCTTGTCGAAATCAGAAATGTTTCTGTCGAACTCAGAAATTTTGATGGAATTTCGAACATAACCCTTTATTTATTTCATGGTGGCAGCATACATTTGTAAGGATCTCTGTCCGCCCACCAAGACAAGATAGAAGTCCTAAGTAATTTGCAATTGTATTTTCGGTCGCCTACACTGACAATTGAACCTCCAACCTTCAGAAGAATATCACTTTCTCAATTGATTTTTCAAGTACTCTAACCATTGTGCCACGAGTCCTTGCGGACAGTTCTAGTATGAGTTTTGGAAGGCTTAAACCAAACAAGATACGTCTGAAGAAGGTCGGATATTACAGAGACCGAAACGTTGTGAAAATGACACTTAGGACTGTTGTTGCGAAGTGTTTTTGGTGATGTGAATACGGCAATCTGCGTTTAATTATTTCGAATCTCGTTGGTTTTCCACTATCACTTTTATTGCTGGGTGTTGGCAACCTTCTGCGGGCATTAACTGAACGTGAAAGTCGGTTGAACTTCTTCCTTTGATTTAAAATACTTATATTTAAAAGTAATTGCATGACTTTATTAATATACGGATCTCTGTGATATAACCTCTGGGTGTGTTAATCGAATCCCGGCTCACAGGACCATAGATGCAACCCAGCAGGGCTAGGGCGTACACACAGGCAAGAAAGTGTGCACTAACCCTAAGTTCCGGTGGCTACACCCTTAACTGTCTTGTGGTGAACCCCTCAAAATGTAACCAGACGTTTACTGGTTATTGGAAACTACCGCTCTGATACTCTGGGCATGCAAGACGTTCACAACCCTAAATCTTTGTGGCAACACTTTTATTTTCGGCTGTGCGTTCGTCGACAGATGCTGTGGTTGAGTCAATTCTTGCTAGGTGCTCAGGTAAATGGCTGACATGCTGTTTTTCTCAGCTGCAACTTATGGTCGGGTTCAGGATAATCTGAAAGCAACTGGGTTACTCTCGAACCAATATGCAATCAATATTATCTCTGGAGATGATTTCTTATGAACAAAAAAGAAATTATTGCATAAAAGTATTTTGGATAAAGTTCGTACACAAAAAAAAGTATATTAAATTCGGGGCTTCTCTCTGATTAAAGAAAAATAAAATGTTTCTGGATGCAGGATCCTTCAACTGAAATCAAACGCTTCCAAAAAGCTGATGTGTTCTGTTTCGAAGCCAGCAAGTGAAGTATTTTCTATTTCTAAAAAAAACAATGTTTTTTATAAACTCTAATTTCAACCACCAAACACTTTGAGATCATTCTGTTCTCCTCTCTGTCGTTTGAAGATTATCATTTCTCTTTTCTTGTGAATGTCCTTCTTCTCTATCTTAACCATATCCCTTTGCAATTCTTTTCCCCCTTTTTCTCCGTTTCTAACTCATTTTTAAAAGAAACTAGCTTACCAGTCACATGCCGGGTGGTCCGACATTTGAATATATAAGATCTTGAATAGAAAATCCTCCATAATTTTTTAAATCTAAATTCTGTGTAACTGTCTGGCTTCATTGGTTATCTAAAATCGAATTTTACCGAACCCAACTAGAAAAAGAATCTCCCTCCGTGGTTCACTTGTTCTAAAGAAATTTCATCATCAGGCTTGCATTTTCCTTTCATTGAAACAGATATTTTTTATTTTTCTGATGGACAGATTTTTATGGATTCTGTTTTTCTTGACCAAGTGTCTATACCTCATAATCTATCGTCATATGTATCTGCGCAAGGATCCTGGCGTCCCCCACGACCTTGCTACATCTCCATTGTTTATTTCGATAAAGGAGAATAATCCATCGAAGATTTAAATACATTATATAGTTTTGTACTTTTTTGTTTTGTTTCGCGCGTGTTCTTCTTGTAGTTACGTGATATTTTTATTTTTTTTATTACATTTTCACCCCAAACAAGGCAAGTTGCCACTTTGGTGTAGGGGGCTACTATCAGGAGCAACAACTACTGGGGTACTATGTAGGGATTTGGGCAGGAAGATGTCGGTTCACGTTACACTTGAACTTCTGCACGTCAGTACTGTTGGGGAAGCAGGGACTAGGAATGGAATTCCAAAGCCTTGCGTTTCTGGGAAAGAAACTATTGGAGTAGAAAGATCTTTTACATCTAGTGATCTCTACAGTGTTGGGGTGGGATTTAGCAGCCTGTCGGGTTTGTCGAGGGTGCTCACGTCGTGGGGGCACAAGTGACTGCAGTTCGCCAGAGCATTCACCATTAAAATACTTGTAGAACAGGCAGAGAGGTGCAACAATTCGTCGATGGGGCAGAGGCTGAAGCTTAGATGCCAGTTCATGGCCTATCAGGTTTGCGACTCTCTTTTGAACCTTGTCAAGGAGCGAGAGACTAGTAGCAGATGCACCAGCCCAAATGTGACAGCAATACTCCATACATGGGCAAATGGCGGCCTTTTAGAGGTACAGGATACTTTCGGGTGTTAGTAGTTTTCTAGCACGGTAGAGAGAGCCCACCTTTCTTGCAGCGGTTCTGGCAATGCCTGCAATGTAATTGTTCCAACTCATGTTTCCTGTAAATTTTGGCCAAGGAGTTTGAAAGATGTACTCTCAGATAAAGAGTCGTTGGCCATTGCTATAGGTGGTAGAGAGGGTTTCTTGTAATTATTGAAGGAAACTAGTTTAGTCCTGGCGGCATTGAACGTGACCAACCATTTTTGTCCCCCATTCCACTACAGATTGGAGATCTTCCTCTGGTGTTTCTGCTATTTCTTTAGAAATGTGTTCATTCGTCTTCCTGTCGTGCCTGCCATAGAGTGTAGTGTCATCAGCATATATACCCATCTCAAAAGCAATTTTGTCGGGGAGGTCATTTATGAATATCAGGAACAATAGAGATCCAAGGATAGACCCCTGGGGCACTCCTGCATTTATATCATATTGTTTAGATGTACGACCGTCGAGGACAACCTGGATTTTTCTCTTATCTAAGAAGGATTTAATTATGTTAAGTATTCTACCAGTGATACCGTATGATCTAGTTTTCCTGAGGAGACCCTCATGCCATACCCTGTCAAAAGCCTTAGATATATCTAGAGCTACCTCTCTGCCCTCCCCCGCTTTGTCCAATGAATGGTATATACGTTCAGAGATTACAGCTAGGATGTCTGCTGTGGAACGGGCTTGTCTAAATCCATATTGTTGGTCGATCAGAAGTTTAGCATCTGTAAGGTGCTGGACTAGATCATGGTTAATTAAGGTCTCAAATATTTTGGCAAAAAGTGGGAGGAAGCTAATGGGGCGATAATTTAATGGGTCAGTTCTTTCGCCAGAATTCTTGAATACTGGTACAACAGAAGCAGCTTTCTAGCAGCCCGGGAAGCAAGCTTCATTAAGGCATTTGTTGTAGAGTTTGGAGAGAACTGGAGCTACTTCGGCTGAGCACTTTTTTTAATAGCACAGCTGGTATGAGATCGGGTCCACATGCTTTTGAAGTGTCAAGGTTTTTTATGATGGCATGCACCAGAGCGGGGTGATTTTCAGATCGTCTAGCGTGGCGTCTGTCCGCATAGGAAATTGAGGTAGGGGGTGGTTTAGAGGGTCCAGTGTGGAGTTTGAGGCAAACCGACTGGCAAGCATGTTAGCCTTCTCGGTTGCTGAGGAGACAACCTCGTGATTGTTGGTTAGTGGGGGAATTGTTGATTGCCCATTATTTACTACAGTGTTGTAGATGATAGCTTTTGAGACACTTTTTAATAAATCACAGATTTAAAAAAAATCACAATAAACTTTAAAATAAGCCTAGTATTATAAACGTTTTCTCGTATCGTTATTGATTATAAAAAGATAATAGTTATTTGAAATATATTACCCACAGAAAATTAAAAAAATATATATTTATGTGCGCTTCTAATATTTTCTATAAATGCAATATAGAGTTTATAAATAAAAAAGGCAACGAGTTTCTAGTTTTAGTGATTATATTTTTATTTCCTTCGGAATCTATTATTATTATATATGATATATATACCGTCTGTTTTGAGATCGCTATTATAACTTGTGAATTATGGTGTTCATGTAAGCATAATGAGAAGCTCGGTTTCTGATGTTTCATTTTCCACGTTATAAAATATTAAATTAAACACTGACCAATGTTTTTTGTTGTGAACAATTAACACGTAAATATTTACGTGTGCATTAGAGCAACTGTTACGAACGCGCAACCTAAACAAAAATGCAGACACACGCTCACGTGGGAGAAATGAATAACGTTCAAAATCACGTGAGAGGCGTGACTAACGTTCGAGATCACGTGCGTGACGTCACGATCGTAACAATGATGAAATTGTTACAAAGAAATATCGAGTTGAAGTTATGTCCTCCTTTGCGACTGAAACTGCATACAACGCGTTGGTTCCCGGACAACGTCACACATACATAATAGTTGTGGAACTCTATTATTCTAACTATTGTGAACTGTGTTTTATCAATGCAGCCGGAGAGGTTACGATTGACAACGTACTGCTTCAAGAACCACTGGCAGAGCGGAGTATAATTTTTAACACCTGTACATGTTATATGTAAAAAACGGTACAAACTATGCCCTCATAGCACCGACTGTGTTCTGATTAGAAGATCAACTTTGATACTAAATGGTATAACTTCATTTTATTCTAGTATCTTAAGATTGTCCTATGTTACCTAATAATAGATTTTGAGAGGAATAATCCATTATATCTATAAAAGTGAACGTGTCTGTCTGTCTGTCTGTCTGTGTACATTTCCCTACGCAATAACTCTGTCAATTTTTAGTCTATAGACTCGAAATTTGAAACACCGGGTACTGAGATTTGGGAAAATCGATGTGACGGGTGTCAGCCAGAAATTTGGCTGTTAAGGGGTCAAATTTCAACGATTTGACCTTTAAGAACTCTACCAAACTCCTCCGACAATTTTGGGTCTAGACACTTGAAATTTTAGATATAGGTTCCTTGAACCTGAATCTAACTTAATAAAGTGATTTGAGCCCGAAACTATAAATTTTAAGGGGTCATGATAGGGGTCAAATTAAAAAAAAAATTTACTCTTTTTTTTTTTTTTTGCTCAGCATACACCTCCAAACACCCGGGCAACGCCGGGCTGAAATGCTAGTAGGAATATAATTACTTTTTTTATTTATAAACTCTATATTGCATTTATAGGGACTATTGGGCACACAAATGCTTTTCATCTTAATTTTTCGTGTGTAAAATATTTCAGATAACCATTATCTTTCTATAATCATTAACGATATGCGAAAACGTTTGTAATGCTAGTCTCATATTAACACACGTTTTTTGATATTTGCTTTCTTGATTCACGTTTTTTTATTATTATTATCTATATATTAATATATTAATACGATAGCGTGTGTGTTCTTTTGTGTGTCGCGCTTACATCCGGGTCGTTTAATTGTTATGTTTGTCTACTTCTTGTTATAAATAATTTTACCAAGAATTTTTCATGAGTTTTGGTTTCCGTTTCGACTATACCTGATGGCACTTAATTCATCTATTTTTTTATAAATAATTTTATCAAGAATTCTTCATAAGTGTTCGTTTCGGTTTCGATTATGGCTGAAGGAACTCAAGTTTTATATATATATATATGTATATATTTTTTCATAAGTTTTTATTTCGGTTTCGATTCAAGCTAACGCACCGAAGTCATATGGATATATATATATTTTTTTTATTTTGGAAATCACAACTTTATAACATATAAAAATCGACAGAATATTAACTCTATAATAAAATATACGAAATATGCAAGAACTAAAAATATTATATTTAAGCGTACTTTACGACCGGGCTTTATCGGGTGTTCGCCCTAGTTTAAATAAATACTTTTGCCGTTTTAACAAAAAAGCTACAATAATATCAGAACGTTTCCATTTACACTGAACATCTCCAGATGGCAACATCAATATATTACATATTAATGAGTCCCCTGTGGAATTTCCACAGGTCCCGCTAGTTGTTATTATTATTATTATTATTATTATTATTATTATTATTATTATTATTAAATTAGTTACAAATTTACACTATTTAGGATTCTTTTCCTTTTTTCTTTCAAATTTCTACTCTAGTACTATATCTTTGTGCCCCGGTTTTGGTGGTTGTTAACACCCTCCCCCTGCATGGCCGTGATTTGGTTGTAGTCGGAGGGATACATAAACAACCAGAATGTAATGCCACAATTTCCTTCCTTTTATCGACTACTTTTTCCTCCGGACAGCATGGGGTAAGCACGTGTTATTTTCCCTTTCAGTAAACGAGAGAGGGAGGATGCCCATTTCCCTCAACACTAGTTAAGGTTAGTTAGATAGTTTAAAAGAATTAGTGGTGAAAATCAATTGTAGGATATGTAAATTGTATGTTAATAGTGTAATATATATATATATATATATATATATATATATATATATATATATAATGTATACATTTTACGAAATAAATAGTTAATTATATTTCTCATATATATTGAAATCGTGTTGTGTAGTTTTTGTGTTAGCCATAAATGTCTTAAGTCGAATGAAGCGGCCTTGAGGACAAGGAAGCTTCCAGCCAGAACGCCATCAGAAATCAAGACGTTTCCTGGGAGAAGAAGGGGCCACACACTTACATCCAGCATCTCAGGTATGCTTTTCCTCTTGATAGCCCTAATGACTGGTCCATCGTCACATCATCATGGCACCGTTTCTAAGACATTTAGTATAGCGCGTGGGTCGGTCACATGCCAGTGACCGGTTGATAATGTCACACTTCGATAATTTTCTATTAACTAGCAGGCTGGGAGCTAGAAGATTTACTTTGGTATCGATGTGAAATGATCGTGAGAAATGCAAATGAGCATTGTTTTTGTATCGACATGGTAAATAGGGGCCATGAGAGAAAAAGAGGAAAGATTGAGTTGGTGTCTTTTGCAGTGCAGGCTATTCCATTGACAGCTCACCTTTTTAGCCATTGGGCCCCTAAAATCCACAGATATTAAACTATTACTGTAATTGCATGCTCCCTGTTAACTACGGTGCAGTGCTGTTCTAGGAGGTCCACATTCCCAGGCTATGTTTTCTGTCTTAAATACGGGGTCAGTTTATTGATAATCGGCTAGGGCGCCTCTGTCGACAAATGTCGACAGGGCTGCAAAGGCATTTTTGCAAGATCAGAGTTCTACTCCTCTGGATTGCTGACTTTTCAATCCCACTTTACAAACATTGTGTCACACTTCTCGTAGTGAGAGAGAAATAAATGCCGCCGTAAGATCCGTAAAAAGTAGAAACCAGCATCACTGATTTTATAGTGTCAATATCCTTTAGGCTAATCAAGGCTTTGGAAAAGATAACGACGATAGCGGTATCGAAAAAAAAATTTGCAGTAAATAAACCACGTCCGCAACGAGGATCACGAAGTGCCGATGTGGATGCGATAAATCTTTCCTGATATTTTTCTATTGCGAAACATTTTTTCGTGCAGACGATGAACATCAGCATCTGACAACTTATAAATAAAATGCAGCTTCTTCTATTCTTATTCGTGTAAATGTCATTTTGCTCCAATCCGTCGGCAGAAGATACAAAGATGGGATTTTCACAGCCACTATTCTTGAGAAAAAATCAGCATCCGTTTAAATCGCACATGATTCGGAAAACTAGCATCTCTGAACAACTACTAATAGTTTTTTTTTTGTGTGTGTTTGTTTTCTTTTTTATTTATTTTTTTTTTTTTTACACATATAGAATATTAACCCGAGGCTATACAATCGGACGTGCAAGGCCACAGGGCGAAAAACAGAATCGACAAAACTAAAGCTGGCCTGCCAGTACCCTATATGTACAAATGTAGGCAAATGTAGGCATATTTCATTGGTTTGAAAATATAGCTTCTTTTTTACAAATTGTCATAAAATTTTAACCATATAATAAGATTATAATCTTTAAAAAGCCTGCAAATTTTCATGTACTTTCGTCGCATGGAACCAAAGATATGAGCATTTCAATATTCAATTTGGCTATTTGTATATATATATATATATATATATATATATATATATATATATATATATATATATATATATATATATATATATATATATATATATAGGAATTTATAAAATATATATGGCGATTAAGCTACACTGAATATTCGGCGTTTCATCCACTCTAGGATTCGTCAGGCGCATAAGCCTGACGAATCCTAGAGTGAATAAAACGCTGAATATTCAGTGTAGCTTAATCGCCATATATATTTTATAAATTACTAACTAGCTCTACCTACGTATTGAGCACTTTTGAAGTAAATACTTAAAGTTTAAGCATAAATCTATACTTTCGTATATTAATTTTATGTGAGTAAATGAAGTAGTTATATATACATACATATATATATATATATATATATATACATTATATACATATACATTATATATATATATATATATATATATATATATGAAATTGGTTAAGAAATTCCAACGAAAGAAAGATGTATATTTAAATAAGGGAGTAGTCACCAACAATGTGTATTTTTTAACCTTATTTTATTATTCCGTGTCTTGGTTTTTCATTGAGAATTATGTTTGGATCATTGTAATAATGTTTTTAAGTCATTGAAATCGTTTTTACGCGCGTATCAGACGTTCTGTGATGCGTCCTCGTCAGAAATTATTTTCAAATGTGTTGGAGATGTAAAAATGGCGATTTTCGTAGTTAATTTGAAGTTTTTCCAAGGGTTGGAGGCTTGTAAGTGTTTATTATTCATAGGCATGCTCATTTTTATTACTCTTTTATTGATCTTTTACTGCGCATGTCGAGTGAAACCTCTGACCTGGCTGTAGTCGCTATCTCTTTCTGCTAATGTTTTTTCTTTTCTCTTTAGGGTGGAGTAGAGTGTGTGTGTGTATGTGTGTGTATGTGTGTGTGTGTGCGTGTGTGTGTGTGTGCGCGTGTGTGTGCGTGTGTGTGTTTGCCTTTGTTGGTTTGGAAATGTGTATATTGTTTTATAGTATTTTGGGGTTATTTGCTTCCTTAGGAAGGCGACTGTGGTCCAAGGTCGTTACTAATGTGTATGTGTGGGGAGGGGGGGACTAGCTCTTCTGAAATAAGGGTAGGGGTGCTTTCATTCTATTTTGATATTTATTTTTTGGATTCTTGGAATTTAGTGCTGTGATTTTTCGTTTTAGTCTTTTCGGGTATTCCTTATATTATGTTTGTTTAGAAAGAGGGGTGTATTTAAAATATGTATAGGGGATTTTTTAATGTTTCTATTTATTTGTCTCCCCATGTCGGTATGGCCAGACCTAGGATCGGTTCCTAGTGTGGGGAAGATTTTGTTCCCCAGAGGGGGGCATTGGAGGGGGTATAGGTATGGCAGGGGGATGATAGAAGGGATGATAGTTGTTTTAGTCATGAGGGGGTTCTCCTCCACTGACTGAGGAGGGAGCGAGGTGTTGGAACAGATATTATACAATGTTCTAGGTGTTTCCTAGTGTTGTTGGTTTCGAGGTTAAGTAGGTTTGGTATGGTTCAGTGTGTTGTATTAGAGATAGGGGTGTTATGTCTGTGTGTGGTTGTATGCGTGCACGGGTGTGTATTTTAATGTGTCGGTTCTGATTTATGTGTGGGTGTGTACATGTGTATGGATGTGCATGCGAGTGTACCTTGCATTTCATGTTTTTGTGTGATGATATTAGGCTCTGTTCAGTTCAGGAGTGAATCTGGTGATGAAGTTTTTTTCCTGTGTAAGTAAATAAAAATAATTGTCTGTTTGGAAGATTGGCATTATTTTGAAGTCTTCCTAAGGAAGCAAATAACCCCAAAATACTATAAACCAATATACACATTTCCAAACCAACAGAAGCAAACACACACACACGCACACACACGCGCGCACACACACAAACACACACACACACACACACATACACCCACCCTACCCCACCCTAAAGGAAAAGAAAAAAACATTAGCAGAAAGAGATAGCGACTACAGCCAGGTCAGAGGTCTCCCTCGACAAGCCCAATAAAAGATCAATAAAAGAGTAATAAAAATGAACATGCCAATGAATAATAAACACTTACAAGCCTCCACCCCTTGGAAAATCTTCAAATTAACTACGAAAATCGCCATTTTTACATCTCCAACACATTTGAAAATAATTTCTGACGAGGACGCATCACAGAACGTCTGAAACGCGCGTAAAAACGATTTCAATTACTTAAAAACATTATTACAATGATCCAAACATAACACACAATGAAAAACCAAGACACGAAATAATAAAATAAGGTTAAAAAATACATATTGTTGGTGACTACTCCCTTATTTAAATATATATGTATATATATATATATGTATATATATATATATATATATATATATATATATATATATATATATATATATATATACCACTTTTTCGTAATTTTATAAATTCGAAATCTCGGCGACTATTGATCGGAATTTAATAAATAAAGGTTTGTTGGAAAGTTAATGATCTGGATTGTGT
Source organism: Euprymna scolopes (assembly GCF_053919585.1). NCBI lineage: Eukaryota > Metazoa > Mollusca > Cephalopoda > Sepiida > Sepiolidae > Euprymna > Euprymna scolopes. The sequence continues at coordinate 67,602,957 of NC_136494.1, read as the reverse complement.
AGTTGGCTATATGAAATTTCCCGTAAAGTCAAGCATTATTGTTTGAACAAGTGTGGGGTCAATTTTCTATATTAATCAAACGTAAAATAAACACCCACTTTATAGCACAGGCGGCCACATTGCGGATACTCATTTTAGGTTAAATTTTAACTTTTTAAAACTATCATTTATTCAGAATATTAAAATTACTTGTTTCCTGTGATTTTAACTGTTGTTTTCGTTTTCAGCTCTCTCGAAATCCTATAATAGTGTTAAATAAAATGTTTTTTTTGTGATGGGGAAAGATACTGTACCTATATATGTACCTTTACCAATATTTTAATCATAGTCTTTTGTTTTCCATAGTTTTGCATATGAATAACAAGATAGTTGATATTTCCCCAAAACCTCTGGCCTTGATGGAGGGAAGACTAAAACTTGATCTGAAATCGTAAATAATGTTAGGCTCTTGTCATGGCTGACGTGACCCTAATATTATTTACGATTTACCATTAACTGGTCGGCCTTATGTTAGGCTTGAAACCGACGGTACCAATGTTTTTCTGACCTTCTGTATATTTAAATAAATAAATATTAAGCTCTTATATCGAAAAAAGTTTTGTTTTGTTTTTGTTTTTTGTAATCGAGCACTTTGTTAGTATTCTTTCCCAAAAAACGGTAAACAAATATATATATATATATATATATATATATATATATATATATATATATATATATATATACACTAGCAGGGGACCCCGACGTTGTTCGGAATTTAATGATGATCAACGAATGTTTTACACTCTCATATTTCTATTGTCATCGAAATCGATGATATCGCCCAGTTTTCTATTAAATCGATCGATTGCCTGCTCTAGTTTGCGACTCATCGCGTTGCACAGGGAGGAAGTTTAACGTGCTGGCCCGCAGTGACTTAGTCTACAATACATTGTAGACTAAATAGCACTGTATAGGATATACTGTTGATCTTATAAGATTACTTTTATATATAATGGCATGAATTGAAGTTAAAAACACAACAGTTATGTATCATGGTTCTTTGTACTCTAAGCAGAAATATTCATTTCGAATGCGCCCTTGTCATATCAAAGAATTTACTGTTGATTTTCTAAGTTGGAACTTTTTGCTTGTGTGGTAATAAAACTTCTTAAATACACTTGTGATGTTAAGCTGTGTAAAATATTAACTTTGATCAAAATCGCCTGCGCCTTTATCCATATATATATATATATATATATATATATATATATATATATATATATATATATATATATCAAAAACACTCCGATACAGCACTTACTCAAAACGCTTCCAAGCACATAGGTACCTTCCTGTGAACTTTCATAAAAATCGGCCTAACCGTTTTCGAGTCCATATGGAACGAATTCTTACACACACACACACACACACACAAAGTTCTTATCTATATATATATATATATATGTGTGTGTGTGTGTGTGTGTGTGTGTGTGTGTGTGTGTGTGTGTGTGTGTGTGTGTGTGTGTGTGTATAAGAGCAAACAGTTAATAAAACATGTAAAAAAAACACTTTGAAAAAGAGTTAAAAACATATTTAATCTGAAAAGGAAACACTTAATAAGTGGAGATATATATATATATATATATATTTATATATATATATACACCAATAATTATATATATATATATATATAGTCACCAATAATTATATATATATATATATATATATAAATATATATATATATTTATATATTTATGAAAGAAAATGTTTAGCTCTCTTTAGTTAGTTAAATATAAGCAGTCAACTAGCGCAATGCAATGTTCCGGCGTCAAGCGTCGTTGAATACTCTCTCACTGCTTACTGTTTGTGCACGTATATTTGGCATTTATAGATACTTAATTTTTCTCACCTCATATCAAGGGGTTCGAAGCACATAAAGTACATTCGTGTGAACTTTCATAAAATCGGCCTAACCGTCTTTGAGTCTATATGGAACGAATTCTTACACACACACACACACACACACACACACACGCACACACACAAAGTTCTTTTATATATATATATATATATATATATATATATATATATATATATATATATATATATATATATGTATGTATAAGAGCAAACATTTAATAAAACGTTAAAAAACACTTTGAAAAAGAGTAAAAAACATATTTAATCAGAAAAGGAAACACTTGATAAGTGGATATATATATATGAAAGAAAATGTTTAGCTCTCTTTAGTTAGTTAAATATGAGCAGTAAACTAGCGCAATGCAATGTTCCGGCGTCAAGCGTCGTTAAATACTCTCTCACTGTTTACTGTTTATGCACGTATATTTGGCATTTATAGATACTTAATTTTCCTCGCCCCATATCAAGGGGTTCGAATCTCTCGACTGGCAATAATTTCCACAGATATATATATATATATATATATATATATATATATATATATATATATATATATATGTGTGTGTGTGTGTGTGTGTGTGTGTGTGTGTGTGTGTGTGTGTGTGTGTGTGTGTGTGTGCCGGAGGAATTATATATATTCTTTTATGCATTACCCTCATAGATACTATTTCTCCTTCGCTCGATCATGGTTATTTATATATGCTCCTCTTGGGACTGAGTTTAACTTTCTACGTTAAACCGACTAAGCTCGAGCAAAGAGGTCGTATACTAAGTTAACGTTATGGATCTGATAGCATTTGTTTACTTTTTTTTTCACCTCAAACAAGTCATTTTGCAACATGAGAGGGTTTTATTTGGTATCGTGTCAAACAGGAGCCTGTGGGGAATGTAGCAGCGAGTTATGTGCTAACATTTCCATTAAACTTTTGCATGTTTGTACAGTTGAAGAAGCAGGAACACGGAGGGTATTCCAAAATCTAGCAGCTCAAGGGAAGAAACTGTTAAAGTAGAAGTCTGTCCGGTATCAACGAATCTCAAAAGTAAAGGAGTGAAATTTTGCTGCTTGTCGGGTTACTCACATAGAATTCATCTCATTTAGCTTCTCGCATTATGGGATTGTGTGATTGTGTGATTTTTATTTCAATGAAAACGGCACGTCCAAGAGCAACGTTATTTGGTATGTGGCCACCTGATATGTTAGTTGTCTTTAGAATCAGCATCTCCTTCCTCAACGCACTGACTTCAACTTTTGACATCTACACCCATGCAAGATATAAATCTTGTATGAGACTATTTTTACTGTTGTCACCCGCTTAAACTTGTATGGTAACACCACTTTGGCCCGTGTGGTTTGTTTTGTTTCCTGAGCAGCAGTTTGTGGTTATCAACGAATAACAAGCATTCGTATAGAGATTGGTAAATGTCCAAGAACAACACAAGAACATGAACACTGACGAGCTGATAGAAAAGAAGGTGTGTATAGAAGGAACAGCTTTTTGGCAGTGTAAAGTAAGTTTCTCGGAGGAGGTGGAGTTAACATACAGTAAACAAGGAAAGAAAGTCAACACGAAATAATTTATAATGAAAATAGATGTTTCCGTGCCAGAGACTGGGGAACAAACGACAAAATGTCAAGATGAGTGAAGAGGTAAAAAAAAAAACACAAAATCACGTGCATGATTATCTTATGCCTTTTGTGGTGTGGTCGGTCAGGCGAAAAGATAAGTTTCATAAATTTCTAACACGCATTTCTTTAGCTTGTTATTTTATTTCCCTTATTCCTTTTTCTTATCTTTCCTAGCTTGCACTTTCTCTTCCTAAAGTATCCTGTCGAAAAGTGAATAAGGTAAAACATTTATAATCGCCTCCAGTCGCATCCGAGAGAATCAGGGATCAACATCGCCCCATTAGCCTTCTCCCGCTTTTCGACAAAATATTTGAGACCTTAATTAATCAAGCTCTAGTCCGTCACCTTACAGATGCTAAACTCCTGACCGACAATCAATATGGATTTAGATAGGCTCGTTCCACAGCAGATATCCTAACTGTAATCTCTGAACGTATATACCGTTAACTGGACAAAACAGTAGAGCGGTAGCCCTCGGTATATCTAAGGCTTTTGACAGGGTATGGCACGATGGTCTTCTAAGGAAAATTAGATCATATGATATCACTGGAAGAATACATAATGTAATTAAATCCTTCTTAAGTAAGATAAAAATCAAGGTTGTCCTCGACGGTCGTACATCTAAATAATATGAGATAAATGCAGGAGTACCTCAGGGGTTTATCCTTGGACGTTTATTATTCCTGATATTCCTAAATGACCTCCCTGATAAAATTGTTTCTGAAATCGGTATATTTACTGATAACACTACACTCTATAGCAGGCACAAGGGGGAAAACAAATGAACACATATCTAAGGAAATGGCAGAAACACTAGAGGATGACCTCTAATCTGTAGTGGAATGGGGACAAAACTGGATGATCACATCAATGTTGTCAAGACTAAGCTTGTTTCCTTCAATAATTACAAGAAACATTCTCCACCACCAATAGCAATGGTCAAGAACACATTACCTGAAAGTAGTTCCTTTAAACTCCTCGGTCTAACGTTTACAGGGAACATGAATTAAAATAGATACATTGAGAGCATTGCTCAAGCTGCTACGAAGAAGGTGGTCTCTCTCTCTCTCTCTCTCTCTCTCTCTCTCTCTCTCTCTACCGTGCTAGAAAACTACTGACGCCTTAAAGTATCCTGTACCTCTACAAGGCCACCATTCGCCCATGTATAGAGTACTGTTGTCACATTTGGGCTGCTGCATCTGCTACTAGTCTCTCACTCCTCGACAGGGTTTAAAAGAGAGTCGGCAAACTGATAGGTCCTGAACTGTCATCTAGGCTTCAGCCTCCATTCCATCGACGAAATGTTGCATCCCTCTGCCTGTTCTACTTTAATGTACTTTCATGGTCAATGCTCTGACGAACTACAAGCACTTGTACCCCTCGACGTGAATACCCCGACAAACCCGACAAGCAGCTAAATCCTACCCATTCACAGTAGAGATCCCTATATCTAAGAAAGCCTTCTACTCCAATAGTTTCTTCCCCAAAACTGCTAAACTTTGAAACTCCTTTCCGGGATTTTGCTTTCCCAACTGTACTGACATGCAGAAGTTAACGTGTAATGTGAACAGACATCTTGCTACTCATCTTTATTCATAATATCCCTGCAACTTATGTCCCCGATTACTTCAAAGTGGCACTGTGCCTTGTTTGGGGTGAAAATTGAAAAAAAAAAAAAAAAGCAACCAAGGCACAAAATCATTAGTTTAACCGAAAATATTAATTGCATTTACTTGACCAACAAAAACACTTCTCGCATAATTTTGCTTTTGTTTTTATCCGCACGTGTTAACATGTAGACACTCGGGGCCCAAAAACCGTAGACTCAGTCGCAAAGGAAACAAAGACAAGGAATAGGAAAGTACTTAAACTTGTTATTTCAGGTTTTAAGAAAAGATATTTATTCCTCATTCTTCGGCTATGCGTGACTTCAATCACGACTCTAACGTGATTATGCTCCTCGATTTGCGCACACATTTTTCTTTTTATATATTTTTCTTTTCTCTCCCATCCTCACGTCACTTTGCACACAGCTCGGCATTTGCATTAAGCCGCCATAGAGCAATGGACTATAAAAATAGTAGAACTATCTCTCAATTGTTAAGGCTTATTAATCAGGAACAGTATTTTGATTTAAAAATTGATTAAATCCTTTACTTAAGCCAAGTTATTCATACAGTTTTTTTTTTCATAAACCATCGATATAGGATGTTTTAAATTGTTAGGGTTGATTATCTTTTTTACCTACTAGTGAATAGGGCTGATAAATTTATAATCGCCTACAGACGCATCCAAGAGAATCAGGGGTCAACGAGCAAGTCACAAAATAATCAGTATAACTGAAAGTATTAATTACCTTTACTGAACCAATAAATAATAATAGTTTTTGACCCGCTTCAGTGAAATACAGGAAATAACCCGATGCTCACCCAAAAATCTCCACAATTCATTCAACGAATTTCAAAGTTATATGATTTTTAATTTCAAAATAATTATACTTAAAGGTATTGTTTCCAAACGCAGTTATATGGAAAAAGACAAAGTGATAATAATCTCTACAATTATATAAATGCAACTTTGTCTGCGTGTGTGTGAGATCGTTCCTTATAGACTCCGAAACGGCTAAACCGATTTTCTTTAGTGCATATGTCTGGGAGTGCCCTTGTAAAGTTTTGTCTCAGAATACCTCCGATAATTACCAATAATCGATAATCGAAACCGTTTTTTTATTTATTTATCTATACTCGGTAAAGTTATTTTCCATGTCGTCGCTTAGCAACAATGATAGAACAACGAGCCGAGAAAATTCAACTTTGTGTAAGTTGATAGCGTGTTTTTTTGGGGGGGTTGTTTTTTTGTTTTTTGCATGACGTGGTCTGCAGGTTCAAACCCCGTACGTAAATTTCTTAATTTTTCTTAATTCTACAGGAAAGAAGTTTTTATAAAATACTTTCATAAAGGAAACAGTATGTTCTCAAGAGTGCCATATAGAATAAATATATATTTTGGACTAAGTTACTGTATGGAGGAACGTGAAGCTTCCTCCCGGGCGATTTCATGGATTTCGATGACAATAAAAATATAGATGTGTGAAATATTCATGATCATCATTTAATCCCGGTCAACGTCGGGTCTTCCTGCTAGTATACTATAATGCTAAGGAATAATGTACAAGACTTATAGACGGTTTAGGAACGTGCATTCTGTCTAAATACAATTTTCTAAGCCGCCTATTAGTCTTATTCATAATCTAAATTTTAGACCACTGTATAAGTGAAATAAATGCAGTTTTAAAACTGTTATTGTTATATAGAATAATGTGAACAAATACAAACAACATTAGTAAATAAATAGTTTATTACGCAGGACATTCCAAAAACATTTTCATTCTGCCCGAAGTGGATCAGAGGGGGACTGCAAATTACATTGCTATGATGACTAAATTCATGCATTCATGACTCGAAAAGTGTATCGCTTTGTTGCAGAAATTGATGGAGTGAGATGGATGTGCGTCAGAAGCAGAAGATGCGTCATTGAATTTCTTACAAAAGTGCATCGAGAATGATGGTGAGTACGTAAAAAAATAAAATGTGTCACGAATTGTCGCTCGTTCAAAATGGCACCATTCCCATCTTCGTACGTCTTCAACGTTTTGGGTTAATAAATAAGAGGTTTTACTTTTAGAACAACTATCGTATTTCCTGTATAAACCATGTGTATCGTTTTATTGCAGGTCAATATTTTTTTAAATTTTTAAATTGCTTTCAAACGCAGAGAAGTGAAATTTGGTACACTGAAAGAGCATAACCAGATGTATTTTTCCTCTGATTTTTGTGGAATTTTAACAAATATTTAAAAAATTATGCTAATTTTTCTATTTTCTGTTATTTTAAGTGTGTATCACTTTATTGCAGATCTCCAAAAATGCCTACAAAGGGTCGATTGACAGCTAGTGAAAAGAAACGTGTTGTTGCAGGCCTTGCAGAAGGTTTATTGCTCGTAGATCCAGCCAATGAGCTTGGAAGAGATGGAAAAACATTGTCTTTATTCGTTGAAAATCCAAACATCAAACCAAGGAAGGACAAAAACTCAAGAAAGTCTGTTTCTGCTCGTGAGGATAGAAAAATTCGCCGTCAACTTATCAAGCAGCCGGGCAGCAACATTACTGCTATATTTGACAAGGCTGGAATACTTCCCTTGTCCAGAAAGACACGCTGCAATGTCTTAAATTAAATTGCAAGAAACATTAAGCCAATAGCCAATTCTGTTTAAAATCAAACTCCTAGGGAAAAAAACGTTTGGCTTGGGCTCAGAAATACATGAAAACCAGCTTTGAAAATGCTGTTTTCCGCAGATGAGTCCAGAGCAACCCTTAAAGGACTAGATGGGTGACCAAAGTTTGGAGTCCTATTGGATTCCCTACTCCTCATCGATTCCGTCATCAACAGGGAGGTAGATATGTCATGTTTTGGGCTGCAATAATTTGCGATGAACTACTTGGACAATTTCAAGTACCAGAAGGTGTCAAACTGATAATCCAACTTTATATTTTATTTTTAAATGAGCATTTTTCATCATGGCTTCATAACCTTCCATTGGCAAATTGATTTTTATGCACGACAATGCGCCATCCCTCTAAACCAAGGCTACGACATCCTACCTTAAGTTATTAGGCATTAGTGGAGAAAATTTGATGACATGGCAACCTTGCTCTCCAGATATAAACCCAATTAAACAGCTCCGGTCAATAATAAATATGAAAGTTAATGAAGAGGGTGTTTCATTTTCGTCAAAGGATGAAATTTGGAGAAAGATTTTGGAAATTTCCTATAGCACATCATCTCAAATTCGCTGATTTACATCATCCGTTGACAAGAGGCTATTCAAAGTGATTTTGAGGCATTGAAGCAGACACTTGCAATAAAGTTATACACACAAAAAATGACCATAAAATAGAAAACTGTGCATAGTTTTCAAAATATTTATTCAAGGTCCACAAAAATCAGGGAAATGCGGCACCTTGTTATGCTCATCCAGTGTATAAAATTTCACGTCTCTGCCTTTCATAGCAATTTAAAAAGTAAAAAAAAAATATTGACCTGCTATAAAGTGATACACAGGGTTTAGCTAATTGAAATTGCTCATGTTAAATGTGTAATAAATAAATGACAAATGTATACTTTTATTAACAACCAGAGCAGTTTAAGATGTAAAAATGATGTGTGTAAAAATGACCCAAGTTAACAATATTCCGGGTGGGATGATTATTATTCGAAAGAACCTTAAGCGAACTAGATTTTATTACAAAGAACATAATCGTAGAAAAAAGTGGCTAGTAATTAGCAACATTTCTCACACTGTTACAAATCTACTGTAAGACCACGGATGAAGCACGTATACAAATTAGCAAATGTGCACACGCTCACGTGTGCACATTTGCTAATATGTATACATGCTTTAACAGTTGCTGCTGCTAATTCTTTTGCTAGCCAGCTATCCTGTTTTTATTCACACACGTTCATACGCGCTATGTTACCAAAAGAGCGCACCGATTCGTTACACTAACTATAATCTTTTTCTTTCAAGACTAAGACCAATAGATATATACTGTCTTTGCAATAATGACGTTTTGTTTCTTTTAGCTTAATACACAAAGTGGCGTCATACCTTGTCTGGTACGATTTCTATAAAACTATGAGTTTATAGGACTATTTGAACTTGATAACAAACACCGCGAATTTGATAATATAATCTTATAAGTTATATGTACATAGATTATTTCTCTGACAATAAATATTCGCAAAATTTCATTAAATACGAATATTTGAGTAGATTTCAATAAATCAATTTGCTATTTACATTTTACTTAGATGTGTGTTGAAATGTTAATTATCTCTTTCTGTTTATGTGACAAAATTTCACTTAACAAAAATAAAAATTCAAATAAAGAAATGTCTAGACTCTATATAATTTGTTAGATTAAATGCCGTGGTAAATTATCCTGTGATGGTTCTTTTTCAATAAAGCTATAAACATTTGGCAATAAAATTAAAATCGTATCGAGTCAAAATGTTTTAATTATTTGCGTAGAAAAATATAAACTTCGTACCTTTTTTTTTCTTGCACAGGAATCATCACATTATCAAGGCCAAGAGGCCACTCAAGGATAAGGGTTAAAGAGTTTTCCTGCTTTCCAGCTGTCTATAATATGGTTGTCATCAAGTTCAACGTGAACACGTTTCTGTTGAGCCGTTAAACTTAAGTTTACAAATTTACCGAACTTCCATTACTATCAATTACTATATTGTCCTTTTGACTACTGTACACTCTTTAACCCTTATCCTCGAGTGGCCTCTCGGCCTTGATAAGTGGTGCCGCCTATGTAAACAAGAAATAATGCGTACGGACGTATATCGGCAAGTTAAAATAGATAATGTTCATTGCCGACATATTTTTACTTCTATTTATGCCCAAATTCAATTCATATTTTAAGTTGTTTAATATTGAATTTTTTATGCCTATCCCTTGTAAACTACATCGGTAGGAGATGCGGATGGAGCGCTTAATGTTTTGGTTTCGATTTTAGCTGATGGCACCCAAGTCATTTTTTTAGACTTTTGTATTCACTACTCTATATTAGGTACAATATAATAATCAATATAGAATTGGCTCTATAATAATAAATATGAAATCTGCATGAATTAAAATATATTTACGCGTATTGTACGACCCGGCAAGGTCGAGCCCCCCCCCCAGCCGCCGTAAAAATAATTATTTGACAGATGGGCACATGATTTAACTCAGAGAGACCTTATTTATTAATTTCATTTTTTTTATTTGGGCTATTTTTACTGCAGAATTCATATAACAATCAAGTATCTTTATTTTATTTCTATTGTGCATAAAAGAACGTCGCAAAAATTAATTTATTAAAATACAATATCCTTATTGTCGGTGGCGGTGAACAAGTGCGTGTTAGGGAGAAAACAACGTGCACATGAATTGACGGAATTGCCTTTCTCGAATCGATGGCTGGTCGACCCCGATATTAATTTTTGGATGGTTTATATAATAATTTAGGGCAACCACGCATCTATCTGTGAACGTCTATTCTGAGATTTCTTATTCACTACCAATGTAGTCACGCTCCTAGGACGTTTATTTAGCAATAAGGGTATTTATATACACAGGCAACCTCTTACAGATAAATTTTTAATGCGATTTCTAATCAATCAACAAATATTTTATATCCAAAGATTATATTGTCAACAATGACGTTTGCTTTCTTCTAGCCATGTGCATGTTCAATAATAGAAAAGTTCATTTGTATTTTTTATATAGTTTGAAAAGGTAAAACTATCTCCCTCGCTTGATGAGTTTATTAGTCCGGGGCAAGTCCTTTTTTTATTTAAAAATTAAATTCTTTACTAAAGGCATGTTATTCCTATTGCTGTTTTGCTATAAACCCACAATGTATCACGGTTTTAATGGCCGGATTATTTCGTTGTACATTTACAGTTTCTTTTTAGCGCAAAGCAATAACTTTGGCAAAGACTAGATTAATCTCAGGTTACTGGTAGCACATAAAATATATATAAACAAGAAAAATATATAATGCTATAGTTTTATCTATAGTCAACTTCAAGTTTATTCGTGCAAAGAATAAGACGCCTGACAAACGCTGCTCACACTTTTAATAAGATCTAGCACATTAGTTTAGAAGCTCAGCGTGGATACAATTGTAACATAAGTTACACTGAAAAGAACGATGACAGGACAAACAGATGTCTTTCATGTTTTTCCCTTTTCTTTTTTTCTTTTCTCTTTTTTCTCTGTTCTCCATTTTTGGGTTTTTTTTTTTCATAGGTAACCGCGTGACGTTTTAATCCTTAATGTTTGTATAATTATTTTTCGCCTTCATTTGATGATCTGCATTTTAAGATGAGAAACTTTTCGTTATCTGATGAGGTCGTTTAATAATTTATAACTAATTAAACTGAAACATTATCGTGATCGTGTAATTTTATTGAATATAAATAAAAGTACACCATGCTCTGTATTATTGAACACTATAATATAAAATACATTAGTTTTATCTTCGAATATTCTAAATTTGGAATTTATCTATATATATATATATATATATATATATGTATATGTATATATCTATATAATTATAAAACTCAAATGACCTTGTAACGAGTGATGTAACCCACTTTCCCGTTTACATCCGGTTGCTCATGCGCGCATAAACATTAATCCATAACAACGTAAACAAATAAACACAAATCGCTACTTTTGCAGATTTTGTCCTGCGCACTGAAATATTAACGTTATTATTTCGAAATTATTATTTAACATGGGAAGAGTGGGGGGGTTTTGCAAGTATTCTTTATTACAACTATACTGTCGCTATTTTCTTACAACTAAACAATTTTAACCCGTTGACAAACATAAGAATAATTGTAGTAAAGCCAAGACTACTACTACTACACTCTATCCGTCCCTTTTCCTTCCTTCCTTCCTTCCTTCCTTCCTTCCTTCTTTTATTTTTTGTTTACATTTCCATATACAAAATAATTGTGTGATAACGGTAAATTTGTTGACACATTTACTAATCTGTTTCAATATTAGTTTTATTTTATTTTATTTTTTTAGGTTTTATTTTTTTACTTCAGGTTTTATTAATTTTTTTTTAAGTTTCTATAACTTGGTTGAAGGATTCCAGTATGGGTTTTTCGTTCTTATATTTCTCATTAGTAGGTTCATGTGCGTTTTTAGAGCTAAATGACTTTCGTCGGCGTTCGATTCGTAAGAAAATCATGTTTAATTTTCGATTTTAGAGCGATTATTCGGAAAAATAGGTCATTTTAGACGAATAGGGAAGATTTTTTTTCATGTTTGAGTGATCCGTCCGTGATTTTTCATTTTAATATACTTTCATAGAAATGTTTCTGTTATGTCAAAAAAAAAAAACTATTTCTTTACGTCACAAGTGTCACGCTGATACATGAGTTCCATAGTTAATATAACATAATGACCTAACATGTCACGGGTTGTCTAGTATATATATATATATATATATATATATATATATATATATATATATATATATATATAACTGCTCATATATATATATATATATATATATAACTGCTCATTGTTCTAGAGGTTTGCAATAGTATACAATATACACTTATCGCAAGTATTTAAGTACATTGAAAGAATGCGTCAGACTAAAATTAAGCCCTGCAAATTGTTTTGGTAGAAATAAATAAATGTTTGTGTAGCTTACTTGCTATAAGTATGTATTCTGTCACTATTGCAGATATACACACAGATGCTTCTATATTCGTATGATATTAAAGCTTGTTCTTTAAATGAAAATGGTATTTTCATGTTAAAACAGATTACTGTGTATTTTATTAATAAAAAGCATAAACGTGCTTTATTAGCTTTTGAACATAAAACTCATTGTTTTCAAATTGAAGGAAATACTTTAAAAAATGAAGTGCATTATATTTGTAAAAATAATTTTTTAAGATTCGCGAAAATATTGACTTTTATATAAAAAAAAGATAAAATTAGAAAGACGGCCATAAATATAATCATGTTAGTAGTAGCTAAAAATGTATAAACAAATCTTGTTAAAATCTTTTAATGTCAATAGTCTGACTACTCGACAGATGTGTTTTCTAGGATTTCGGACATGACGTCATTTTTCAATGCAGCAGACTTAATCCATATTTACGTGTGTCACGGCTTGGTTAAGTACAATTGACAATAATGAACTTCGACCTACACAATGTGAATCAGACATTTTTTAGCCTAATCTAATCTTTATCGAACACTAATCCAAGTTTTATTTAAAGCGTGCAGGAGAGAGGGGCAGCAAAATAACATATCCTAAAACATTAACTAGTGTTTCATTTTATTTTAGGACAAAATTCTTTTTAGGATATTTTTAATAGATAAACTATTCTTTCATATCCAACTCGAGCAACGCCAAGGCACGAGTCGTGCTATTTATGAAATAATTACATGAGAAACTAGTCAATTAAATCATTATCAGGACCATGCACCAACTTCATCTATAAAAGTCATGCAATCTAAAAGCAACTGATTAAATATCTCTTCACTTTAGGAATACCTTGTACAATTGTTCCCTCGAAAAGGAAATCAATCACGGGCTGCGGGAGACAGCTGTGACAATTTCGGCCATAATGAAATGGAAATAATTTCGTTATCTCTGTCGGTTTTCCCTATTATTTTTTATCTTTTCATCGCGTTATTCAATGCCTTTAGAAAAATGAAAAGGGAGAAATGATTATTTGGGAATAATAATAATAATAATAATAATAATAATAATAATAATAATAATAATAATAATAATAATAACAGGGTTATTTGGGAATAAGGGGGTTTAGTTCATTTAATTCTTTTCACCTCTCACCTACAAAATCAATTGCTGACTCGCACACTACATTGACAGATGTGAAATAAAGGATATATATCTAATGACAAAAGGCATGGGAATAGGAGAAAGAATCGTTCTGTTGAGCGACAAAATTATGTTACGCTCCTTGTTTAGATAAGCTATTTGGATTAACTTTCACTTCAGATATAAAATGAAATACGCATATCTAATCAGTTGTTAAGATTATTAGAAAATGATCGATGGATTTTGACGTTCCAGAAAATACCCGACTCAAGCAACAATCATCTAAATCTATAAAAGCCAGATGAAGTACCGCTTCCACACCTAGGGGCTACGGCAATGGGACGTTTAGGCGTAGCCGATTTGGCGTCGGTGTTTCGGCTTGGCCAATCCGGTGTAGCCGATTTGGCGGAGGAACAATTCGGCGCCGAGACTTTGTTATTCTCTCTGTAGATTTCTATTGTCATTTGTCGAATCTAAAAGCTCGATCTAAAAATACCTACAGATTCATTGTTTGTCATTTTCTATCGCTTTGTTTATTGTAAGCCATTTTCTATTTGTCTATTGTCTCCCCTCTCAGCACTTAGTGACCCAGGTCATTTTTATAATATCACAATACTACTTTAAGTGCTTTTAAGAAAAAACATGGTTTCCTAAAAAAAATTTTGATTAATTATTTTCTAATTAATTTTTAAGGATTAAATACTTTTAAAATACTTTTAATTTCGTTTTTGTACTTATGAACATATGTTACCGCGCTGAAACAATAACGTTATTATTTAGAAAGCCATTCTTATCATGGGGAGGAGTGATTTTTTTTAAGTATTCTGTACTTTTATCTACCAAGTTCATAAAAAATATAATTAATTAAAATCAATTTAAATAGAAAATTCTATTTTTAAAAAATACACGGTAATATAAGTGCATAAGCCCGTTCTTTTTTTAATTAAGAAAAACAATATGAAAATATAATCTCGTTGTTGACGGCTGAATGTTGTCTGTTTTTATGCTGTGCTTTAAATACTTAGAGTTCAAAGTTTTCAATTTTTTATATCAATTTAACTGTTTTTAAGGAAAATGGTTTTTTGCAAAACTTTTGGGTTGATTATTTTATTAATATTTCAAGAATGAAAAACTTAAAAAAAATTTTTAAAGATTTTTAATAAAGGAAAAACAATATGAAAATATAATCTCGTGTTAACGATTGGGTGCTTGTGTTGTGTTTAAAATAAACACGGTTATTTTTAAGTTCTTATTTAGTCAAATTATTTTTTTTCTTTTAATAATTTTTATTTCAATTTTATTAAAAGAAAAATTATCTTCGTTTACTGAATTAATGTTAGAAATACAGTAAAAAAAAAAAAACGTTGACTATAACAATGAAGCGCTAAGTTGAGGCCAAATTGTTTCCCCGTCGAATCTGCTGTGCACCGGATCGGTTAAGCCGAATCGACTACGCACCGGATCGGCCAAGCCGAATCAACCATGCGGAATCAGTGACGCTGGATCAGCCAAGCCGAATTGGCGACGTCGGATCGGCCAAGCCGAAACATACCAAACACAGGGAGTATAAAAATGACTGAAATTTAGTATCTCTACTCCATTGCTATTTTCATGGAAAATGTTCGACTAAGCTCAAATTCCCTGACTATCACTGTTAGGCATTCATGATAAAAACTCGTTCATTTAACACAACGGAAGAAAATGACTATTTTTCCATACAATAAAAAAAAAGGTTATTAAATTGTTATATTCTGAATCAATGATGGAGGAATTAATAGAATGATTAAGATTTTTTTCCTAATTTGAATTTACTGCATATCATGCCCAATAGGTGACTAAATACTGACATGTTCAAAAAAAAAGTATTGTCCATGATATTCATCCATGCAATATCAGCAGATATGAAATAAACAGTTTTTAGCTAATGATGATATGCATGGTAATGGGAGAAAGCATCAAGACTATACCAACTTCAAATGAAAATAATCAACTTCAAAATGGACTTATTTTCAAGTAAAGCAATTAATCAACTCCAAAATGGATCTTCCAAATTGTTGTTTGCTGCTTTGAATTTTCAACTCGCGCGAACCCGCATCGCGTTGAAAACCATCGCGCTACATTGTCATTGGTTCAGCTTTATGT
Source organism: Euprymna scolopes (assembly GCF_053919585.1). NCBI lineage: Eukaryota > Metazoa > Mollusca > Cephalopoda > Sepiida > Sepiolidae > Euprymna > Euprymna scolopes. The sequence continues at coordinate 67,586,848 of NC_136494.1, read as the reverse complement.
TTCGTCAGACGGCTTAATTTTCTCGGCGACGCTCGGCGTACTCCGGCTGTTGACGTCATGTTCCAGAGAAAGCCGGGCGTGCGCTGAGTTACGTGTGGATCACTCTCTGCATCAGTACAAACCTTTTTTATTTGTTATTGTTGAGTTATCCGGGATTTTTTTCACTGTATTTAGTAGTTTTACGCCGATAAAATTCATTGTTCTGTTTATAATTGTTTATTTTTGATAAAAAGAAATTCCAACCATTGAACTATAAGTGGTTTGTTTGCTATACTTATAGGTAAATGTGCACTGAACAGATAGCATAATACGTAAAGTTAAATTCAAATTTTGATATATCTTTTAATTTAAACGCGAAAAAAAAACAATTGGGATGCTGAAAACGTACACAGTAAAACAATACGTTGTAAAATGCTCTTATCGTTGTCAACGGATTAATGTAGATTTACTTGTAAGAAATGAACGATGTAAAAAAATGCAGAAAGTATTAACAATTTTTTATTTGGATAATTTAAACGCGAAAAAAAAAACAATTGGGACGCTGAAAAAGTACACAGTAAAACAATACGTTGTCAACGGGTTAAAGTTGATTTATTTGTAAGAAAATTGTGACAGTATAGTTGTAATACAGAATAGTTGCAAAACATCCCCACCCTTCCCATATTAAATAATAATTTCGAAATAATAACGTTAATATTTTAGTGTGCAGGTCAAATTCTGCAAAAGTAGCGATTTATGTTTATTTGTTTACGCTGTTATGGGTTTATGTTTATGTACGTATACGCAACCGGAAGTCGTAAACCGGATGTTGGGTTACAATACCCGTTACAAGGTCATTTGTGCTTTAATATTATACAGATTTAATATAAAATATATTTTTTTACCATATAAGATATCACATACATCGCTATGGTATAATTATTATCATAAATCGGCATTTTTTAGTTTACCGACCCCTCGGCATTCACATTTGAATTGTCGACTTTTGAAGGTTTTTGGGGACGCTGAGAATGTATATTGCATTTATTTCTTGCGCAAACGAGTAGTTATTCATATTTGAAGACATTTAGTATCCAACGTAATCACTACAGTTTGGCAAGCAAGATAGCCGCCCGTGCATTTACTAAAAAACACCGAAAGGAGTCAAACGAGCCCAAAAAAATGACCCCAGGCCTCCTTTCACTTTCTCGTGATTGGATAAATAATTATTTTTATGATAAAAAAAGACATGTGTTTTCATTTTTTGACACAAACCGATTTTTTTCTCCTGACACCAAATCTGATAATCAAACCCGTAGCAAATTTACCGTTTGCATCGTATGAACTCCTGGACTCTATTACTTTTTGAATAAATGTTAGTTTCAATACAGTGGGGGATCACTTTTCTATGATAATTTAACCTAACATGAGCACCCACATGTTGACACCCCCCCCCCCGGAAAAAAAAATTTTGTTTATATTGGGGCGGGGGATGTCGGCGGCCGAGGGAAATGTTGGGGCGTTGTTGTAATTGTACTATCTAGAAATGTTTTCTGTGAAGGTGTGTTTTGCAATGAGCATAAATAAAAGACAACGTCAGACGTGTAAAACCATTGGCGTCAACCTGACATCAGACTGCTTCAGTCACAGTATGTTTTACGTCTCCATCAGCTGGACAGGAAGTTCAGAAAAACTCCACATTCTGGCTTCAAAACAAAGAAGCAGAAATGTAGTTTACCACGAGGCTCTTCAATGAAAAGTTCTACAAAAGATATGATGAAAAACTGATATGATCGGATTGTGTTATGTTTTCAGTATTCAATGTGTTAGATAAGATTTAAGCATCAAGTTGAAGTTTACTTCCCTCTTACAACATCCACTTACTGGAAAGGTGCCCACAAATCGCGTACCTAAGTGTGCAGATTAGTCCCGTACGTTGCGCGAGTATCTTTGCTAGTATAAATATATGCATATATAAATACACATATATATATATATATATATATATATATATATATATATATATACACTTGCATATATAAATATATAAATACATGCATATATATAAATGGTCCTGGATATGACCTTAAACTATATCCAGTGGTGAGGCCCCAGCTTGCGGGCTTTGGGGAGTTTTAGCCTCCCTTTAAATGTAAATGCTCACAGGTCCACTGTTACCCGGAGTGGTAGTACCTGTTAGGGTCCCAACTATGGGTTAAATAGAAACCGACTTGAAAATATATATATATATATATATTCTACTAAAAAAAATTTTTCTTCCCAATCATTGAATTCGGCATTAAATAACCTGAAAAGGGTTGATATGCCGCAAAACAAAAACAACCAACATATATATAAATACATGCATATATATATATATAAATACATGCATATATATAAATACATGCATATATATATATAAATACATGCATATATCTATATATATAAAAGCGAAAATGTTTGTATGTATGTATGTTTGTGTGTCTGCTAAAAACTTTTGACCGACGAAACAAAAATTCACAAACTTGATCTCATATGAAAGCCCCGCCCTCCGGACGACAAATATCGAAAAATTGGCCCAAAAGGACCATCAAAAGTGCGTTAACTGATCGATTTTCTGCAGGGGGGGGCAAAAAAGTGACATTTTAATGTTAAACATTACATATTTTTAAATCGATTTATAACTGCCCCAAAATATTCGGACGCCAACTCTTCTACATAAAGTGTACACGGGGCCGTTTATTTTGGGTCAACTTGTATTTAAAACCCGCTGAGCCATGTCATGTGATCTTGAAGTCAGCAAGCTGTAATGGCAGTCTGAATTTAAAAACATTGTTGTTATCGGTAAAAAATTTTTTAACCCTCACACAAGCTAAACTATGAACTTCTACGCTATGACAACGTTACCAACGTTATTAGCACGTTAAAAATAGTTAGATACGATAGTTAAACGAAAAATAACAAGCCAAAAATGTGAAGTAAAAAAAAAATACGCTTACAAAAAATATTAAAAATCGAAGTTTTTACAAAAAAAAAACAGCCAGACGCCATTTTCTTTTGTAGTAACACTCTTTAGAGTAAGGAAGACGAAGTGAGAGAGAGAGAGACACACACACACATACACAAACGCAAACAGAGAGAGAGAGAAAGAGAGAGAGACAGATAGAGAGAGATGATAAGTAAATAAAAAAATTACGCTTAAAAATATTTGGCTTGAGACGATCGACGCCTGTTTGCACAACAAAACAAAACAAAAAAAACGCCATTTTCTTTTTTTATATTAGTAACACTACGACCTAATTCTATTGAAAGGGATGAAGGTGGGAGGCAGGAAGTGGCAGGCATATTATGAGTTAATCAACCTATTTTAACATAATACGAAATGAGAGTTAATGGATTTGGTGATATAAATCCTCCTTATTTTCGAGTTTTCTTAATGGGGGTTGGGGCGAAAGATGAGACCACTTGAATTCAAAGAATAGATACTACACTTTGATCTTAGCCAAAAGACCAAGTAACCGTCTTATACAGCTTAATTTTCTGCCGAGCATTATCTCCTATTAAAAAAAGATGCATAATTTATATTTAGATATCATATTCCAAAAATCACAGGAGGCCATCCTTATTTTCGATTGACGTTTGTTTCTCTCCTTATTTTTTAGTGGGGGTGGGGGAGAAGGATGAAACCGCTTTAATTCTAAGAACAGATACTACACTTTGATCTTAGCCAAAAGACTAAGTAAAAAAATTCGTATTATATATATTTTAAGGAAGGTGAGAGGCATATTATGAGGTAGTGGGAGGAGGGGGCGAAAGATGAAACCGCTTTATTTCTAAGAACAGATACTACACTTTGGTATTTATTTATTTGATCCCCCACCGAGCAAATTAGGCACAAGGCCGATTTTAATGTGAGGAGTGAAGGGGAAATGGGAACCAACTCCCCGGGGAGTAGGGGAGCTAGATAGTGACAATTGGTATGAAGGGCTGCCCCTACATTGACCAAGGTCTTATATGTGGGGTTTCCCCCACATATGGTCTTTGCTTGCAGTATCTGCCGGAACAGATACTACACTTTGATCTTAGCCAAACGACCAAGTAAAAAAAAGATGCGTATTGGATAGAATTGGTGCATATGTAGGAGCAAAATACCCAGCGTCGACCGTAATAGTATGACATAGCACTAGCACGACATATATACTAGCTGATTACCCGGCATGGCCTGGGATTGGAAGAACACTCGGCGACACCTGGAATTGGAAAAAATTGGTTGATATATGTACTAGCCAAATGCCCAGCGTCGACCAGGATGTATTACATAGGTGGATATCTGTACTAGCAAAATAACCGGCATAGCCCAGGATTGGATAACGTAGGTGTATATGCACTAGCAGAACAGCCGGCGTCGCCCGGGATTGTATGACATAGGTGGATGTGTACTAGCAGAATACCAAGTGTCGCCTGGGAGTGTATGATATAGGTGAAGTATAGGTCCGATTCGACAATTTTGAAAGTGCTTGTGCAGTATAGGTCCGATTTGAAAAATTTTGATGGTGCTTGTGCATTATAGGTCCGATTTGCCAATTTTGAAGGTGCTTGTGGATTATAGGCCGATTTTACAATTTTTAAGGTTCTTGAGCAGTATAAGTCCCATTTGACAATTTTGAAGGTGCTTGTGCAGTATAGGTCCAATTTGAAAAATTTGGAAGGTGCTTGCGCAGTATATATGTTACAATATGCAAGTGACCTCCCTTGGATGTAGCTTCATTATCAGATTCCATTAGATTAATATACTGTTGTGGTTGCAAGGTTGAACAATAATTAGTGAGGAAATACAATGAAGACGCAAACAACAAGATAACGCAATAATAAGTGTATTAAAGAAAAGGTATATTTACAATATGTACAAATGACGGTGTCGAGTCAGAGAGTCTTGGTGGGAGGACATGTACGCTCTTCGGCGTCACTTCTGGTGGCATTTGAGTAAGACACACCAACCTAGGCTTGCCATTTATAGTGTTATGTTATTCGCATATGCAAATAAGTGGTTCCCACCACAACACCCCCCTCCCAAGATTTGAAGTCACACAGATTTCAATATCTTTTTCTTTTTGGGTTTACCATTAATGGTTCATTCACTTTTCTTTTCCTACCTGATCTTCGGGGTTCAGGTGCATTTTGAGGCGGTTCCAAATTAAAAGATTCGTATATGATATCCATGGTGTCCTCCTCTTCGACTGTTGTCGTATCATCATCATCTTGGATATGACGTTTTTTTTATCTAATTTAGGTGCATTTTATGTATATTCTGTGGACCTTTAATCATGTATGTACAATCACCAATGCGTTTATCCACTACTCCACATTCCCAGTAAGATGTGTTATTTCTGTAGCACTTAAAATATACTCGATCTCCCGAGTTATATTTCTTTCTTCTCGTGTGTGTAGTGTTTCGGATAATTGCCTGCCTTGGCAATAGTTTGTCAAACGCTGATTTTACCTTTCTGGCAAACATTAGATCAGCTGGTGATATGTTTGATGGTGTACTAGGATGTGGTGTAATCCTATATACTTGCAAGAATTGTTGCAAAGCTTTTTCTGTTGGTGTTCCAATGGATTTCTTTAACGCTCGTTTTAGCGTGTCCACGAACCTTTCCGCGAGGCCGTTCGACTTGGATGATACGGCGGAGTCGTGATGTGCTTCACTCGGAACGTGTCGCAAAATTCCTTAAACTCTGCGGATGTGAACTGCGTTCCGTTGTCAGTGACCAGTGTGTCTGGTACACCGAATCTTGCAAACAACTCGTGTAGGAACCCTATTGAGTTGTTCGTTGTTGGATTCCTGCAACGCATTACCTCCGGCCATTTTGTGAAACTATCCACTACAATTAAATAATAGTTTTCACCTACTGGACCAGCGAAGTCAATGTGGATTCTCGACCATGGTTGGTCGGTTTTCGGCCAAGGTTTGTGTACTATAGGTGGAGATTTTGCCGCTAACTGGCATCCTTTACATTTATCAATTGTTGTCGCTATGTCAGTGTCCATGTTACGCCAGTACACGTAGCTTCTCATTAACGACTTCATTCGATTTATCCCCGGATGTCCTGTGTGGAAATCTCTTACCATCCTATTCTGCAATGTTTTGGGTATTACAACTCTCTCGCTGTACAGTAACAAATCGTCACATATGGAGAAAACTTCCTGCACCTTTGTGTCCGTTATAATTTTCTCTTTTATGTCCTTTATATATTCGTCTTTCTCGGCTTCCCTTTTAATGTCCGACAAAGTTACGGGTAGTTCCTTAATGATGTTTGCTACCATATTTTTTACTTCAACATTTGTCCGAATTGCTGCAATGACTGATTCTTCCAGATTGTGTTTCTGTGGTATCAGTCTTGACAGTCCATCCGCATGGCAAATCTTTTTTGATGCTAGATGTTGTAGCTGGAAATCGTAATTAAGTAGTATTGTACCCCAGCGCAGCAATCTATTTGCGGTGTATACCGGCAATCTTTTTTTTGATCCATAGATCGTGACTAACGGTTTATGGTCGGTTTCAAGTATGAATTGTCTACCATATAAATATCGGTGAAATTTAGTCACGGCAAAGATTATGCTCAACGCTTCTTTTTCGATTTGTGAATATGACCTTTCGGCTGGCATCAGCGTTCTCGAAGCGTGCGCTATTGGTTTTCTAGACCCATCCGGCATAATATGTTGAATGCATGCTCCTAAGCCGTAGGAGCTAGCGTCACTAGCGACGACTATTTTTAAGTTTGTGTCAAAGTGCGTTAAGAATAATTCGGATGTTAGTGCGCTCTTTATTTTGTCAAAAGCGGTTTGACATTCTTGCGTCCAGTTCCACGGTGTATCCTTTTTAAGCAGATTATTTAAGGGGGCTCGCAAGTTATGCATTCCTTCAATAAAAGATTGGTAAGAATTTGCGAGTCCCAAGAAACTCTGCAAGGTTGTTACATTATCGGGTGCTGGCATATTTTTTATTGCCGCAGATCTGTCTGGGTCTAGACGTCGTCCATGTTTGTTTATTATGTGTCCAAGATACTTAATCTCGCTCATACAAAAGTCACATTTACTTTCTTTTACTTTAAAGCCGAATTCTTGTATTCGAGTAAATACTTGTTTCAAATGTTCCTTATGTTCTTCTATGGATTTGCTCCTGACAACAATGTCGTCCAGGTATGCACATGCGCACTCAATACCGCTTAGCATGGTGTCCATCGCTTGTTGAAAGATGGCAGGCGCTACTTTGATGCCAAAAGGCAATCGGTTGTATTTGTATAATCCCTTATGCGTATTGATGCATAGTATTTTTGAGCAATTCTCCTCAACCGGTATTTGCAAATACGCGTCGCTCAAATCTATCTTGGAGAAGATATTACCCCCATTCAACTTCGTGAATATTTCCTCTGGGCTTGGTAGGGGGTAATGGTGATCTTTTAATAGGGAGTTGACCCCGGTCGAAAAGTCTGCGCACACTCTAACTTCGTCATTCTTTTTCTTTACGTATACGGTGGGGGCTGCCCACTCGCTGTGTTCTATTTTTGATAGAATTCCCGTCTGTTCCAATCTATTTAATTCTTTATCAATCTTTTCCAACCCAGCGAACGGAACATTTCGCTTTTTTCTAAAAATTGGGCTAGCGTTTTCTTTAAGTTCAAACGAGGCCTTGAATTTATTGCAGCGACCTAAGTTAGTCGTGAATGCCTCAGGAAATAATTCTTTTAAACCGTCTTTTATATTTACTGTTGTTGGAGAAGAACATTCTAATTTTTTACAGAATGTATTGATTGGCTTATCCCATAGTCCGAATTTCTCAATTAAATCTATTCCAAACAGATTTTCACTATTTTTTAGTACGAATATTTTTAATTTCTTCGAAATCCCTTTCAATTTTATCGGGAGGACAACTTCTCCTTCAAATTTTATACCACCACCAGTTACCGTCCGGGCTGCTTTACTAGTTTTCATCATGGCCGGTTTTCCCAACTTTTTCCACGTATTCAGGTTTATTATAGAAACATCGGAGCCGGAGTCGAGTTGTAACTTTATTGATGTTTTAAATATTTCCACTTTTACGTATTTTCGCCGATCTTTGTCTAATTTTGTATTTGATTTTGTTTGCTGTACTCTCTTTCTGGTGTAATCTTTATATCTGCAGCAATCGCTTTTGTGTCCCACCTTCTTACAAATGTAGCATTTTTTCTTCTTATAAGGACAATCTGATTCCCAATGCTTTTCTGCACATCTCTTACAGTTATATCTAGGAAGAGGCTTGTTATATTGTGTACTATATTTATGGTTATTATCTTTGGAATATCCCGTTCCATTGCTTTTCTTTGTAAAGTTCTTGGTTGGTGCGTATGGTTTTCTAACTTTTCTTACATATGCCACTCCGGATTCTTCTATATTTTTTTAATCCTTTTTTTAGTGTAATGGCCCTTTCACAGTCCTCTGCTAGTTTCTGGAGAGTTAAATCTTGCTCAGATTCCAGCTTAGACAACACTCGTCTGCGTATTTCTGCATTTTTCGTGGAAACTAACCCTTGAGCGAAGATTAGACATTTAAAATCTTCTACCGTTAGTTCTGCAAGCTTAAAATTATCGCAGTTTTTATTGACAACTGATGCGTATGTCAAATAATCTTGGTTGTCCATCTTTCTTAGATTCATGCACAGCCATCTTTTATGAAAAAGAGATATATTTGGATTAAATAATTCTTTTAGTAATTTTACAGCTTCCTTGAACTCTAATTCCGCAGTTTTTTAGGTAATATGTAATCTACGAATTTGCTGTGTTCTGATGTACCCAATTTTCTGAGTAAGAGGCTCACTTTCTGACTATTTGGCCAATTTTTACAGTCCAGTTGAAAAACATCCTCGTATCTTGTGTATTATGCTTCAAAATTCTTCTCTTCCTCAGGCACATAATGAAATGTGTCCATGCTATTAAAAATAGTTGTATGGGAGAAATTAACACTATCGACATTTTCTCGATTACTCTTTAGTAGTTCCAGTGTTTTAGCAAAACGTTCCTCTTGTCTTTCTTCATATTCCAATTGTAGTTTCTTATGCCTTTCTTCCTGTTCCAATTGCAGTTTTTTCTGCTTTAATTGCGCCATTTTCTGCTTTTCTTCTTGTTCCTGCTGCCATTTCAATAATCTGTCCTCTCTCTTTTCCTCGCGGTCAGCCTGTGCCTGTATTTGTGTTTGCAAAAGCTCGTTTTGTGTAGCTTGTGTTTGCAAAAGCTCGTTTTGTATAGCTTGTATGCGTTCATCCAGCTCAGCCTGTGCTTGTAAAAATTGCATGAACATTTTTGATAAGTCTTCCATGTTTTTTTTTTTTTTTTTTTTTTTTTTAGTGTGTAGTTAAAAAAAAATATTGTACCATGTACCCATGTACCATATACACCGGTTTGGGTTACAACAAAAAAACAAATTGCTGTAAGCTCCTGTTTTCAATAATAATATCGCTGCCTGCAATAATATATTCTTTTTGCGAGTCACGCTGCAAAAAAAAAATAAAACAGGTTTATCTGGAATCACGAAATGGAATTGACTTTCCGTTTTTAGGCACTTACTAATAAGTAACTCTTTCCACAAAATAAAAGTTTGGTTTTTTTTTTTGGTTTTTTTTTCGAGTCACAATTGAATAAATGTATGCAGTACATTTAGTTCTTTGAGTTTTTTTTTCTCTAATATTTTAGTAATTAAAATACCTCTTAAATTGAGATTACCTTTTTTTCCGTGACGTTTTACTGTATTATCCGTTATTCAGTGACCACTTCAAGAAAAAAAATCCTTTCCTTGAATTTTAGTTTTAGCTGTGGTATTTGCTTTTAGTACCGACGTCAACCAAAACATTAATTAAAAAGTCCTTTAGTTGTTGTTTTGTTTACGGAGAACAGTAATTAGAAGCCACTGGTGAACTTTTTTCGTAGGTTACTTCCTTGCTTTTCGTAATACGGGCCTGACCTGTCGTTTTTGCGACAGAACAAAGTTCGCTTTTCGTTTGCAAGTTGGTCCTTTAGTAAGATTTGTCGTGTAGCGACAAACAAAATTCACTTTTACATTCGTTTGCAAGTCGGATTCCCAGGAAACGGCGTAAATTGTCGCTTTTGCCACGTTAGAGTTTTTTTTCACTTGAGTTGAAACTTCTCTTTAGCGTAAAACCCGTTTGCTCGTCAACACTTTGCATTCCTTAAAAAAAATGGTCAACCTTTGCGTTGTACTTTTTTTTTTTTTTAATAGTTCTTCGTCAAACTGTTATATTTGCCGCTTCATATCTCGTCGCCAACTGTTGTGGTTGCAAGGTTGAACAATAATTAGTAAGGAAATACAATGAAGACGCAAACAACAAGATAACGCAATAATAAGTGTATTAAAGAAAAGGTATATTTACAATATGTACAAATGACGGTGTCGAGTCAGAGAGTCTTGGTGGGGGGACATGTACGCTCTTCGGCGTCACTTCTGGTGGCATTTGAGTAAGACACACCAAGGCCAACCTAGGCTTGCCATTTATAGTGTTATGTCATTCGCATATGCAAATAAGTGGTTGCCACCACAACATATACAATCATTGTTATAATATCCAAGTGACCTCCCTTGAGTGTAGCTTCATTGTCGAATTCCATTATATTAATATACAATCATTGTTACAATATGCAAGTGACCTCCCTAGGGTGTAGCTTCATTGTCGAATACCATTAGATTAATATGCAATTGTTGTCATATGTAAGTGACCTCCATTGAGTGTAGCTTCATTCTAGAATTCCATTATATTAATATACAATTATTGTCATAATATGTAAGTGACCTCCATTGAGTGTAGGTTCATTCTAGAATTCCATTATATTAATATACAATTATTGTCATAATATTTAAGTGACCTCCCTCGGATGTAGCTTTATTGTCGAATAGCATTTGATTGATATACAATCATTATTATAATATGCAAGTGACCTTCCTTGAATGTAGCTTTGTTGTCGAATACCATTAGAATAATATACAATCATTGTTATAGTATGCAAGTTACCTCGTTGGATGTAGCTTCATTGTCGAATACCTATAGAATAATATATAATTATTGTTATAACATGCGAGTGACCTCCTTTGATGTAACTTCATTGTCGACTACCATTAGATTACGCAAGTGGCCTCACTTGGATGAATTTTTATTTTCGAATACAATTAGATTAATATACAATCATTGTTATAATATGCAAGTGACCTCCCTTGGATGAGCTTCATTGTCGAATACCATTAGATTAATGTGCAATCAATGAAATGTTATGCCAGTGAAAGCTCTTGGATATGGCTTCATAGCTGGATATCTGTACCAGCATAATACCCAGCGTTGCCAGGGATTGTATAAGAAAGGTTGATATATGTACTAGCAAAATACCCGACGTTGCCTGGGATTGGATGACATAGGTGGGATGTTTCCTAGGAGAATACCTGGGATCGGATCAGATGGGTGTATATTTGTGCTAACAGAATACCCCATATAGGAAGATGGGGCGATTATGTCGTAAGATTAGGAAAATTATTTTCAAGATTAGTAACATATCCAAGAATTATGAAAAATGATGAAATGCGAGTTATTTGTTGATGTGTTTATAATGAAATAACACGCCAGACAATGTCACAAATAGTTATTTTAGCAAAAGGAAAGGATATTATGTGGGTTAAATTATGAAAAACGATTGTCGAAATTAGTAACATATCCAAGAATTATGAAAAGTGATTAAATGTAAGTTATAGGATTGGTGTTTTTATAAAGGAATGAACAGCCCAGATATAGTCTTAAAGTTAATATTTTATTAAGAGGGGGTCGATTATGTGGGTTACATCATTAAAAATGATTGTAGAAATTAGTAACATATCCAAGTAAAGTGAAAAAGTATGAAATGTGAGTTATGTGATTGGTGTGTTTGTAATGAAATTACCAGCACAGACAATGTCTCAAATGTATTAATTTAGTAAGACGAAGGGGATTAAGGTGGTAAACTCATGAAACATGATTGTCGAAATTATTAACATATCCAAGAATTATGAAAAATTATGAAATGTTAGTTATTTGATTTGCATATTTGTAATGAAATAGACACCCTAGACAATGTCGCATGGTTGTTATTTTAGTAAGAGGGGGGCGATTATGTGTGTTAAATCATCGAAAATGATTGTCGAAATTAGTAACTATCCAAGAATTATGAAAAATGATAAAATGTGAGTTATTTGATTGGTGTGTTTATCATGAAATAACCAGTATCAATGTCTCAAAGTTTTTTATTTTCGCAAGGGGAGAGGGGATTATGTGGGTTAAATCATGAAAAACGATTAGAAAAGTATACAATTATTGTCATAATATGCGAGTGACCTCCCTTGGGTTTAGCTTCATTGTCGAATTCCATTAGATTAATATACAATTGTTGTTATAATATGTAAGTGATCTCCATTGGGTGTAGCTTCATTGTCGAATACCATTAGATTAATATAAAATCATTGTTATATTATATAAGTGATCTCCCTTGGGTGTAGCTTCATTGTCGAATACCATTAGAATAATATACAATCATTGTTATAACATTTAAGTGACCTCCCTTTTATGTAGCTTCATTGTAACATACCATTAGAATATACAACCATTGTTATAATATACAAGTGATTTCCCTTGGATGTAGCTTCGTTGTCGAATACCATTAGAATAATATGCAATCATTAATATAATATGCAAGTGACCTCCCTTGGATGTAGCTTCATTGTCGAATATCATTATATAAATATACGATCATTGTTATAATATGTGAGTGAGCTGCCCTGAATGTAACTTCATTGTCGACTACCATTAGATTCTGCAAGTGACCTCCCTTGGATGTAGCTTCATTGTCGAATACCATTAGAATAATATACAACCATTGTTATAATATGCAAGTGACCTCCCTTGGATGTAGCTTTATTGTCGAATACCATTAGATTAATATGCAATCATTGTAATATGCCAGTGAACTCTCTTTTATGTGGCTTCATAGCTGGATATGTGTACTAGCAGATTACTAAGCGTTGCCAGTGATTGGATAAGACAGGTGGATATATGTACTAGCAAAATACCCGACATTGCCTGGGATTGGATGAGATAGGTTGTTTGTTTCCTAGGAGAATATCTGGGATCGGATAAGATAGGTGGATATTTGTGATAACAGAATACCCTATATAGGAAGATTTTACGATTATGTCGTAAAATCATGAAAAATTGTTGTGCAAATAAGTAACCTATCCAAGAATTATGAAAAATGATGAACTGTGAGTTATTTGATTGATGTGTTTGTAATGAAATAAACAGCCCAGATATTGTCTGAAAGTTAGTATTTTAGCAATGAAAAAAAAACTAGCTAGACAATGTCTCAAAGTTATTATTTTAGTAAGAGGAAGGGGATTATGTGGGTTAAATCATGAAAAAATTATTGTCGAATTTAGCAACATATCCAGGAAATATGAAAAGTGATTAAATGTAAGCTATGTGTGTTTATAATGAAATAAACAGCCCATATATTGTCTGAAAGTTATTATTTTAGTAAGAGTGGGTTAATTATGTGGGTTACATGATAAAAAAATGATCGTAAAAATTAGTAACATATCCAAGAATTATTAAAAATGAGAAAATTTGAGTTATGTGTTTGGTGTGTTCTTGATAAAATAGAAAGCCAAGAGGATGTATTAAAGTTATAATTTTAGTAAGAACGGGGCTATAATTAGTGTTAAATAAAGAAAAATGATTATCGAAATTAGTAAAATATCCAAGAATTATGAAAAATGATGACATGTAAGTAATTTTATTAGTGTGTTTGTAATTAAATAGACAGCCCAGAAAATTTCTCAAATGTATTATTTTAGTAAGAGGTGGGCGATAATGTTGGGTAACTCATGAAACATGATTGTCGAAATATGTAATATATCCAAGAATTATGAAAAATTATGACATGTAAGTTATTTTATTTCTGTTTTTATAATGAAATAAACAGCTGAGAAAAAGCCTCAGAGTTATTTCTTTAGAAGGACGGGGTAAATTATGTGGGGTTAATCATGAAAAATGACTGTTGAAATTAGTAACATATCCAGGAATTATGAAAAATGATAAAATGTGAGTTATTTGATTGGTGTGTTTGTAATGAAATAACTAGCCAGAAAATATCTCTGACGCTGTGCATCAACCTTCTTTGTGCCGGCAAAAAGAAACACCCAACGCATTGTTTCTCTTTGGGGAACTTTGAATTTTTTATCCCGCTTTATTTTTCTCCCTCGTTGTGCCAATATTTTTAATCGTTTTTAAACGTAAATAAATTTAATTAATGTCCCCGTACGTTGGCACATTAAATAAGTTCCCCAATAGAACTCTTTATTTTCGTTACAATATTATTTAGATTGCTATCGATTTACTCCTGACGAGATGATAGCCGAAAGAGCTCTCGAGAACCTTCCGCCTAGTATTTTATTTAAATATATATATATATATATATATATACTATTGAAAATAAAATCAAAACGAAATAATTGTTGAAAACAAAGTTTTCTTTCTTATCTGCCTCAAACAAGGCATGTTGAAATTTTTATTTAAATGAGTACAATTTATATTGATATATTAGTTGCACAGTTTAATACAGCATTATTATCTTTTTTTTATCCACAGAATTTTCGGAAGAATCCTCCACCCATTTGGCATATAATGAAAAAAAATGAGAAATACCTAGAGAGGTTTACGGTAGTTCGAAACGCGCACACCAGTTAAATAACTTGCATTCGTTAAAGATATACGGGTCTCAAAAGTTCTTGTGTAAATATTTTAGTCTTGCTGAGTAAGGTTATATGTGTGTATGGTGATAGAATATCTTACAGGGAAATGAAACACCCATCGTCACGTACTGTTGCTTTCCATGCGGAATGCCATTGTGTACATGCATAATAAAACTGAACGTGGATTACCACACTGAATTTACCTTATAAATATTTCTGCTGCAAAAGATAACATCTGTTTGCTTTATCTTTCCCTCCCCCCAACAGTTCTATTAGTTAGCTTGTATAGACTTTTTGCCAATTACCTTTCCATCAAATTTTACCGTCATTTCCTGACTATATGGGTTCCATAAATACATTAAAACTTCAGTAATTTACCTAAACGTTTGACAGATCGATCCGCATATGCAGTGGTTGGATAAAATAATGGAAACACCTTGTGAATTTTGCATCAATAAATAGGCGTTTTAAACCAAGAAAACAAAATGTACAAATTATCAAAATGTTGGTTTCATGTCTTTAGCAAGGTACGAGTTTTTTTAGGAATGTCTACAAAGCCTTGGAGAGGAGTCTATTCCCCCAACCCCCTTCGCACATCGTAGGAATTATAAAAACGACACACTAGTTTAATTTCATCGAACGTTTTTTTCTTCTTTTTTTTAAATCTGATGGAACGCAGTACGTGAAATCTAAGTAAGGATAGTCTCTAAGAGTTTAAATTTGGACCCTTCTAAGAGATAAGTTGTCAATTTTTGGCATGTTTATTTATTTTTATTGGAGGCATATGTTAATTTGAATTATTGATTTCACTTGTAAATTTAAAATAATATATTTTTGGATTGTGTTTTAAATGTACATTAGTTTTCTGGTACGTATCACTTACTATAAGGTGCGTGTATGTATATATATATATATATATATATATATATCTTATTTGTATACTAAAGTTATCTGTTACCCATGTTATCTCTTTTGTTTTTTTCAAATTGAACGCATAGTGAGAGGGGGACTTATCGTTGTCCTAACCTCTAAAAAAATACTTAGTCTTTAATTTTTAATATATTTATTATGTACTTTTAATCATAATTTCAGAGTTCCATTCTTATCTAAATTCATTTTAACTGGCAAGTCTACTCCTCGTGTTATACAATAAAATAGAATCATGACATTTTCTAAGGGAGACTTATATTAAAAAATAATAATCTCTTTATAATTTTAACCAAGCCTTAATATGTCTTTCAAATAGAAATTACTACAAAAAACACACAATTTATTCTATTTCTTTTCTATACTCTGCTGTCTACTCGCTTGAAACTCTACTCTCCTTGAAAAATTGTTTGTAATATATAAATAGCCAGCAATATATGTATTGATACAATAGAAAAGTTGTTTGTGATATATTAATAGTAAGCAATATATGTATTGATACAATAGAAAAGTTGTTTGTAATATATTAATAGTCAGCAATATATGTATTGATACAATAGAAAAGTTGTTGGTAATATATTAATAGTCAGAAATATATGTATGGATACAATAGAAAAGTTGTTTGTAATATATTAATAGTCAGCAATATATGTATTGATACAATAGAAAAGTTGTTTGTAATATATTAATAGTCAGCAATATATGTATGGATACAATAGAAAAGTTGTTTGTGATATATTAATAGTCAGCAATATATGTATTGACACTATAGAAAAGTTGTTTGTAATGTATTAATAGTCAGAAATATATGTATTGATACAATAGAAAAGTTGTTTGTGATATATTAATAGTCAGCAATATATGTATTGATACAATAGAAAAGTTGTTTGTAATATATTAATAGTCAGCAATATATGTGTTGATACAATAGAAAAGTTGTTTGTAATATATTAATAGTCAGCAATATATGTATGGATACAATAGAAAAGTTGTTTGTAATATATTAATAGTCAGCAATATATGTACTGATACAATAGAAAAGTTGTTTGTAATATATTAATAGTCAGCAATATATGTATTGATACAATAGAAAAGTTGTTTGTAATATATTAATAGTCAGTAATATATGTATGGATACAATAGAAAAGTTGTTTGTGATATATTAATAGTCAGCAATATATGTATTGATACAATAGAAAAGTTGTTTGTATTATTTTAATAGTCAGCAACATATGTATTGATACAATAGAAAAGTTGTTTTCAATATATCAATACTAAGCAATATATGTATTGATACAATAGAAAAACTGTTTGTAATATATTAATAGTCAGCAATATATGTATTGATACAATAGAAAAGTTGTTTGTAATATATAATTAGTCAGCAATATATGTATTGATACAATAGCAAAGTTGTTTGTAATATATTAATAGTCAGCAATATATGTATTGATACAATAGAAAAGTTGTTTTTAATATATTAATAGTCAGCAACATATGTATTGATACAATAGAAAAGTTGTTTGTAATATATTAATAGTAAGCAATATATGTATTGATACAATAGAAAAGTTTTTTGTAATATATTAATAGTCAGCAATATATGTATGGATACAATAGAAAAGTTGTTTGTAATATATTAATAGTCACCAATATATGTATGGATACAATAGAAAAGTTGTTTTTAATATATTAATAGTCAGCAATATATGTATTGATACAATAGAAAAGTTGTTTGTGATATATTAATAGTCAGCAATATATGTATTGATACAATAGAAAAGTTGTTTGTAATATATTAATATTCAGCAATATATGTATTGATACAATAGAAAAGTTGTTTGTAATATATTAATAGTAAGCAATATATGTATTGATACAATAGAAAAGTTGTTTGTAATATATTAATAGTCAGCAATATATGTATTGATACAATAGAAAAGATGTTTGTAATATATTAATAGTCAGCAAGATATGTATTGATACAATAGAAAAGTTGTTTTTAATATATTAATAGTCAGCAATATATGTATTGATACAATAGAAAAGTTGTTTGTAATATATTAATAGTAAGCAATATATGTATAGATACAATAGAAAAGTTGTTTTTAATATATTAATAGTCAGCAATATATGTATTGATACAATAGAAAAGTTGTTTGTGATATATTAATAGTCAGCAATATATGTATTGATACAATAGAAAAGTTGTTTGTAATATATTAATAGTCAGCAATATATGTATTGATACAATAGAAAAGTTGTTTGTAATATATTAATAGTAAGCAATATATGTATTGATACAATAGAAAAGTTGTTTGTAATATATTAATAGTCAGCAATATATGTATTGATACAATAGAAAAGTTGTTTGTAATATATTAATAGTCAGCAAGATATGTATTGATACAATAGAAAAGTTGTTTTTAATATATTAATAGTCAGCAATATATGTATTGATACAATAGAAAAGTTGTTTGTAATATATTAATAGTCAGCAATATATGTATAGATACAATAGAAAAGTTGTTTTTAATATATTAATAGTCAGCAATATATGTATTGATACAATAGAAAAGTTGTTTGTGATATATTAATAGTCAGCAATATATGTATTGATACAATAGAAAAGTTGTTTGTAATGTATAATTATTCAGCAATATATGTATTGATACAATAGAAAAGTTGTTTGTAATATATTAATATTCACCAATATATGTATTGATACAATAGAAAAGTTGTTTGTGATATATTAATAGTAAGCAATATATGTATTGATACAATAGAAAAGTTGTTTGTGATATATTAATAGTCAGCAATATATGTATTGATACAATAGAAAAGTTGTTTGTAATATTTTAATAGTCAGCAACATATGTATTGATACAATAGAAAAGTTGTTTTCAATATATCAATACTAAGCAATATATGTATTGATACAATAGAAAAACTGTTTGTAATATATTAATAGTCAGCAATATATGTATTGATACAATAGAAAAGTTGGTTGTGATATATTAATAGTCAGCAATATATGTATTGATACAATAGAAAAGTTGTTTGTAATATATTAATAGTCAGCAATATATGTATTGATACAATAGAAAAGTTGTTTTTAATATATTAATAGTCAGCAACATATGTATTGATACAATAGAAAAGTTGTTTGTAATATATTAATAGTCAGCAATATATGTATTGATACAATAGAAAAGTTGTTTGTAATATATTAATAGTCAGCAATATATGTATGGATACAATAGAAAAGTTGTTTGTAATATATTAATAGTCACCAATATATGTATGGATACAATAGAAAAGCTGTTTTTAATATATTAATAGTCAGCAATATATGTATTGATACAATAGAAAAGTTGTTTGTGATATATTAATAGTCAGCAATATATGTATTGATACAATAGAAAAGTTGTTTGTAATATATTAATAGTCAGCAATATATGTATTGATACAATAGAAAAGTTGTTTGTAATATATTAATAGTAAGCAATATATGTATTGATACAATAGAAAAGTAGTTGTTTGTAATATATTAATAGTCAGCAATATATGTATTGATACAATAGAAAAGTTGTTTGTAATATATTAATAGTCAGATAGATATGTATTGATACAATAGAAAAGTTGTTTTTAATATATTAATAGTCAGCAATATATGTATTGATACAATAGAAAAGTTGTTTGTAATATATTAATAGTCAGCAATATATGTATAGATACTATAGAAAAGTTGTTTGTAATATATTAATAGTCAGCAATATATGTATTGATACAATAGAAAAGTTGTTTGTGATATATTAATAGTCAGCAATATATGTATTGATACAATAGAAAAGTTGTTTGTAATGTATAATTATTCAGCAATATATGTATTGATACAATAGAAAAGTTGTTTGTAATATATTAATATTCACCAATATATGTATTGATACAATAGAAAAGTTGTTTGTGATATATTAATAGTCAGCAATATATGTATTGATACAATAGAAAAGTTGTTTGTGATATATTAATAGCTAGCAATATATGTATAGACACAATAGAAAGTTATTTGTAATATATTAATAGTCACCAATATATGTATTAATACAATAGAAAAGTTGTTTGTAATATATTAATAGTCAGCAATATATGTATTGATACAATAGAAAAGTTGTTTTTAATATATTAATAGTCAGCAATATATGTATTGATACAATAGAAAAGTTGTTTGTAATATATTAATAGTCAGCAATATATGTATAGATACAATAGAAAAGTTGTTTTTAATATATTAATAGTCAGCAATATATGTATAGATACAATAGAAAAGTTGTTTGTGATATATTAATAGTCAGCAATATATGTATTGATACAATAGAAAAGTTGTTTGTAATATATTAATAGTCAGCAATATATGTATTGATACAATAGAAAAGTTGTTTGTAATATATTAATAGTCAGCAATATCTGTATAGATACAATAGAAAAGTTGTTTGTGATATATTAATAGTCAGAAATATATGTATTGATACAATAGAAAAGTTGTGTGTAATATATTAATAGTCAGCAACATATGTATTGATACGATAAAAAAGTTGTTTGTAATATATTAATAGTCAGCAATATATGTATAGATACAATAGAAAAGTTGTTTGTGATATATTAATAGTCAGCAATATATGTATTGATACAATAGAAAAGTTGTTTGTAATATATTAATAGTCAGCAATATATGTATAGATACAATAGAAAAGTTGTTTTTAATATATTAATAGTCAGCAATATATGTATTGATACAATCGAAAAGTTGTTTGTAATATATTAATAGTCAGCAATATATGTATTGATACAATAGAAAAGTTGTTTGTAATGTATTAATAGTCAGCAATATATGTATTGATACAATAGAAAAGTTGTTTGTGATATATTAGTAGTCAGCAATATCTGTATAGATACAATAGAAAAGTTGTTTGTAATATATTAATAGTCAGCAATATATGTATTGATACAATAGAAAAGTTGTTTGTAATATATTAATAGTCAGCAATATATGTATTGATACAATAGAAAAGTTGTTTGTGATATATTAATAGTCAGCAATATATGTATGGATACAATAGAAAAGTTGTTTGTAATATATTAATAGTCAGCAATATATGTATTGATACAATAAAAAAGTTGTTTGTAATATATTAATAGTCAGCAATATATGTATAGATACAATAGAAAAGTTGTTTTTAATATATTAATAGTCAGCAATATATGTATTGATACAATAGAAAAGTTGTTTGTGATATATTAATAGTCATCAATATATGTATTGATACAATAGAAAAGTTGTTTGTAATGTATAATTATTCAGCAATATATGTATTGATACAATAGAAAAGTTGTTTGTAATATATTAATATTCACCAATATATGTATTGATACAATAGAAAAGTTGTTTGTGATATATTAATAGTCAGCAATATATGTATTGATAAAATAGAAAAGTTGTTGGAATATTTTAATAGTCAGCAACATATGTATTGATACAATAGAAAAGTTGTTTTCAATATATCAATACATAGCAATATATGTATTGATACAATAGAAAAACTGTTTGTAATATATTAATAGTCAGCAATATATGTATTGATACAATAGAAAAGTTGTTTGTAATATATTAATAGTCAGCAATATATGTATTGATACAATAGAAAAGTTGTTTGTAATATATTAATAGTCAGCAATATATGTATTGATACAATAGAAAAGTTGTTTGTGATATATTAATAGTCAGCAATATATGTATGGATACAATAGAAAAGTTGTTTGTAATATATTAATAGTCAGCAATATATGTATTGATACAATAAAAAAGTTGTTTGTAATATATTAATAGTCAGCAATATATGTATAGATACAATAGAAAAGTTGTTTTTAATATATTAATAGTCAGCAATATATGTATTGATACAATAGAAAAGTTGTTTGTGATATATTAATAGTCAGCAATATATGTATTGATACAATAGAAAAGTTGTTTGTAATGTATAATTATTCAGCAATATATGTATTGATACAATAGAAAAGTTGTTTGTAATATATTAATAGTCAGCAATATATGTATTGATACAATAGAAAAGTTGTTTGTAATATATTAATAGTCAGCAATATATATGTATTGATGCAAAAGAAAAGTTGTTTGTAATATATTAATAGTCAGCAATATATGTATAGATACAATAGAAAAGTTGTTTGTGATATATTAATAGTCAGAAATATATGTATTGATACAATAGAAAAGTTGTTTGTAATATATTAATAGTCAGCAATATATGTATAGATACAATAGAAAAGTTGTTTTTAATATATTAATAGTCAGCAATATATGTATTGATACAATCGAAAAGTTGTTTGTAATATATTAATAGTCAGCAATATATGTATTGATACAATAGAAAAGTTGTTTGTAATGTATTAATAATCAGCAATATATGTATTGATACAATAGAAAAGTTGTTTGTGATATATTAGTAGTCAGCAATATCTGTATAGATACAATAGAAAAGTTGTTTGTAATATATTAATAGTCAGCAATATATGTATTGATACAATAGAAAAGTTGTTTGTAATATATTAATAGTCAGCAATATATGTATTGATACAATAGAAAAGTTGTTTGTGATATATTAATAGTCAGCAATATATGTATGGATACAATAGAAAAGTTGTTTGTAATATATTAATAGTCAGCAATATATGTATTGATACAATAAAAAAGTTGTTTGTAATATATTAATAGTCAGCAATATATGTATAGATACAATAGAAAAGTTGTTTGTGATATATTAATAGTCAGCCATATATGTATTGATACAATAGAAAAGGTGTCTGTAATATATTAATAGTCAGCAATATATGTATAGATACAATAGAAAAGTTGTTTGTGATATATTAATAGTCAGTAATATATGAAGTGATACAATAGAAAAGTTGTTTGTAATATATTAATAATCAGCAATATATGTATAGATACAATAGAAAAGTTGTTTGTAATATAATTATAGTCAGCCATATATGTATTGATACAATAGAAAAGTTGTTTGTAATATATATATAGTCAGCAAAAGTGCTCAAAACAACGAGATATTATAATAAGGCGGACTGGGAAGCCATCAGGGAACTAATTAGAGATACTCCATGGAAAAATATTTTCTCTCTCCCTGCTGAACAATGTGCAAACGAGACCACTGACTGATTCAAAACTGCAATCGAAGCGCATGTTCCCATGCGGAAATTTTATAGTAAGCCCCACTCTCCCCAATGGTTTACGTCGACTTATGCAACTGCCATTACTCAAAAGCAGCATCAATACCGTAGGTTTAACCGACATAAGTCCAATTCAAACAGACTGAAGTATATAGAAGCTAGAAATAACGTTAAGAAAGAAATAGCGACAGCTAAGGGAGAATTTACAGAAACCACTAAAAAGCGCATCGAAGCACAAAAACTAGGAACTCGAGACTTCAGGAAAATCTACAACAGTGTAGTAAATAATGGGCAATCAACAATTCCCCCACTAACCAACAATCACGAGGTTGTCTCCTCAGCAACCGATAAGGCTAACATGCTTGCCAGTCGGTTTGCCTCAAACTCCACACTGGACCCTTCCAACCACCCCCTACCTGACTTTCCTATGCGGACAGACGCCACACTAGACGATCTGAAAACAGCCCCTGCTCAGGTGCATGCCATCATAAAAAACCTTGACTCCTCAAAAGCATGTGGACCCGATCTTATCCCAGCTGTGCTATTAAAAAAGTGCTCAGCCGAAGTAGCTCCAGTTCTCGCCAAACTCTACAACAAATGTCTTAATGAAGCTTGCTTTCCGGGCTGTTGGAAAACTGCTTCTGTTGTACCAGTATTCAAGAATTCTGGCGAAAGGACAGACCCATCAATTTATCGCCCCATTATCCTCCTCCCACTTTTTGCCAAAATATTTGAGACCATAATTAACCATGCTCTAGTCCATCATCTTATAAATGCTAAACTACTGACTGACAAACAATATGGATTTAGACAAGCCCGTTCCACAGCAGACATCCTCACTGTGATCTCTGAACGTATATACCATTCACTGGACAAAGCGGGGGAAGGCAGAGAGGTAGCTCTTGATATATCTAAAGCTTTTGACAGGGTATGGCATGAGGGTCTCCTCAGTAAAATCAGATCATACGGTATCACTGGTAGAATACTTAACATAATTAAATCCTTCTTAGATAAGAGAAAAATCCAGGTAGTCCTCGACGGTCGCATATCTAAACAATATGATATAAATGCGGGAGTGCCCCAGGGTTCTATCCTTGGACCTCTATTGTTCCTGATATTCATAAATGACCTCCCCGACAACATTGCAACAAAAAAACATACGTATTGATACAAAAGAAAAGTTGTTTGTGATATATTAATAGTCAGCAATATATGTATTGATACAATAGAAAAGTTGTTTGTAATATATTAATAGTCAGCAACATATGTATTGATACAATAGAAAAGTTGTTTGTGATATAATAATAGTCAGCAATATATGTATTGATACAATAGAAAAGTTGTTTGTGATATATTAATAGTCAGCAATATATGTATAGATACAATAGAAATGTTGTTTGTAATATATTAATAGTCAGCAATATATGTATTGATACAATAGAAATGTTGTTTGTGATATATTAATAGTCAGCAATATATGTATGGATATAATAGAAAAGTTGTTTGTAATATATTAATAGCCAGCAATATATGTATTGATACAATAGAAATGTTGTTTGTGATATATTAATAGTCAGCAATATATGTATAGATACAATAGAAAAGTTGTTTGTAATATATTAATAGTCAGCAACGTATGTATTGATACAATAGAAAAGTTGTTTGCAATATATTAATAGTCAGCAATATATGTATTGATACAATAGAAAAGTTGTTTGTGATATATTAATAGTCAGCCACATATGTATTGATTCAATAGAAAAGTTGTTTGTAATATATTAATAGTCAGCAACATATGTATTGATACAATAGAAAAGTTGTTTGTAATATATTAATAGTCAGCAACATATGTATTGATACAATAGAAAAGTTGTTTGTGATATATTAATAGTAAGCAATATATGTATAGATACAATAGAAAAGTTGTTTGTAATATATTAATAGTCAGCAATATATGTATTGATACAATAGAAAAGTTGTTTGTAATATATTAATAGTCAGCAATATATGTATCGATACAATAGAAAAGTTGTTTGTGATATATTAATAGTCAGCCATATATGTATTGATAAAATAGAACAGTTGTGTGTAATATATTAATAGTCAGCAACATATGTATTGATACAATAGAAAAGTTGTTTGTGATATATTAATAGACAGCAATATATGTATTGATACAATAGAAAAGTTGTTTGTAATATATTAATAGTCAGCAATATATGTATTGATACAATAGAAAAGTTGTTTGTAATATATTAATAGTAAGCAATATATGTATTGATATAATAGAAAAGTTGTTTGTGATATATTAATAGTCAGCAACATATGTATTGATACAATAGAAACGTTGTTTGTGATATATTAATAGTCAGAAATACATGTATTGATACAATAGAAAAGTTGTGTGTAATATATTAATTGTCAGCAATATATGTATTGATACAATAGAAAAGTTGTTTGTAATATATTAATAGTCAGCAATATATGTATTAATACAATAGAAAAGTTGTTTGTAATATATTAATAGTCAGCAATATATGTATAGATACAATAGAAAAGTTGTTTGTAATATATTAATAGTCAGCAATATATGTATAGATACAATAGAAAAGTTGTTTGTAATATATTAATAGTCAGCAATATATGTATTAATACAATAGAAAAGTTGTTTGTAATATATTAATAGTCAGCAATATATGTATAGATACAATAGAAAAGTTGTTTGTAATATATTAATCGTCAGCAAGATATGTATTGCTACAATAGAAAAGTTGTTTGTAATATATTAATAGTCAGCAATATATGTATTCATACAATAGAAAAGTTGTTTGTAATATATTAATAGTCAGCAATATATGTATTGATACAATAGAAAAGTTGTTTGTAATATATTAATAGTCAGCATTATATGTATTAATACAATAGAAAAGTTGTTTGTAATATATTAATAGTCAGCAATATATGTATAGATACAATAGAAAAGTTGTTTGTGATATATTAATAGTCAGAAATATATGTATTGATACAATAGAAAAGTTGTGTGTAATATATTAATAGTCAGCAACATATGTATTGATACAATAGAAAAGTTGTTTGTAATATATTAATAGTCAGCAATATATGTATAGATACAATAGAAAAGTTGTTTGTGATATATTAATAGTCAGCAACATATGTATTAATACAATAGAAAAGTTGTTTGTAATATATTTATAGTCAGCAATATATGTATTGATACAATAGAAAAGTTGTTTGTAATATATTAATAGTCAGCAATATATGTATTGATACAATAGAAAAATTGTTTGTAATATATTAATAGTCAGCAACATATGTATTGATACAATAGAAAAGTTGGTTGTGATATATTAATAGTTAGCAATATATGTATAGATACAATAGAAAAGTTGTTTGTAATATATTAATAGTCAGCAATATATGTATTGATACAATAGAAAAGTTGTTTGTGATATATTAATAGTCAGCAATATATGTATGGATACAATAGAAATGTTGTTTGTAATATATTAATAGTCAGCAATATATGTATTGATACAATAGAAAAGTTGTTTGTAATATATTAATAGTTAGCAATATATGTATGGATATAATAGAAAAGTTGTTTGTAATATAATAATAGTCAGCAATATATGTATTGATACAATAGAAAAGCTGTTTTTAATATATTAATAGTCAGCAATATATGTATTGATACAATAGAAAAGTTGTTTGTGATATATTAATAGTCAGCAATATATGTATAGATACAATAGAAAAGTTGTTTGTAATATATTTATAGTCAGGAACATATGTATTGATACAATAGACAAGTTGTTTGTAATATATTAATAGTCAGCAATACATGTATTGATACAATAGAAAAGATGTTTGTAATATATTAATAGTCAGCAATATATGTATTGATACGATAGAAAAGTTGTTTGTAATATATTAATAGTCAGCAATATATGTATGGATACAATAGAAAAGTTGTTTGTAATATATTAATTGTCAGCAATATATGTATTGATACAATAGAAAAGTTGTTTGTAATATATTAATAGTCAGCAATATATGTATTGATACAATAGAAAAGTTGTTTGCAATATATTAATAGTCAGCAATATATGTATTGATACGATAGAAAAGTTATTTGTAATATATTAATAGTAAGCAATATATGTATTGATACAATAGAAAAGTTGTTTGTAATACATTAATAGTCAGGAACATATGTATTGACAATAGAAAAGTTGTTTGTAATATATTAATAGTCAGCAATATATGTATGGATACAATAGAAAAGTTGTTTGTAATATATTAATAGTCAGCAATATATGTATTGATACAATAGAAAAGTTGTTTGTAATATATTAATAGTCAGCAATATATGTATTGATACAATAGAAAAGTTGTTTGTAATATATTAATAGTCAGCAATATATGTATTGATACGTTAGAAAAGTTGTTTGTAATATATTAATAGTCAGCAATATATGTATTGATACAATAGAAAAGTTGTTTGTAATATATTAATAGTCAGCAATATATGTATTGATACAATAGAAAAGTTGTTTGTAATATATTAATAGTCAGCAATATATGTATTGATACAATAGAAAAGTTGTTTGTAATATATTAATAGTCAGCAATATATATATTGATACAATAGAAAAGTTGTTTGTGATATATTAGTAGTCAGGAATATATGTATTGATACAATAGAAAAGTTGTTTGTAATATATTAATAGTCAGCAATATATGTATTGATACAATAGAAAAGTTGTTTGTAATATATTAATAGTCATCAATATATGTATTGATACAATAGAAAAGTTGTTTGTAATATATTAATAGTCAGCAATATATGTATTGATACAATAGAAAAGTTGTTTGTAATATATTAATAGTCAGCAATATATGTTTTGATACAATAGAAAAGTTGTTTGTAATATATTAATAGTCACCAATATATGTATTGATACAATAGAAAAGTTGTTTGTAATAT
The DNA here is from genome assembly GCF_053919585.1 of Euprymna scolopes. Lineage (NCBI taxonomy): Eukaryota > Metazoa > Mollusca > Cephalopoda > Sepiida > Sepiolidae > Euprymna > Euprymna scolopes. Next base: position 67,558,866 of record NC_136494.1, on the reverse strand, counting down.
ATTAATAGTCAGAAATGTATGTATTGATACAATAGAAAAGTTGTTTGTAATATATTAATAGTCAGCAATATATGTATTGATACAATAGAAAAGTTGTTTCAATATATTAATAGTCAGCTATATATGTATTGATACAATAGAAAAGTTGTTTGTAATATATTAATAGTCAACAATATATGTATGGATACAATAGAAAAGTTGTTTGTAATATATTAATAGTCAGAAATATATGTATTGATACAATAGAAAAGTTGTTTGTAATATATTAATAGTCAGCAATATATGTATTGATACAATAGAAAAGTTGTTTGTAATATATTAATAGTCAGCTATATATTTTTTGATACCATAGAAAAACTGTTTGTAATATATTAATAGTCAGCAATATATGTATGGATACAACAATATATCATAGTCAGCAATATATGTATGGATATGTTAAATCCAAGGTAGCGTATCAGCGGCTTGGTTCCCACCAATTTTTGCAAATAACAAATAGGATCCTGAACAGAAGTCTGCGTTCTATCCCAACCATTATCAATGGACTAGAGGTTATCTCGTCAGCGTCAGACAAGGCCAAACTATTTGCAAAGAACTTTGCAGCTAATTCTTCCCTATGCGACGAAGGCCATCAACTCCCCATATTTCCTCCTATAACACAGAACAAGCTAGGTAATATACAAATATCCGTGCATGAGGTCGCCAAGCTAATAAAAAACCTAGATTCCAGTAAGGCAACTGGCCCTGATGGCATCCCAATTATAGTGTTAAAAAAGCTTCAACCAGAACTTGCTCCCATACTTACGAAACTATTTAAGCGCTGCCTTAAGGAGAAGTGCTTTCCGACCCCCTGGAAGACCTCATCAGTTTGCCCTGTATTTAAGAATTCAGGTGATAAGTCATCTCCCTCTCAATACAGACCAATAAGTCTTCTCTGTGTTATGAGTAAGTTACTGGAATCAATATTAAATAGAGAAATAGTCAACCACCTCAGCAGAAACAACCTTCTTAGTGACACACAATATGGTTTCCGCTCTGCAAGATCTACCGCAGATGAGCTAACGGTTATATCCCACAGGATTAGTGAATCTCTTGACAAAGGCTTCCTTTCTAGGGCAATTGCTCTTGACATATCAAAGGCCTTTGACAAAGTATGGCATAAGGGTCTACTTCACAAGATTTCCAGCTACGGTATAACTGGAAATGTTTTCTCAATCATTAAATCATTTCTCTCCGATAGGCTCATAAGAGTAGTGGTAGATGGACAAAAATCGGAGGCCTGCAATATAAATGCTGGAGTCCCTCAGGGGTCAATCCTCGGCCCAACTCTCTTCCTGATCTACATCAATGACCTCCCTAAACACATACTTAAATCATTCGTTGACATCTATGCTGATGACACGACCATCTACGGCAACACATCAAAGGCTGTAAATGACGAAGTTCTCTCGGATTCTCTCTCCTCTGATCTCGAGCGCGTGGTTCAGTGGGGGAAGATGTGGCTAGTTACCTTTAATGCATCTAAAACCAAACTCCTATCCTTACATCATCAACGCTCTGATCCCCAGCTGGCATCAATTGTGATGGATGGCTCTCGTCTGGGTGAGGCCCCGTGTTTTGACAAGCTTCTGGGTTTGACCTTTACTCCTGATCTGAAATGGAACACGTACATCAAGTCTGTTGCCAAGGTCGCAGGAAAGATGGTGGGATCCTTCTACCGCTCCAGAAGATATATCACTACTGATTCAATTCTCTATCTATATAAAAGCCAAGTACGGCCAAGGATGGAATACTGTTGCCATATCTGGGCAGGGGCTGCCAAAAACAGCCTATCATGCCTTGACAGAGTACAAAATAGACTTCGTGATTTAGTGGGGGATGCCCTTTTCTCTACCCTGCAACCCCTCTCCCACAGAAGAGACGTTGCGAGCCTATCCTTGTTTTATCGTTATTTTCATGGCAGGTGCTCGTCTGAACTCCAATCCCTGGTCCCCCCTCGCCAAACTTTCACGAAAATCACCCGTCTAGCTGAATCCACTGTGAAAAATTTCCCCCACTCTATATCTGTGCCTAAATCAAAACGCGGATTTCATGAGCAAAGCTTCTTTCTTAGAACTGCACGCCTGTGGAACTCTGTTCCGTCTGCCTGCTTCCCTCCGGACTACAACTTCAATTCTATTTCTTCAAGTCTAATGTTAACAAATTCCTAATGAACCGCCCCCCTAATTAAACACTTCATAAAATCTCCTCACTAACGTGATGTACTTGCAATAACCCTTATCCCTGAGTGGCTTCCGGGCCTTGATAAGTGGTGATCACTGTGTAAAAAAAAAAAAAAAAGAAAAGTTGTTTGTAATATATTAATAGTCAGCAATATATGTATTGATACAATAAAAAAGTTGTTTGTAATATATTAATAGTCAGCAATATATGCATTGATACAATAGAAAAGTTGTTTTTAATATATTAATAGTCAGCAATATATGTATTGATACAATAGAAAAGTTGTTTGTGATATATTAGTAGTCAGCAATATATGTATTGATACAATAGAAAAGTTGTTTGTAATATATTAATAGTCAGCAATATATGTATTGATACAATAGAAAAGTTGTTTGTAATATATTTATAGTCAGCAATATATGTATTGATACAATAGAAAAGTTGTTTGTAATATATTAATAGTCAGCAATATATGTATTGATACAATAGAAAAATTGTTTATAATATATTAATAGTCAGCAACATATGTATTGATACAATAGAAAAGTTGGTTGTGATATATTAATAGTTAGCAATATATGTATTGATACAATAGAAAAGTTGTTTTTAATATATTAATAGTCAGCAATATATGTATTGATACAATAGAAAAGTTGTTTGTGATATATTAATAGTCAGCAATATATGTATAGATACAATAGAAATGTTGTTTGTAATATATTAATAGTCAGCAATATATGTATTGATACAATAGAAAAGTTGTTTGTAATATATTAATAGTTAGCAATATATGTATGGATATAAGAGAAAAGTTGTTTGTAATATAATAATAGTCAGCAATATATGTATTGATACAATAGAAATGTTGTTTGTGATATATTAATAGTCAGCAATATATGTATAGATACAATAGAAAAGTTGTTTGTAATATATTTATAGTCAGGAACATATGTATTGATACAATAGAAAAGTTGTTTGTAATACATTAATAGTCAGCAAGATATGTATTGATACAATAGAAAAGTTGTTTGTAATATATTAATAGTCAGCAATATATGTATTGATACAATAGAAAAGTTGTTTGTAATATATTAATAGTCAGCAACATATGTATTGATACGATAGAAAAGTTGTTTGTAATATATTAATAGTCAGCAATATATGTATGGATACAATAGAAAAGTTGTTTGTAATATATTAATAGTCAGCAATATATGTATAGATACAATAGAAAAGTTGTTTGTAATATATTAATAGTCAGCAATATATGTATTGATACAATAGAAAAGTTGTTTGCAATATATTAATAGTCAGCAATATATGTATTGATACGATAGAAAAGTTATTTGTAATATATTAATAGTAAGCAATATATGTATTGATACAATAGAAAAGTTGTTTGTAATATATTAATAGTCAGCAATATATTTATTGATAAAATAGACAAGTTGTTTTTAATATATTAATAGTCACCAATATATATATTGATACAATAGAAAAGTTGTTTTTAATATATTAATAGTCAGAAATATATGTATTGATACAATAGAAAAGTTGTTTGTAATATATTAATAGTCAGCAATATATGTATTGATACAATAGAAAAGTTGTTTGTAATATATTAATAGTCAGCAATATATATGTATTGATGCAATAGAAAAGTTGTTTGTAATATATTAATAGTCAGCAATATATGTATGTATACAATAGAAAAGTTGTTTGTAATATATTAATAGTCAGCTATATATTTTTTGATACAATAGAAAAACTGTTTGTAATATATTAATAGTCAGCAATATATGTATGGATACAATAGAGAAGTTGTTTGTAATATATTAATAGTCAGCAATATATGTATTGATACAATAGAAAAGTTGTTTGTGATATATTGGTAGTCAGCAATATATGTATTGATACAATAGAAAAGTTGTTTGTAATATATTAATAGTCAGCAATATATGTATTGATACAATAGAAAAGTTGTTTGTAATATATTAATAGTCATCAATATATGTATTGATACAATAGAAAAGTTGTTTGTAATATATTAATAGTCACCAATATATGTATTCATACAATAGAAAAGTCGTTTTTAATATATTAATAGTCACCAATATATGTATGGATACAATAGAAAAGTTGTTTGTAATATATTAATAGTCAGCAATTTATGTATTGATACAATAGAAAAGTTGTTTGTAATATATTAATAGTCAGCAATATATGTATTGATACAATAGAAAAGTTGTTTGTAATATACTAATTTTCAGCAATATATGTATGGATACAATAGAAAAGTTGTTTGTAATATATTAATAGTCAGCAATATATGTATTGATACAATAGAAAAGTTGTTAGTAATATATTAATAGTCAGCAATATATGTATTGATACAATAGAAAAGTTCTTTGTAATATAGTAATAGTCCGCAATATATGTATTGATACGATAGAAAAGTTGTTTGTAATATATTAATAGTCAGCAATATATGTATTGATACGATAGAAAAGTTGTTTGTAATATATTAATAGTCAGCAATATATGTATTGATACGATAGAAAAGTTGTTTGTAATATATTAATAGTCAGCAATATATGTATTGATACAATAGAAAAGTTGTTTGTAATATATTAATAGTCAGCAATATATGTATTGATACAATAGAAAAGTTGTTTGTAATATATTAATAGTCAGCAATATATGTATTGATACAATAGAAAAGTTGTTTGTGATATATTAATAGTCAGCAATATATGTATGGATACAATAGAAAAGTTGTTTGTAATATATTAATAGTCAGAAATATATGTATTGATACAATAGGAAAGTTGTTTGAAATATATCAATAGTAAGAAATATATGTATTGATACAATAGAAAAGTTGTTTGTAATATATTAATAGTCAGCAACATATGTATTGATACAATAGAAAAGTTGTTTGTGATATATTAATAGTCAGCAATATATGTATGGATATAATAGAAAAGTTGTTTGTAATATATTAATAGTCAGCAATATATGTATTGATACAATAGAAAAGTTGTTTGTAATATATTAATAGTCAGCAATATATGTATGGATACAAGAGAAAAGTTGTTTGTAATATATTAATAGTCAGCAACATGGTTATTGATACAATAGAAAAGTTGTTTGTAATATATTAATAGTCAGCAATATATGTATGGATACAATAGAAAAGTTGTTTGTAATATATTAATAGTCATCAATATATGTATTTATACAATAGAAAAGTTGTTTGTAATATATTAATAGTCAGCAACATATGTATTGATACAATAGAAAAGTTGTTTGTAATATATTAATAGTCAGAAATATATGTATGGATACAATAGAAAAGTTGTTTGTAATATATTAATAGTCAGCAATATATGTATTGATACAATAGAAAAGTTGTTTGTAATATATTAATAGTCAGCAACATATTTATTGATACAATAGAAAAACTGTTTGTAATATATTAATAGTCAGCAATATATGTATTGATACAATAGAAAAGTTGTTTGTAATATATTAATAGTCAGCAATATTTGTATTGATACAATAGAAAAGTTGTTTGTAATATATTAATAGTCAGCAATATATGTATAGATACAATAGAAAATTGGAAATTTGCATTTCATCGCCTTTTGAAAGGGAGTGTGTATGTTTTAAAGTATTAATACGGAAATTGAAAATTATACTGTTTCAATTAATAAAAGCAATTAGAAAATCCAAGCCCACATTTGCTCTCATAACAGAGTCTCCATTCCGCCCTCTCACTACTCCCAAATAAACGCTAATCTTTGCACTCCAATTCATTCCACATTGAGACACTAATCTTTTAGCTGACCAACATAGTTCACTCGAAGAACACCGAGTTAATTTCATCTACCTATCCGTGTTGTATGTAGCCTTTCTATGTAGATCTAGTCCCAACATTTTTTTCTTTTCTTTATATTTTCTTAGATATTCAAGTAATTAATATCCTATTCATTCATTTTAATACTAATTAGTTGCTAGAGATTTGTTTACTTACAGTACTTGAAAGATAAAATGTCTTGTAAATGTTAAATGGGAATCTATCACCAATCCTCCGCTTATTTATGTAGAATAGAGAAAAACCTTAAAGTAAGATACTCAATATCCTTATCCATGTGAGGACGCAGAAATACCTGGTGTAGAAACCAGGAACATAGTTACCCCTCTTGGTGTGATGGACCTGTAGATCTTTTCAGATCATCCATCTAAGAGAAAGGAAACGTATAATAAAACTGGGGGAGGGAGGCCTACTCAGTCATGGACAACAACCTTCCTAGAGCTGCTGACTCGAACAAATCCCCGGTTTGCAAACCTAACTTGCTTAAGGAGTAGATAGACTCTGCCTATCGCTGGCTTTCACACTTCTTCTTTGTCTAACTGATTGACAGTTTGTCTGGCTGTTTTTTTTTTTGGAATATTACATATACATATGACCAGTGTTAGAAAAGGGCGGCGTGGAAGAAAAGGTTAAGTCCCATTTTTATTCTCAAAGACATTCCTGAGACCAGGCCAAAAAAATCGTATCTTACCGAAAGCATAAAAATCAACATTTTGATAATGTTTCAATTTTTATAGGTTTAGAAAAACCTATTAATTGATACAAAATCCACAAGGCTTTTCCATTATTTTGTCCAAACACCGTATCTGTCAATATAATACGATATATGTATATATTTATATATGTTGAAATAAAAATTATTTGTTTTCCATTCAAATATAAATATTAATAACACAAAGTTCATTTAAATACATAGTGCAATACTAGAGCCATATTTATATATATATATATATATATATATATAAAGAGAGAGAGATATAAGACACTGATAGAATTAAGATGAAAAATCCTTATAGATATTACTTGAAGTAATACTTTCAAGGAGATTTTAGCCAAAAGGAAAAGCTCAATATTTAAGAATAGAGCAATATATGTTTCGTGGTTAAATTTTAAATTCTGAAAAAAAACAACATATAGAGACATATATTCGATTTAAGAATTTATTGTTTGACAAAAGGAATATATAGAAGGGGTTATTTTAATTTCCTAATGACACATATCATCAGAGGAAATGAAATGCAGTTAGCAAAATGTTCAGCTGCGAATGGGCGCTATTTTGCTTTTCAGCACAATTATTGAAAATAGTTTTTTAAGTTGTTGTGGATAATTATATGGAGAAAATTATACGAAAAGAGAAGTTTATACAACCTGGGTAGTCCATTATCGGAAGGATTCCAATGTTGTTCGGGGTTATAAATCCAGGTGGGCAGAATATAGGCCCATGGGAGAAAATGATATTCCCGAAAGTGAAAACGTACTGCTCCTTAATGATATTTCGAATATTATACTGGGCAGCCTTATTCGTTGTTGCGTTGATTTTTACAGGGAAATATTTTACGTTATACTGGCCAAGGTTACACCGATGTAACGTACAATATTCGCCTGTAAAATTATTTGTATCTATAAGAGAGGAAAGACTATTTTAAAGATCGGATTTTTTCGATTTTCGATACTTATCGGGTGGATTTCTGTACGAAACATATTTAAGAATACTGACAGACACGTAAATTACCTTTGTGTGAAATTTGCAAAAGATTGGCTCAGCTGTTACGGAACATATGAGGAAGCAACTCACACACACACACACACACACACACACAAAGTGAGCTTTGTATAATAGTAGAGATAGAGATACTACTAAATTGGGAACAGAAACTCATTTCCTGCTCATCCAAAATGAAACTGATTCAGTTTATCTGCTATACAAGTGTAAAAGACTGGAACAAGATTCGAAATAGGTTGACGTGACTTTTTACTGTATTATTTTTACGTACAGATTGGAATGATAAAGTTGTTACCCTAAAGAAAACAGCACTACATATTCATTTTAAAACTCGATACGAGTCTGGAACTGGAAGCATGTCTTCTCTGCAAGCGGCGACTGGAGCTCGATGAACCATCGCTGATGGCAGCGATCAGACTGAGTTTAGGTATAAATGTTATGTTCTCGACGTATAACGAAGTAGTCCAGCGAGTTCAGATCTAAGGAGGAGAGGGCAGTGAGAGCAGGGTAACACTTTTTCTGGAGTCAAGCCTGGGTCTCTTTGGACTTATGGTTCAGCGACGAACCCTGCTGCCATACCCAGGGTCTACCAGCGGCCACCTGACTGAACCAAAGGATTACCACACTCTTCAGCACACCCAGGTACACCGGTGTTGACTTTCAAGCCGAGTTCGAAGATGCGAGGTGGCATGATGCGGCCCTCACTTTTAAACCACACCAAAGACCATAACCGTGGCCGGAAACTTTTTTTCGTTACCCGGGGTACGTCCCTGTTATTCGTGGCAATCCAGCGATGCATTTTGATGGTCCTATTATCGCAACTTGAATCGTTAGAGAGTATGAGTTGTACAGCGGCGCATCTTCGATCTTGCTAGTTGAACATTGTGGCACTTTTACAAGTGATTCAAGGGCCGTTATTGCTCTTGGGATTTATGAAATAGTAGCACCGCAAAAAAAAAAAGAAACACCAGCTTTCATCAAACGGAAATGGAATTATGTCGTCTTTTCCATGGCGACAATTCTATCTTTCCACCAGTTTTCAAGGCCGTAAAAACGTAAGAAATTTCAAGTCCGTAAAAAGGTGAAATATTACTTGTTTAGCCGTCCTTTTAGATAATCAATTTCTGCCCAATTTTCATTATTACCTTTCAATAATCATAGCGTTATCTTAATGACACTCATTGACCTTTATGCTTGACCTTCCTCAGGGCCTTCATAAGCGGTGACACTCTAGTAAAAATGAACTAGCAAATATAGTGAGTTCCTTTATACACTGACACAAAGACTTAGGTCGCTGGTCTACTAATCGGAGGAAAGTCCAATATAAAGTAAATTTAAACGCTTATACTTAAGAAGTATCTAAATACTCTAATAAAACAACACTTTGGATATACATAGATTAAAAGTGAAGACAATCAAGTTCATCAGCTACTCATAAATAATACAGGTATTAAAATCAGTTTAACATTTAGGACTCTAGAATATTATTAAACAAATTACGAACGAAAACACAAAGAAAATTCTCTCAAGACGAAGAAAAATTGAATTTAGCCTGGTAAAAAAAATATCAGAAATTTATCTTCTAATACTTAAACCAGTAGCTTAAGAGATCAAAAGATTTAAAATGTAAACAGCGTAAACAAGACAGCAAAAGACTTTTTTTTTAAATAGAGTAATAAAGACATACATAAACTCGAAAAAATAGCAGCGTAGTCAAGATATAGAAAAAATTGAAAAACAAAAAAAATTAAATAAATAAAAAAAAAACATATCCAGAAACCAGAAAACTTCGAAAACAGCCTGAAAAAGAATTTCGAAACAAAATGACTGAGATAATTCTGACTTTTTTCTATAGTTAACACAATGGAAGAATCCGGGTAAGCACCAGATGTCGCATTTTCAGAAGTCGCATATTTTTTAAGATACAAAGGTAATTATGAACGCAGATTTTTCCCCAAGATGAGACAAACGGTTCGATTATTGATTGGTAAATTTTAGACTGTACAACTTTCATACTATCAAAACACCAGGGGTACAATTTTTCTGTTAACTAATATTCTTGCCGAAATGATCCCATTCTTGAACGCAACAAATATTGGTAATGCCTTAATCTTAAGACAAATATACTCGAACAATTAAACTACATTTGTTAGTATCGTGAATGCGAAAGATTCTGAATTCGCCAAATTTCATCCAAATATGTTTATTTTATATAAATAGGCACGGTCAAAAACCGGAAGAAAAAAACAAGTTGTTGTTTTTTTTTTTTTAATGAATTAAAATCTATTAAAATCCATCAATCTTCAGATATATAGTACAAAATAAATCTCTAGGTTTCTTTTTACAATGCTTCCCCAGGAAACAAAGTTAGACACCAGGGTCGTTTTTTAATGTGGAGAAAAAGAACAAAAATAGAAATTGTCTCAGTCATGAAGGATTTCTCCTCCACTGACAGAGCACAAGAAATTGAAGTGCAGCATCTGAAGAACAGATACTATACCTTTATATTGGCCTGAAAGGCAAGAAATCTGCTCTCTGGGTTTAATAGCAATTAAATACACACATATATTTATAAGGATTCGATATACTGCAATTTGGTCGTAAAGTCGTGCAGCAAATGTTGGCTTATTTTGATTTTGTAATAACAAGGGTCGTTGCAAAAGTAAAGCCTCCTATGTATTTCTTACTTAAAAAGTTGGAGAACTACGAAGACGGGAATGGTACTGTTGTGAAGGAACATAACTGGCTATACACCGGTTACAAACTGTATATATATATTGGACTGTTTGGCAGACAGCGGCAGACAAGCAGTCGCAGTAAGACGGATAGTCTTACGTGTTGATTATCAGACTTTCTTCCCCATACTTGTTACTATGTACTTCTATTTACCTTAGGCGAGCAGCCTTACGTTTCTGTATTATAAATAAACCCCATTACACATACCACTCGGTGTAACTCACGTTTGTCTTTATTTCCTAAGTATTTAGGAATATAACAATGGCGACGAAAGGATGTTCTTTCTCTTAACAGAGATAAATTACCGTACCAAGGACTGTGTACAATGCAAGGATTTTTTGTTTTACGAAAAAAACAAACTACACAAGGATTTTTGACCACGTGCGTCAATGAATTTAAAAATTTTTCCTACCTAAAGTAGCGAAAAGTACGGATTTTTCTTCGTAAAGAACTCACAAGAAATTATAGAAACATGTTCAAGGTAAAGTGGAATTTATATTTATTTTGACAAGTAAAAAAAAAAAAAAAAAAAAAAAAAAATGGTCGCAAGTTGAATTCGAAACTACACTAAAGGATTACGAGTTTCGAAAGAAAAAATGTAAATACAACGACTATTGTACCATTTTATGCCACGTGGGAACGGCAGCCATATATTTTTTTTTTTTTTTGGAAAATTAATTGTTTGTTATTGCCTTTATATAAATAATTGGAACTATTTGTCGTGGGAAGTAAGAAATATTTTGTGTATGAACTTACGTTGTTGAAAAAAAAAAAAAAAAAAAAAAAAAGAATTATTTTACAAAGCCTGTTGAATTACTATGGATGAACTTTGTTGAAACGTGTTGTGTCTGCATATTGCTACTAATTTACGATATACGTAAATTTACGATTTTTCTTTAGAATTATTGTGTAGAATTCGAAAAGACATTTTTGTACTAGAAGCTAACATGGAACAATTAGCAGAGTTAACTAAGGCTCTAGCCCTTAGCATCCAGGAACAGACAAAAATGACTCAACAATTTTTAGCGCAACAACAACAACAACAACAACAAATTCAACAACAACAGCTACAGCAACAGTTGCAACAACAACAAGAAAGAACACAAAAAACTTTAGAGGCACAACAAGAACAAACAAACATACTACAACGACAAATGTCGACACAGCAAAAGAATTTAGAAAAGCTAATTCTAACGTCGACCGGGAAGAAGACTAATTTTTCTGCCGAGGGTATTTCAAATTCACTAACGGAATTTCGTTACTCCCCGGATACTGGTGTTACTTTCCCTGCATACTACAGAAGATACGAAACAATTTTTACGAAAAGATGTTTAGACTGGACCGATGAGGAAAAAGTTACCCTGCTACTACAAAAACTGGGTACTGATGAAAACACCAAGTATGCAAATCTAATTCTAACAAAAAAACCGGAGGAGGTTTCGTTCGAGGAAACAATTAGTACCTTGTCGAAAATATTTGATAAAAGGGATAGCCTATTTCACTCTAGATACAAATGTTTGAACATTCAGAAGGCAGAAGCTGAAGACTATCTAGAATATGCTTGCACTGTGAACTGTTTATGCGAATCATTTAAATTGAATGAAATTTCCGCAGACCAATTTAAATGTTTAATCTTTGTACAAGGTCTCACAGCACCAAGGGACAAAGATATACGTTCACGGATCCTAACAATTATGGAGGCGGATCCTAACATAACATTGCAAAAAGTCACTGAAGAGTGTCAACGTCTGATTAACATAAAGAAAGACAACACTCGCATTGAAGAGAAAAATATTTTTAAGGTGCAGCAAGTAAAAAGGCAAGGGACCACAAGAAAGTCCAGGTTCCAAGAACACAGGATCCTTAAAGGATACAAAGACCCAAAGCTAAAGTGTAAATGTTGTGGTAGTTTAAGACACAACAATAAGACCTGCTGGTTTAGGAACAAAATATGTTATGAATGTGGTCTCAGAGGTCACAAGGGAACATACTGTGCCCAGAAGAAAAGACAAGGGACCGATAATGTAAATACGCTTCGCATGAATAAAGAAAAAAGCTGCGAAAGACGGAAATATGTTGATGTTCGGATAAATGGACATCTGGTTACATTGCTTCTGGATAGCGGTACAGATATTAGTATTATAAATGAAGATATATGGAAAAGGATAGGTCGACCTGAATTAACGAAAACCAGAAAGACGGCGAGAAGTGTGTGCGGCAAAAGATTAGAGTTCAAGGGAGAATTAAAATGCAAAGTGACATTCGCTAACCAGACGCATAAATCCAAAGTGTACGTCGTACCAGGAAAGAATACATGCCTGTTTGGGGTAGATTGGATTGTCCTGTTTAATTTATGGGAGAAACCCATAAATTCGTTTTGTAACGTTTTAACTGCAGAAAAAGCAAACCAAAGGGAAGACTTCCTGAAGGATTTGAAAACTGAATTTCCCAATGTTTTTGCCGAAGGACTAGGACTCTGTATTAAGACAGAGGCAAAATTTGAATTAAAGAAAAATGCCACTCCAGTATTCAAACCTAAAAGGAATGTGCCTTTTTCAGCGATGGACGCAATCGAAAAAGAGTTGGATAGACTTCAACAACTGGAAGTCATTGAAAAAGTTAACCACACAGATTGGGCAAGTCCAACCGTGTATGTAAAGAAAAAAAATAACAGAATAAGGGTCTGTGGAGATTTTTCAACGGGTTTAAATGACTGTCTATTGGACCATAATTATCCCCTTCCGTCCGCAGAAGATCTGTTCTCTAAGCTTAACGGAGGAAAAATTTTTTCTAAGATAGACCTCTCAGATGCTTACTTGCAAATTAAGATCAGCGATGAATGCTCCAAATACTTAGGCATAAATACTCATAAGGGCATTTTTAAGCTAAAGAGGCTTCCTTTTGGATTAAAGGTTGCTCCTGCTATTTTCCAGCAAATTATGGACACGATGCTGGCAGGGTTGGAATTTTCAATGGCCTACCTTGACGATATCCTAATTAAAAGTGAAAATTTGCAAGATCATAAGAAGCATGTAAAAGAAGTATTCAAAAGAATACAGGAATTTGGTTTTAAATTGAGCCCAGAAAAATGCGATTTTTTTATGAAAAAAATTAAATATCTAGGTCAAATAATCGACAAAGAGGGTCGAAGACCGGATCCACAAAGGACTGAAGCAATTGAAAAGATGCCTGCTCCAGATTCAGTGACAAAATTAAAATCGTTTTTGGGATTAGTTCAATACTATGCAATTTACATCCCTAACATACATAATTTAAGAGCTCCTCTTAACGAGTTACTGAAAAAGGGTGTTAAATGGAACTGGAATAAGGAATGTGAATCTGCTTTCCAAAATATCAAAAGATGTCTACTGTCAGACTTAGCATTGGCACATTTCAATCCAGAAAAGGAACTAATACTAGCAACGGACGCCAGTGATTACGGTGTTGGCGCTGTATTACTTCACAAGTATGAGGATGGTAGGACAAAAGCTATCGCCCATGCTTCAAGAACGTTGGTTGCAGCGGAGAAAAATTACAGCCAAATTGAAAAAGAGGCGCTGTCGATAATATTTGGAATTACAAAGTACAATCGATTTCTCCATGGACGATCTTTTATTTTGCAAACCGACCATAAACCCCTACTTACCATATTTGGATCAAAGAAAGGCATTCCCACACATACTGCGAATCGATTACAGCGATGGGCTGTAACCCTCTTAAACTATCAGTTTAAGATGGAACATGTATCCTCAAAAAAGTTAGGACACGCAGATGCATTATCACGGTTGATCCCTAAAAGAAGCGAAAGTTTCGAAGAAACGGTAATTGCTGCGCTTAAAGACGAAAGTGAATGTACAAGTTCAATGTGTAATATGATACGTGAACTTCCGGTAACTTTCGAAAAAATAAAAAAAGAGGCAGTAAATGACATTTTCATTAAGAAAATGAAAAATCAATTGGGATGGATAAAAAAAAATAAAAAGGTAGATCAAACAACGCCTTTTTCCATCTGTGAAGATGTGCTCATGTATGGTGAGAGGATCGTAATTCCACTAACGTTACAGAGGAAAATTCTGAAGGAATTTCATACAGGTCATCCGGGCATTTCGAGAATGAAATCCCTTATGAGAGGATATGTGTACTGGCCTGGTATGGACAAGGAAGTTGAAAAATGTGTCAAGACATGCAGAGGATGTCAATTAGCAGCTCGAGATCCTCCAGTAAAAACGACGCCATGGCCAAAGACGGACCTACCCTGGTCACGTCTGCATATTGATTATGCGGGACCTATAAATGGTTATTTTTACTTGATTATTGTAGATTCTTTTTCAAAATGGCCAGAAATATTTAAGTTTAGACATCCAACAGCAAAAAACACTGTGAGTGCGCTTAATGAAATTTTTAGCCGTTTTGGAGTGCCAAAAACCTTAGTGAGCGATAATGGAACAGCATTTACTGCTCATGAATTCAAAGAATTCTGTGACTCACTAAATATTCTACATATGACAACACCTGTGTACCATCCACGATCGAATGGGTTGGCCGAAAAATTTGTAGATACGTTTAAAAGGGCACTTAAGAAAAATCTTACTACGGACACAGACGAACAATGTATTCAAACATTTTTAGCAATTTACAGGGTGACACCAAATCCTAATAATAATGTCAATTCTTCCCCGGCTGAGCTAATGTTTGCAAGAAAGATAAGATCTGTCTTCGATAGGCTGCTACCAGAGAAAAAGAAAGTTTTCAAAAAAGAAACCTTAATACCAAGTGCTTCTCCCCAGGTGAAAATGTATATTTCAAAAATTTTCAAAATGGACGAAATCAGTGGGTTGAAGGTATTATCAAAAAAAGGATTGGGAGCATGGTCTATACCATCCAAGGATTAAGTTTTGTCTGCAAAAGACACAGAAATCAAATACGTCCCAGACTGTCTCCAAATGTGGAAGAGACACCAATGGAAACATTGTGCGATATTTTTGATATACCAAAACCAGCGTGTGTACCGCAAACAATGAATATTTCGCCTGAACCGACCATACGGGCTGGACAGAAACCTTTACCCCGGGTAACGCTGACCAGAAGGAAAAGCGCAAGAAAGAGAAAAGTTACCAGGAGATTAAGCCCTGACCCTAAAAGGAAGAGGTATTTAAGCTAAAATCAGGAAGATTTCAGCTTCAGGGGGAGGTGTTGTGAAGGAACATAACTGGCTATACACCGGTTACAAACTGTATATATATATTGGACTGTTTGGCAGACAGCGGCAGACAAGCAGTCGCAGTAAGACGGATAGTCTTACGTGTTGATTATCAGACTTTCTTCCCCATACTTGTTACTATGTACTTCTATTTACCTTAGGCGAGCAGCCTTACGTTTCTGTATTATAAATAAACCCCATTACACATACCACTCGGTGTAACTCACGTTTGTCTTTATTTCCTAAGTATTTAGGAATATAACAGGTACCATTAAAACAGGAAACCTGCTGTTCTAGAGGATTTATTTTTCTACATAGTAACCACCATTCTCAATGCATATTGTTTGGAATTACAATACGCATATCTGCTTCTGACGCACGTTCAAGACAGGGGTTGCGTTCTTAGATTCTTACACTGCCAATATCTACAATAGATAGATGAAACTTTCTGGTCATGAATGCATAAGTTCAGTCATTATAACGATGCTGTTTGCAATCACGTCTGATCCATCCGGGTGGAATAAAAATATGAGACATTACATTTAGAACGAATATGTGAATAGTTATTAGAAAGTATAAACCGGTAAGAGAACAAAGAAAGTGTAAAATTACTAGGTTCTTATGCCGAATACAGAATACATTATTTATAGATAGGATTTGCAATTTAAATTAAAGTTTTCGGTATCTTTTGTTTTTCAACTTGTTAGGTGAAAGTACTGAACGCCCTCCTCTCAAATGTTAAGAATACATTTTTAAATTATAACGGGTCGTGTTCTGCATTCACACAACATACTATTTAATAAAATTAAATATCGTATTAAACTAAGCATTGATAATTGCAATTTCATTTTGACAACAATTAAATACACGTACGACTCGTTCAGATACTCATCATAGCATTTCACTCCATCTCGCGGTCCATCGTCGGGCAAAGTTTGAGGCATTTCTCTGGTCCGCATGGGAGCATGCCTCGCTGAGGGGAGCAGTCTGTGAAGATGTGTGTGATAGTATGCTCGTCGACGCCAAAAAAATACCAAGCGTCATTTACATAACTCTATTTGTCTAGATTGATCAGTGTTTTTGCAAACTTTGGTTGAGCGGGAAAGTTCAAAGCCTGCTGGGAGGTCTTCTTTCGGTGCCGAAAAAGCCTCGTTGTTGTTATCTTTGCCTGACTCATTCCACAAACGCGGGTGAGAGGAGGCTGGTGTCGTTCTTTCGAGACATGTGACAGTGAAAAAGCTCTTGCGTGATGGTAATCGTTGCGGCACCTCTTGGTGTCCAAATATGGGATGGTGATTATCGTTGTTCTGCTTGCCAAGCTCTGCCTTCGCCATCGCCTCCCGACGAATCTGTTTTCAGCACATACAACAATTGTAAAATGCACGCAATCATTCATGTAAGAAAGATATATAATCAAAAGTATATTTTAAAAAAAGATACTAACTTATACTGCAAATCGCGTGCAATGATGAAAAATCATTTTTTTAATTTACACCTTTGGTTCCTTCTATTTACGCAAATACTAGCAGAGAAACCCGACGATTGAGTGATGATAAATGCTTGTTGTTATTGTGGTTGTGCCTTTGTTTCTGTAGGTTTGGGCTTATTACTAAGCCTAAGTCCGTGTTTCTCCTAAACGATTCAAGAAAACTTAAAATATAAAAAAAATTGCAATAACCAAAAAATGTCCATTGGCGACCAATTTCGTTTGCTTTTTAATTTTTTTTTAAATGATATAATACTCAACACTTAAAACTTATATTTTACTGCACACTTAAAACAGATATAGTACTTAAAATTTAAAAATGACATTATACTTAACACTTAAAAGTTATAAAGTACTTGACACTAAAAATGATGACGTACAAACGCTTAAAAATGATATATTACTTCTACACTTCAAAATGATATAGTACTAAAAACATAAAAATAATATAGTACTCAACACAAAAATTATAGTACTCAACACAAAAATTATAGTACTCAACTCAAAGATTATATTACTTAACACTTTAAAATGATATTGTACTTAACACTTAAAAATTATAAAGTACTGAACACTTCAAAATGATATCTTACTTCTACACTTCAAAATGATATAGTACTTAAAACTTGAAATGATACAGTACTTAACACTTAAAAAAGATATAGTACTTGACACTTTAAAATGATATAATAGTTAAAAATTTTAAATGATGTAGTACTTGACACTTCAAAATGATATAGTAGTTAAAAATTTTAAATGATATAGTACTTTACACTTTAAAATGATATAGTAGTTAAAATTTTTAAATGATGTAGTACTTGACACTTTAAAATGATATAGTAGTTAAAAATTTTAAATGATGTAGTACTTGACACTTTAAAATGATATAGTAGTTAAAAATTTTAAATGATATTGTACTTTACACTTAAAAATGATGCAGTAACTCAACACTAAAAAATATACTACTTCATACCTAAATATATGATATAGTACTGTACACTTAAAAATAATCTTAATTCACAGTGACAAAAATGATTCCTAATTAAATCGAATAAAATTTTCTATAATGGACAAATAATGCTTTAAAGCAATTACATCCAAGATATTCCTTTACATATTCATTAATTTATTTTTGTAAAAGCTATTAACATTTGATTGAGTTTGAGTCTTTTTGTGTGTGTGGGTTCTATATTTTTCCATTTCTGGGGGACATTGTTTTTTCGACAGAAAACCCTAATGTTATATTCACATTAGAATGTGGTTCTGTTACATGGAAGGGCTGACAATTCTCCATATAGTTCTATTGGTTCGGACTTTAGAGGCAGTCAGTCAGAGAGAATTGATCAGCCAAGAGTTGACATAGTCAGAGGAGAGTCCCCTTAGAGGCGAATGGGGTAGAAGATTAACCATGTAGATACAAGTGAATTTCTGACGTTCATTCGACCGGTCGATCCGATAAATCAAGAAGTCATCGGCCCTGTCGGTGGGGCATTAGAATACGCCGACTGCCCCCCTGCAGAGGGTAAAAGTCCCTCAATGGGGGTCCTGAATATGACCTTAAACTATATCCAGTGGTGAGGCCCCAACTTGCGGGCTTTGGGGAGTGTGGAGCCACTCTTTAATTACCATTGCCCCCAGATCCACTCTGACCCGGAGTGGTAGTACCTGTTAGGGTCCCAATTATGGGTTAAATAGAAACCGACTTGAAAACAAAAAAAATATTCTATTAAAAAAATTTTCTTCAAAATCACTGGATTCGGCATTAAATAACCTGAACAGGGTTGATATGCCGTAAAACAAAAACAACCAACCAACCAAGAAGTCATCATCATATTTTGTACGTGTTGTCTCGTGTCGTCATTCAGTTACAACAGAAAAGGTAATTGCTATTATCATTATCTATAATGAACATTGTATAACCCTTCGAGGATTACGCATCTCCCCTCCTCCGTGTTAAGAGCTTGTATACATCCCCAGTCAGTATATATATGAAGTCCCAAGCATCCCAGAATTGTAATATATATAAATGTCTTCTCTCCCTAACCATCACTATCGTTATGTCTGTATTACATGAGACCCGTTATATATGTGTCCTAATATGAACTCCGCGCCATCTCCAATATGGAACCCCTGCTACACAATATTTCGTAAGATACGAAATAAAAAAAACGCAAGTAAATGGGTTGTTTTTCTTTTTTGTTTTTTTTTGGCATACGTACTTAAGGGTGGTTTTAGGTCTAAGCCGACAGCAGGAAAATATGTATAATATGTATAATATGTAATACTTATGAGCCTTACTTTTGGCGGGAGATATTTACTTTTTTAACAAAAATTTAAATCTTCATCAAATAACCTACCTTACTTTACTTTTCTTTCAGGTAATACTTATTTTTTTTAGATAGATCATTATTATGTATCCCTTCGGGCAATGCCTGGTCCTGTTAGTATACATATATTTAGACTCAAATGTTTATCAAAACATGACTGATTAAAGACAACGGAATTTTCAATTTTACTTATTTTCTTAGTCGTTGATTCTGCAGGCTGGCTTCCTCGTCTAACTGACTAACAATACACCAAATTATAAAACTTAATAGAAATTATTGAAGTAAATCACATAAATAAATAACAGGTTTGATTCTGTCTTTCTCTTTTTACTAATCAAAACTACAGACGGAAATAAAAAAAGCACATTAAATGGCAACAAAAGTATAGCATCCAACACCTGGAGATGAACAGCAATTAAAAATTAATAAATTTAATGGTAAATAGAAATTTCGTTGCTGCAATCTGATTTTTTTATCCTCTCTCCCTCTCTCTCCCTCTCCCTCTTTCTCTCTCTTTCTCTCTCATTTCATATATATATATATATATATATATATATATATATATATATATGCTTTATTCTGTCTGCTGACTGTCCATTCCACTTTTACTCGAAAACTACTTGCCCGATTGGGCTGAAATTTTAATAGACCTTCGCCATGATAAGATGCACCGAACAAGGTATTACAGTATCCGTTAAATGCACAATTAGATATCTAGGAATTAGTATTTAATGCAAAAATGAACAGAATTTTAATAATATTCAACGATCAATTTTTCATAAAACAGACATTCTAAGACAACAGGCTATAAATTGTGCCCGTTTTTTTTAAGGGGACAGGGGAAAAGATACAGTATACAGTACGCCATATATATATATATATAGAGAGAGAGAGAGAGAAAGATGTTACTTGTTTTTGTTTTTGTGATACTTTTTGGAATGAATTATACGAAAGTACATTTTTACCTAAATTTGAGTTTGGAATAATTTTCACTTTGAATAATTTGGTATCCCCAAACGGGGGAGCGGCATTTGTAATATTTTTAAATATAATTATCCACTGACACGTGTTTCATCGTCTACATCTAGTGCAATTCGAAATCCGGGCCCTATGGGAAAAAAAGCGTAAACCTCTACCACAAGGATATCTCGCACGACCGCTTGAATGTATTGCGTTTTATGTAAATGCTATTTGTTTTGGTTTTTGCGATACTTTTTTAAATGAATTATTCGAAAATATATTTCTACCCTAATCTATAATATAAAGCTCACCTGTCTGTTTAAATGTATGTATGTATGTATGTATGCCTAAAACTTTTGATAGCGGAGACGGATTTTCACGAGATCGGTACCGTTTTGAAGCTCAGCTCTTCGGACAACAAATATCAAAAAACTAGTTAAAATTATCACACTCAACTGGGCATTTATCTACAAGAATATTCACTTTTTTCGCCGATATTTTCGAAATTCATCGCCTCTTTTCGATTGTCTAGCCTTAATCTAAACTAACGTTACTTCCGGTTTGGCGATGGGCGCAACAGTAAACACGTGACGCTTTTTTCATTTTTTTCCTCCTTCGCGATACGGGTTCGAGCCAGTCTGCCTACTACATTTTTTCTCAATATACAACTCCAAACACCAGGGCACCACCAGGCTAGTCTATAATATAAATTTCACCTATATATATATATATATATATATATATATATATATATATATATTAAGTAATGTGATTGATATGGGTATTTTAACCATAGTTCCTGATTTCAAAAGGCGAAAAATTAATGGCCTACTTTAATAAGGTAATAAATTTGAAGCAATAAATTAAAAAGTATGGGATGATGCCTTCTATATTATTATTTTTCTTTAAGCATCCCCCCTATCATTCAGTTTAAGTCTCGTATAAAAGCGTTTTAAAAGTTCATTTTGAAGTTATATCTAATCTCGTTTAAAAATAGGGTAATAAAATTTAGATTGAAGTAGACCTAGGAAGTGCCCAGGGGATGGTATATACTAATATTTAAGTATCGCTTTGCGTTTAAAAACGTTTAAGATTTATTTTAAAATAATCTCTAGTTTCGTTTTAATTACGGTAATAATATTTAGTTAAAATAGACTTAAAATGTGTAAAAATATGGCATATGTTTATATTTAAGTATCGTTTCACGTTTAAATTTATTTAAAACGTTATTTTAAAGTTATATGTAATTTCGTTTTTAAAACCGTAATAAATCTTAGATTGAAATAGGTCTAAACGGTGTCAAAAATTGTCGTTTTTATTTTTAAGTATATTAAGTATAACATGATCTCGCTCTATTTAAAAACACGTTTTAAAACATTTAAAATTTTAAACTTAAAAATTCTCTCTAGATCTCGTTTAAAATGGGTGATAAGATCTACAATAATATAAAATAAAATATTATGAATATTATTAATCAATAAATAAAGAAGCCACAGAGATAGCCACGAAATTAGGCATAGAGTATAGAGTCGATAGATTAGCAAAGAAAAACGGATTTGTTACTTAAAAAGACCACAAAGACAATTTCAAAAATAAACCAACCTGTAGGCTAATTAACCCCGCAAAAAGTGAAATAGGCCTGGCTAGCAAATTCATTATCAAGGAGATAGTTAAGGATGTAAAAAGAAATTCAAACCTTAATTTGTGGGCAAATACAAACTCAGTCCTGGACTGGTTTAAAAATATAGAAGAACCGCAAAATTGCAGGTTCACCCAGATGGATATAGTGGATTTTTATCCCTCCATTACTAAAGAAATCTTAGAAAAGACATTAAAATTTGCATCAAAATATAGAAAAATAAGCACCCTAGATATAGAAACAATTATGCAAGCAAGACGGACTCTCTTGTTTTTCGAAGGAAAAACGTGGGTTAAAAAAACAAACGATGAGGACCAATTTGACGTCGCAATGGGGGCCTATGACAGTGCAGACGTGTGCGATTTAGTCGAACTGTTTATACTGACCAACTTAGAAAAGAAATTCCCAGATCATTCATTCGGACTATATAGAGATGATGGTTTATGTCTATCGCGAAATTGCAATGGAAATGCATTAGACAGGTTTAGAAAAGAAATAGAAAAGTATTTCAAGGAGTTCGGATTTAAAATAATAATATCCACAAATTTACGTAAAGTGGACTTCTTAGACGTAACTTTAGATCTCCAAAAAAGAATATATAAACCCTTTCATAAAACAAATGAAAAATTAGTATACATAAACAAAGGTTCATTCCACCCCCGACAATATTTAAAAATATGGTAGCAAATGTGAGCAAAAGAATATCTACATTGTCTTCAAATGCAGAAGTATTTGAACAAGCAGCTCCATATTACAATGACGCGCTCCATAAAAGTGGATTTAAAGAACAAATAAGATTCGAACCAACCCATAATCAACAAAAAAACAAAAAAAACAGAGGACGGAAAGTAATTTGGTTTCTACCTCCATTCTCACTAAATATAAAAACTAAAGTAGGACGGTTGTTCTTGAAACTACTAGATAAACATTTTCCAAAAAAGCACAAGCTACATAAAATATTCAATAGAAATACAGTTAAAATAAGCTACTCAACAACACCGTCAATAAAATCCATCATCTCTAGAGAACCAATAAAGAGGGAAAATGCAACATGCTCTTGCAGAGCCAAAAATGAGTGCCCGCTTGAAGGGAATTGTAAAGCAGAGTCACTTGTATATGAAGCAACTGTAACGAATACATCCACAAACGTAACTAATAAATACATTGGAATGACGAAGGGGCCGTTTAAACAGAGATATTACATGCACATGAGCTCTTTTGGAGCAAAAGAGAGAAGTAATACGGCTTTAGCAAACAAGATCTGGCAGTTAAAAGAAGAAGGTGCACCTTTTACGGTGAAATGGAAAAAAATCGAGCAAAAACCTTCATACTCCCCAGAGCTAAAACAATGCTCGCTCTGCAATGCCGAAAAATATTATATTTTAAAAGCAACCCAAGAAGATGGATGCTTAAATGTAAGAAACGAATGCTTGAAGGACTGTATACATAGAAGAGGATCGCTTCTTATAAATTGGGATAGAAAAAAAGATAAAACGTGAAGATAAAAAAAGGGTTTAGTTATAGACACATGCCAAAATATTTTATTTTATATTATTGTAGATCTTATCACCAATTTTAAACGAGATCTAGAGAGAATTTTTAAGTTTAAAATTTTAAATGTTTTAAAACGTGTTTTTAAATAGAGCGAGATCATGTTATACTTAATATACTTAAAAATAAAAACGACAATTTTTGACACCGTTTAGACCTATTTCAATCTAAGTTTTATTACAGTTTTAAAAACGAAATTACATATAACTTTAAAATAACGTTTTAAATAAATTTAAACGTGAAACGATACTTAAATATAAACATATGCCATATTTTTACACATTTTAAGTCTATTTTAACTAAATATTATTACCGTAATTAAAACGAAACTAGAGATTATTTTAAAATAAATCTTAAACGTTTTTAAACGCAAAGCGATACTTAAATATTAGTATATACCATCCCCTGGGCACTTCCTAGGTCTACTTCAATCTAAATTTTATTACCCTATTTTTAAACGAGATTAGACATAACTTCAAAATGAACTTTTAAAACGCTTTTATACGAGACTTAAACTGAATGATAGGGGGGATGCTTAAAGAAAAATAATAATATAGAAGGCATCATCCCATACTTTTTAATTTATTGCTTCAAATTTATTACTTTATTAAAGTAGCATACAAATAAATATAAAGGATACAATAAATAAATGAATTAATAAATATTATGGTGTGCATATATAGAGTTCCGGTTCCGGTTAAAGACAGATGAGAGTCGGCTGAAGAGAGCCTGAGGCGGACATTAAGAGCAGTCCTCAACTACCGGGCTTGAAACCGTCGGTACCGACTACCGATATAAATGTAAATTCCTGTATATATTATACAAAAAATATATTGCTCTTATTTCGAGAAAGGTTTTTTCCCCTAATAATAGAGCACTGTATGGGATTTCTTTTTCTACGTAAAAGTACAAGTATATATATATATATATATATATATATATATATATATATGTATATATATATGTATGTATGTGTGTGTATTAAATATAAATATATATTGAATGTATAAGGATATGGGTTAACGACCGTAAGGTGGTACTGAGGCGACAGCTTAGTGTTAGTTGGTGGTGGATATACTATTACGATATAATAAAGTATAATAAAAATAAGATATATGAAATAAAAGTAAGATATAATATTTTAAGGAAGCGAGAAATCAAAAGCTTCTTTACATCAGACTTGAATAAGACTATGTTGTATTCAGCTGGAAAGGGGCTTCATAGAATATGCGTTCAGATTTAGGTAAAGAGAGAGTAGGGAAAATTGTTGATAGTTGTCGAAGTAATACAAGTGCATTTTGTGAAGGATTGGCGTGGACGACCTTAGATCGAAAGCAAGGGGGCTCGACAGTGTCCAGAATTGAATGATTAGCAATGAATGTTTCACACTTCCAATTGGTGTATTGTCGTAAAACTCGGTTTAATCGCTTTTTTTTTCAAATGTAATCGATGCATTGCTTGCTCTAGTTAGGGACCCACCACGGTGCATCGGGAGAAAGTTTCACATGCCTCCCCGTAATAACTTAGTTCACAATAAATTGTAGTCTACATTGCACTGTAGTGAAGTTAATGTTGATTTTATAAAATTAGTTTTAATGGTTCGTATTCAAGTTTAAAATGCAAAAGCCAAGTTTAATGTTTCAGTTGCGCTTTAAACAGGACCATTTATTACGAAGAACGCGCTCTGTCTTATGAAAGGACCTACTATTAATTTTATACGCCCGGCTGTTCTGCTTGTGCAGTGATATACCTTCTCAAATGCGCCTGTAATGTTTTGATCAAAATCACACTGTTCCTGCTTTAATCGGATTTTATCGATTATTGGTTTCCGATAATTATCGGAGGTATTCTGATACAAAACCGATCTATAAACAGGCTCAGGCACATTTGTATGAAATTCAATAACAAAATCGGCCTTGCCATTTCACAGTCTATAAGGGACGAACTCACACACTCACACACAGTGCTTTTTATATATAACTAACTGGGAGCGCCTGGCGTTGCCCGGTCGTAGAAACAGAAAATTGTGACAAATCGTTGATATTTGACCGCTTGATAGCCAAATTTCTGGCTTAAAACCGATTAAAAAGATTTTCCCAAATCTCAATGAATCTATAGACTTAAATTTGATAGAGTAATTTGGTAAGGAAATGTACACACACAGACAGACAAACACAGACAGACAGACACACACAGACAGGCAATTTCAATTTTGTAGATGTATAGATTGCCTTAAAGTTACAAAGCTCCAGTCCATATACGATCACTTTACATGTACTATTTTGGAATGTGCTCTTATAAATTTACTGCATTTGAGTGATTGTGCTAGTGTAGTATCTCTTCTGCGGTCATTGTGCGATCGTCTCCCGTGTTACAAGTGTTATTGTGTTGTTTTTCTAATATATTATTACTGAGGAAATCATTGGCATTTGAAACCAATGTGTCAACATTTTCTGAATAAGCAAAATCACGCGACATCAGGTCAAATTTTTTCACCATCTTGTTTTAATTTCACTTACTCAAACAATGTCGATACATTTCAAGCGTGCTTCTTTTAAGTTTACAGGCGTAATACTAAATAGATTTTAAATCGAAATGATTACTTATTTAATTTATATATCTATGAGAGTGAAAATGTATGTATGTGGGTGTTCGTGTACATTTCCCTACCAAATAACTGTCAATTTTCGGTCTACAGACTCGAGATTTGACATAAGAAGTATTGAGATATTGGAAAATCTTATTAATCGGTTTGGGGCTAGAAATTTCTCTGCCAAGCGGTCAAAGGTCAACGATTTGACCTTTGAAAACTCTACGAAACTCCTCCGTCATTTTTGCGTCTAAACATTTGAAACTTTAAATGTAGGTTACTTGGACATGGATTAAACTTTTAATTTGATTTGAACGCAAAATAATAAATGTTAAGGGGTCAAAATTGGGGTCAAAGTTAATAGAAATTTGATTTCTGCGGTATCTACTAAATTACTCGGCCAATTTCTAGTCTAAACATTTGAAATTTTACATAAAAGGTAATCAGAGATAGGAGAAGCTTTTTAATCGCTTTGGTCCGAAATTTTGAGCTGCCAGGAGGTCAAAATATTTTACCTTTGCGGTGTCTAAATTATTATATTATCAGACGCGGGAACTTTATTTACTTTCATTTGCTCCATTGCAATTAAGAATTCTGTAAATGATGGTGGTGTATTCATCCATAATCGTGCTGGGTACTGGTGGGACCATTTTGAGAAAGTCCTCATCTACAGCAGATCCTTTATTGAGTAGAGTGGCAAAATGCTCGTTCCAACGATCTAGAATTGATCGTGGATCGTTGAGGACAATGCAATTATATATATATATATATATATATATATATATATATATATATATATATATATATATATATATATATACTACCAGTGTGTCCGAGGTTGCCTGGAGTGATGATCAACGTATGTTTCAAACTATTTATTGTCATTGAAATTGGCGAAATCGACCGTTTTTCAATCAAATCGATTGATTGTCTGCTGTAGTTGGGGACCTACCGCGATGCCTCGGAAGAAAGCTCACTTGCTACTCGCAGTAACTCAGTCCACAATACATTTCCGTCTAAAATGCAATGTAGAGAACCTACTCGTGATTTTACGAAATATTTTTATATACAATGGCTTAAATTAAAGTTTAAAATGAAAAAATCAAGTTTCAACAATACTCTAAACAACAACATTCATTTCGAACGTGCGCCTGTTTTATCAAAAAAATACTACTGTTGATTTTATATTTTAAGCATTCCGGCTTTTGTAGTCATAAAACTTCTCAAATACATTTGTGATGTTAGGCTGTGTAAGGTGTTAACTTTGGTCAAAATCGCCTGTTTTTTTCTTTAATCGGAATATTTCGATTATCGATTATCGATATTTATCAAAGGCATTCCGATACAGACCCTATTTAGGAACACTGTCAGACACATGTAGTATATTCGTGGGAAATTTTATAATTATCAGCTTCGCTGTTTTCGAGTCTATAGGGAACGAACTCACACACACATAAAGTTCCTTTTAAATAAAAGTACATAGAGATTTTATAATTTAAAATCATGATGAAAAGGGTGTTTTCTTTTCGTTTTTATTGCCATTATCATCGGCAACAACAAATTTAGTTGGAAAACTGGTTTCATATAAATGTAAAATTATTTTTTTTTAAATGTCATTTATTCATTAAGACAGGAAAAATATCAATGAAGATTTAAATATATGTTGTCATTGCGTTCCCTTTTTCAAAATAAATCTAATAGTAATTTAATTGCAGGTTCGTGTAAACGTACGCATGCATACAAAAGAGAAGAGTCAACAGAGCAGGTGGCCTTGTGCCAAACTAGTGCATGTGCACACACAAATCATGCAATATGAGCTCAAAATAGAATACGAACATATAAGTCTTGTAGCAGACGAGCAAAACATCAAACGAATGTGTAGGTCAGAGGCTACCAATATTTCTCTTCTTGACTATTGCCATCATCACTTATCAAGGCGAAAAGTTACTCGAGGATAATTGTAAATGAGATACAAGTACTGACAATAGAGTGATGACCGGAATTATGTGAATACTAACATTTACTTATGAGCCGATCTGTGACAAGAATTTGTTGACTTCAAGACATAAAACTTGTAATCAGCTTTGATCAGCTTAGGATTATCGCAGCAATGTCTATTTACAACAGGCCGCCAATACGAAAAAGACCTGTCCATAGAATTTGCGCCTGCCATTAAGCACACGGAGGGAATAAAGAAAGGCTGTTTTTCGTTGGCAATATTATAATCAATCATTTTTCCCGTTGACAACCAGACAGATCGATGTCGCTACGTACGCGCTTTATTCGACCAAAGAATGTAGACTTTAAGAACACAATGACAAAGAGATGAGTTTAGTTTTGTAACACTATGTACAACTGATGATGAATCGACTCGAAAACTTCTTGATCTTTCTTTCTCGTCAAACATTTCTTGGAGTTCATATATTAAGTCCATTGCTTTTTCTGCTTCTCGTGAAATTCGTTATCTCAATCGCTCTAAACACTTTCTGACTCTTGATGCTATATTCTATCTCTGCAAATACACTGCCAGGCCATTCGTGAAGTACTGTTGTCGTACAATAATAAAAGCATCAATAACAACAATGGTATTTCTCTAACAACCTTAATCAGAAAACCAAAATCTAAAAATGTTATTGGTTCCCGCCAAAAGGAGGCTGGACCTGTAAATTCAATTTTGCCCGTTCGTCCGTTCGTCTGTACGCATTTTTCTCAAAAACTACGCTTTGGAATTTTAAAAATTTTTACACAAACATTAAACATGATATGAGTAAAAAAAAAAGTAACAGAATGGATTTTCCGGGAAAACTCTGGTTGCTCCCCTAGGGGTACTTTCCGGATTAAAATGGCTAAAATTGACACTTTTGTGCTTATTAAAAAAAAAAATTATGCCTTGGATTTTTTTATAAAATTTCCTTAAAATTTGTAACTAACGGATTTCTATTTAATTTTGTTTGTCTATACTTCGCGATAACTCTTAGGCGTGCCCCATGGGCCATTTTAGGGATAATAAAAACACTCCAATTTTGTCACTTTTTTACCATATTTGTCCAAAATTTTCTTTGTATGACTATTTAGCAGTTTTGCATGATGCTGAACTCAATTTAAATATATTAAGGCCTTAGGGATTTTGGGGCTAAATAGGGGGGGAATAAGGCCTAAAACTGCACCGTTTGTTCATTTTCACCAGGATTTGACGCCCCTTGGGAACTTTTGGTGCTTAATGGGAGGGGAGAATGCTGAACTTAGTTATTTTTATGCTTCGTTCAGTTTACTCACGGGGGACTACGCATGCTTTACTTGTTTCCTTAATGAAATGGGATGTACTGAAAACATAAAAATCGTACGGCCCAGGCTCGAAATTCTGTAATCTTTGCATCTCGGAGACAGTTAAGATAATTACATCCTCTCAAAATGAAAATATAATTAATCAAAAAATTGCAGTATTTCGCGATGCGAACATATGAAGAAGTTTAAATAAAACTAACTTTTAATAATTTACTTCGGTCTTACTTTTATATGTCTTTTCATATAATTCTGTATAATAAGCTTTCTCGTATATCTCTTGTTGTTTTCATCTAAAATTAAACTAAAAAAATTACGCTTCCAAATATCATAGGGTCAAAAGATTTTCATTGAAATAGTAACATAATTCCATCCCTTCTATTTGACATATTCACGTTAACAGATTTACAGATGATTTTTACTATTGAAGAATCATCATTCACTAATCCCTCACATACTCTTACGTTTGATTACTTTAAAACTCAATACTGCAATACTAACTATTGCCGGGGTGTCCTAAAAGATCCCTAGCTACGCGTTCATTCTCTTATATAGCCTAGCGTAGAACTTCCTCATGTACACACTAATTGATTTGATCTTTCAGCCTTGAGTATGTATTAAAAAATCCACAATTATTTCGGGGCTATACCATACAGCACACAGACAAAGATTAGAGTATAAACAGAACGTATATGAACGTATATGAACGGTCAGTATTTATTGCTTTGAATTTTACAATTGTTCCTGAATCCTGATTCATTCAACCACCGAATATCCTTTTCATACTACCATTTCAAATTTTATTTTCAATTCACGTGTTAATAAGCAAAATTCATAATCAGCTACATCTATTTTACTAACAACATTTTCTCAGGTAAGATGAGCCATTCATTGAAAATCCATAGAAAAAAGGAAAATATCTAAAACAATAAATGTCGGTGTGAACCTACATGATTTGATTCAGAATGTTCATGTATATATATATATATATATATATATATATATATATATATATATATATATATATATATATAGAGAGAGAGAGAGAGAGAGAGATTGGTTACATATTATAATCCCTACCTCGTTGATGTGATTAAATTTATTACACGACTTTCTGTAACTATGGCTATCCTTTAGATATTGTGAAATCCATAATAAAAATAAAATTTCTAATTTTTATAAAATCACACAAACTACAGGAGGCACATGTCATATGTTCCTCAAGATACATTGGTTAGGTAACATAAATGACAAATTTGCCAAACAAATATCACTGGCTTCCGATAGTGTTACTTTGCATCGAATCCTTGCAGTGTTGATTCTACAAGCCTATGCTCTCCTCAATCCGAAAAGACACTCTCCCACCATAATAACTCTATTGTTTATTTATTTAAATATATCTGCGGTTCGCAATAATTTGTGCGGACATCGCAGAAATTGGATTTTCGTATTAAACAACACATTACCGCGAAAATACGTCATGCAAATATTTCACGTCAGATGTTTTAAACAATACATATGGTTCGGCCATCTGCGAACACCTAATAAATAAACTTGTTCTTGCTTTCAGGTTCAGTATTGACTTGTTCTCTATTCACACTCATTTTTCATTTGCAAATTCTAAATCATTTATATTAAGTCCTGTATACCTTCTCTGTTAAGGGCTTAATGTGGTTTCTATTTGATTCTTTTCCCATTTAATTTTTCCCCTCGTTCTTATTTTTGTTTGTCCCCCGGCATATTTTCATTTCATATCACTTTTTTAACCTTTATTATATCTCGATTAAGTTCTGTTGAGCGCGATACGAAACCGGTCATTTCACTTTTTGTTTGTTTAATTAATTATGTGAAAATTTGGTTTATATTTAACTATCATAAAGTCCTATAATTTAAAAAAGATAGCCATATATATATATATATATATATATATATATATATATATGTGTGTGTGTGTGTGTGTGTGTGTGTGTGTGTGTGTGTGTGTGTGTGTGCGTGTGTAACCTACTAACTCAGGGAGACGAACGCCTCTGCCTTGCATGGTTTCAGGTCACCCTTGGGTAAGGTGTAGTACCTGTTAGCCTCCCTCTCAAGTTCTGGAGGGTTACTATATTATGAGAACTAGGGATATATAAATACATATGCATGTTTGCTTGCTTATGTGTATGTGTGTGTGTATGTCCAGCTGCCGGAGAGGTAAAACTCCGTGATAATAAAATATGCACACTATGCCACTGCTCAGTCATCTCACTATATCAGTTTGTCACTGTGCAACTAGTGGTAGGGTGCGAGAAGATATAATATGTGTAGCACAAGCATGTTGTGTCGCGATCATTATGTGCAGATATCTTTCGAAGAAAAAAAAGAAAAGAAAAAAGAAGTACTATGGCGATAGGTGAGTGGCGACGTGCACAGGCTTAGCGGCTGGAAATGCATAGCTGAAAATCTGCACATAGGCGGCCAGTGATTTATCTAACATCGTCGACTAAATCGCTTACAGGGTGGAAGCAACTTCGGTGGATGATCTGACGGCTGAGCAGCCTTTTCTAGGGATACACTGCTCACCCATGAATTTGGGAAGGGTCTAGAAAAGGTGACCTAAAAATTGTCTACCCTTTTATTGGCTGGTCGGCTTCCTGTAGTCGACGGCTGCTCTATATTTGCAAGAGAAACAAGATAAAGTTGAAGAAAAATAATAAACAAGGAAAATCAAAATTTTATCAGAAGAGGAATAACCTAACTGTTGCTACGTGGAATGTGACAACTTTGCTAGATGTCCTGGATAGTGAAAGACCTGAGCGTAGGACAGCTATTGTTGCAAGAGAGCTCGCTAGGTACAGCATAGACATTGCGGCATTGTCTGAAACACGATTGAGTGGTGAGGATCAATTGGTGGAAGTGGGCTCGGGACACACCTTTTTTGGAAAGGAAAACCATCGGGGCTGAGACGAGAGGTTGGAATTGGCTTTGCAATGCGTTCTGATTTGGTGAAGAGGATTGAACAGCCAATCTGTGTAAGTGACAGAATTATGATGATGCGCTTCCTTCTTGCACACAGTAGGTATATGACGATTTTATCTGTGTATGCTCCTACCATGGGTCATGATGAAGACACCATCACGGCGTTTTACCGAGATCTCAGTCGTACCATTTCCTCTATTCTTTTATCTGAGAAGATCTTACTCATGGGTGATCTAAATGCAAGGGTTGGCAAGGATCATCACACGAACTCACTCGGCCTGTTTGGTGTAGGTAGGGTCAACAGTAATGGTCTGCATCTTCTCTATTTATGCACTCAGTTTGACTTTGCTATCTGTAACACTTTCTTCAGCCACAAAGAGGGCCATATGTTTACCTGGACCCATCCTCGTTCAAAACAAGGTCACTTGATCGATTAGATTATTTTCAGGAAGGCAGATTTGTGGGACGTATGTAGTGTGCGTGTTATGTGTGGAGCTGAATGCGGCATAGATCACTTTTTGGTACGCGGGAAGTTGAAGGTCTGTATAAGGAGGAAGTGTAGGTTGGGTGGTGTTGAGATTCCCAGGCGGGTTGATGTGTCGAGGCTGGCTGATCCAAGTGTACGTGAAAAGCTTCGATCCGTAGTTAATTCTGCTGATTTTTATGGGTTATGGACGCATTTTAAAAATACAGTCTATGCAATAAGTGTAGATTTTCTTGGCTTCCGCAAATCTAAACATCAAGATTGGTTTGATGATAATAATTCTGAAATTACTCAACTCTTAAGTGCTAACAATGAGTTGCATCATAAGATGTTGTCTGCTTCTCATGGAGGTCGAGAGTCCCTCCAATAGTCACTTAAAGCAAACAAGGGTATTCTCCAAAAGCGACTCCGCCAAATGAAGAATCAGTGGTGGGCTAAACTCGCCAACCAAATCCAGATGGCTTTTGATTGTAAAGACCTCAAACGCATGTATCATTTGCTTAAAAAAGCTTTTGGTCCTCAAACACTACATTTCCCCTACTCTCAAGTGATGGAATGGCCCTTATAAAGGATCCTAACAAGATTCTCCTTCGTTGAACCGAGCATTATTCTGATCTCTTTGACAACCCCTCTAATGTTGATGAGGACGTCATCAATGAATTTTTATCACAACAGAAGCTTATCCATGAAATGTCTGTATTCCCATCTGAGAATGAAATTAGAGATGCAATCAAGGAAGTGAACGTTGGGAGTGCTCCAGTACTTGATGGTATTCCTGTGGAAGTCCTCTTACATGGGGGTGATAAACTTGTTCATGAAATTCTTCATCTTATCACTGATGTCTGGAAAGGTGTTCCCGTCCATCAGGATTGGGTTGATGCAATTCTTATATCACTGTACAAGAGAAAGGAGCCCAGGACCGACTGTGAAAGTTATCGTGGGATAAGTTTGTTGGAAGCAGTTGGCAAAGTATTTTCCAGAGTTCTACTCAATAGATTGTTAAAGTATATTTTTGCATCCGTCATTCCAGAAACCCATAGTGGCTTTCGTCCGGGTAGAGGAACCACGGACATGATCTTCTCTGCTCGGTAGTTGCAGGAGAAATGTACTGAACACGTCGTTCCGCTTTATCAGTTTTTTGTTGAAACTAAGGTTGTTGATACGGTGAACAGAAGTGCCCTATGGATAATTCTGGGGAATTTGGGATGCCCACCTCAATTTCTACGATTACTCAGGGAGCTCCACACTAATATGAAGGCTCGACTGAACTTCAACGGATGCGTGTCGAAACCCATATCGGTTGACAATGGTGTGAAGCAGAGTGATATCCTAACACCTACACTTTTTTCAATTTATTTTGCAGCTATGTTATCGTATGCCTTTAGGGAATGTTCTCTAGTTGTTTATTTGCGTTTCAGAACCACAGATAGAGTATTTGATCGTCGTCGTTTTCATGCTTCTACAAGGACCTTTCAGCATCTGGTTTGTGAATTGCTTTATGCGGATGACGCCGATCTCGTGGCCCATGGTGAGAGGGATATGCAGGGTATCATGGATCTGTTTTCGGGGGCCTGTGCGTCTTTTCGGCTTACTATAAGTCTTAAGAAGATTAAGGTCATGTTCAAACCTCCACCCGGTAGTTTGTATGTGGAACCAAATATTTTTGTCAACAACCAGAGACTTGCCGTGGTTGACACATTTGTGTATTTGGGTAGTACTCTCGCCAGAGATGGAACCCTGGATGCTGAGGTCAACTATAGGATACAGCGTGCCACTAAAGCTTTTGGTGGCTTAGAGAAGCGAGTATGGTCTGACAGTGGTATAACTATTCATACAGAGATCAGTGTATATCAATATTGTATTTTATCATCCCTGCTTTACGCGTCTGATGCCTGGACAACTTATGGTGGACACATAAAAGTCATGGAAAGAGTGCACCAGAAATTCCTGAGACACATTCTGGGCATCAGGTGGAGCACTTTTATATCTAATATGGATGTTCTCATGCGGGCTGACGTACCTTGTATCGAGAAGTTGATTATACGCAACCAGATGAGGTGGGCTGGACATCTGACAAGGATGGACGACGATAGATTGCTAAAGCGCCTGTTCTATGGTGAAATTACACAAGGAAAGCGTCCACAACATAAACCGAGGAAACGCTTTAAGGATAACATCAAAGATAATCTTAAAGCTCTTGGCATTCACGTGTTCAGTTGGGAAAGTGCTTCCAATGATCGTAAAAAGTGGCGCTCTTTAGTCTATCATGGCTGTGATAGTTTTGAGAAGAAAAAATATGAGCATGCAAAAATGAAGCGTGATATGCGGAAGAAAAATCTGTCAGATATATCAGGTCTGTCGGAGGATTTCATGCAGAAGCACACCTATGATTTATGCGGTAAAATGACTTTATCCGGAGCTGGCCTGCTAGCCACAAGCGTTCACATGGAGATCAATCTTTCTTTGATGGGATAAACTTTGCAGGGCACAGATGTTCTGTTTGCTCACTGGTCTGTAAATCGAGTGGAGGCCTGAAGCGTCATATGAGCGTCTACAGTAGAGCAGCACCAGTTGGCATCCCTCAATCTCAGTTTAAGTGTGACCTTTGCAACAGACTGTGTAAGAGCAGGGATGGTCTGAAGAGCCACCTTCGTTCGCACAGAAAATAGGAATTGATGAATTCTTGATCACATCTCCACATGTATATATGTATGTGTATAATTGTATATATGTGTACATAATTATAATTAAAAAAAATATTTTCAAAAATACATGAAAATGATTGAGTAATCAACAATAAAGCAAGGGAAAGATGGTCTTTTTCTATCAAGAAGTGACAATCACCATGTATGTATGTATGTATGTATGTATGTATGTATGTATGCATGTATGTATGTATATGTGTGTGTTTGTGACCAGTCCAATACCAGTATAGGAACAGGTATAATCATTAAATATAATTTAGTTTTAAATTTAAAGTGTTTTGGAGCAACCCTTCTACCTAAATGGTAAAGTTTATTTAAAAAAATGTGTCCACGTTACTCAACTTGTTGGATGCACTCGTGCACGTGCATTTATCGGTTTAAAAATATATTACTTTAAAAAAAACTCAAAGCATTATGTAAAATGTGACGTCTTTCTGGCGAAAATTGTGCGAACGAAGGCTTACCTCTTAAACGGCCTCGGTGTGCACTTTGTCGACGCAGCGTCATAATGTTGAAAAGGGTCCAAGATGGCGCCTGCGGCGTTA
Organism: Euprymna scolopes; assembly: GCF_053919585.1. Lineage (NCBI taxonomy): Eukaryota > Metazoa > Mollusca > Cephalopoda > Sepiida > Sepiolidae > Euprymna > Euprymna scolopes. Next base: position 67,522,580 of record NC_136494.1, on the reverse strand, counting down.
TATAACAATGCAGTCTCGCCGAATCTCGTGTGCAAATATATAACTTTAGAGGACTCTGTCTTTTATAAAAACCGGCCACTGAAGCAGATGAGACAGATGTGAAAACGAGTCTACAGAAAGAACTGACGGACGCCGCTACTGCAGTGAGCTGAAGTTTTGTGTGCTCTTTTTTTTTGTTTGTTTCTTTGCAACATCGATCTTACAACTCCAAAGCCAGCCTGATCGCCGCCATCCGCCGAGTATTCTCCGAGCTCCCGCCGGCGCTTGTGGAAAAAGCATGCTCCCAATTCCAGAGCAGATGAGGAGATGGTTGCGGCTGTAGATGGCTACATTAAATAGATGTCAGCTGTACTACATAATCAACTTACTTTAATTGATTTTTTCAATAAAAGCGTGAAAATAAGTCTGTGTTATTTTCTTTAGGGCGAAACTTTTATCGTTCCACCCTGTCTTTGTGTACTGACGTACATATACGTTCTGTTTATACTCTAATCTTAGTCTGTATACTGTATATTATACTGTACTTAATGCTTTTGTTATATTTAACCTGTTACAGTCGTTAGTAGGCAACATATATAAGGAATCATTTATTTTCATTGTCGTCTACAAACTTAATGTTGCCGCAAAATGCCTTTATCTTACCGTAGTGCAACCAATCGTTGAGAGAAAGCTTATAATTATAATAACATATGTATTTGCTTCTCTTAAAAGTTGCCTATATTTCTTATATAGGTTTAATAAAACAAGCACCGACCTGCGTTATTTAGCTGTTTTGTGGAGCTTTGATTTTATTTCGGTAATGAACTCTAAACAAACAGGAATGTTAATTTTTTTATATCAGCATGTCGTTCGAATTAGGATTAATGGTTTTATATTAAAGACAAAAACGCCAAGGTTATTTTTTTCTAATTGCATGTTAACGCGTACATACCATCACTGGTTTTCATAAGCGGATCATACACATGTCATACAAATTCATGTCAGAAGAATATCCGTACAAATCGTGTTATAATAAACGTTACAAATGAAAAGCACGTTCGGCGCAAAAGTAGTTGAAAGAAAAGCAGTTAAATTTTAAACATGGAAGCTCGTATGATACTCAGGATAACTAAGACATTAGAGGTTATTCCGAATCACACTAAGCATGTGTTTTATTGAGAAAAAATAAACACGGTTCATTGGATGAACCTCTGCTAATGTACAGGGTAAAACAATAAAATTGTCGCCCTACGAAAAAAACGACATGATTTCATTTCCGTTGTATGAAAACGAATTTCTTTTTTGTTGTAGACCATCTACTAGTTGGTCAGCTATGTACAAATCCCAAAAGCGGTAGGAACCGATTAGTATATCTGTAAATTACACAATGTGAAATGAGCGAGATTGGGGATGCGCCGCTATACAACTAATGCTCTCTACCGATCCAAGTTATGACAATAGGAACATTGGCAGGAACCTCAAGATGCAAATCATGACAGTTCAACGCTTGTTTTCACAGATCAACGAAGTTTCCGACCAAGGTTATGGTCTTTAGTGTGGTTTCAAGTGAAGGCCACCGCATATCACCTCAAATGTTCAAGCCGGCTTGAAAGTCAACAACAAAGTGTACTTGAATGTGCTGAAGAGTGTTATGAACCCCAGGTTAAAACAGATAGCCGCTGACAAACGCTGGAAGTGGCAGCAGGACTAAGCACCGACTGACAATCCAGAGACCTAGGCTTGGCTACAGAAAGAATGCTACGACTTTGTGCCGTTCTCTCATTGCCCCCCCCCCAATATTCACCCGACCTGAACCTGCTGGACTACTTCGTTTGGTTATACAACGAGAACATCACCAACACGACCTTCCATTATACCAAAGCTAGCCTAGTTCTGAGTCCCCGTTATATGTTGTCTCCAATATGTACCCTGACTATACAACATCAATGTTGAATTTTAGTGCCGTGACCATTTTATTCTGCAAGAATAAAAAAACGAAGACTACCACAAAACACAACACAGGGTCCTTTGAAGAAAAGAAAATAAAACAACGTGAAAAAAAAAACACAGAAAAAATGCTAGATGATTACCATATAGTTATAACGTGAAGAAATACGGTCTTTAAAACACATGGAGAAATTGCTAGATAATTTATCGCACGCATACACACAATGTCAAGAAAAAAACGAAAGAAAGAGAATCATACATTCACACACAAAAAAGTGATTTTAAAAAGAGACGATATGCTGAAAAAGCGACGAAAAATACTACACACAAAAATGTTCTCGGTGCTTTTCGCGTATTCATTGAGAAGACCTATATAACTGAGTTGATTTGAAATACACACACAGATAATGTGGTAAAATGCATTTTTATATGCACACAGAGTAAAGAAAAGAGCTTGGAGTCATTCATTGCATTGTTCGAAATTTGTGTCAATATTGAAATTGTCATTAAAAAGTTTGTAACAAGTGTCGATGTCATATGTACTTTTAAACAGCGTATGTCTATGTTAGAAACACAATGAATGCACTTTTATTGAAAAAACATTTTTTGTGTTTATAATTGAACTTTTCAGCTTTCCATTTATTTTTTTTTTTTGAAAACAAAGGACAGTGAAGAAAAAAAGGACACTTTTTGTACGTGAGTTTATATAGATGTGGAATCACGAAAAAAAATTGTGTCTGTTCCCGTGTTTTTTAATAGACTGTTGTTATTGTTGTTGTTGTTGTTGTTGTTGTTGTTGTTTACAGAAAAATATTTTTTGAAAAAAACTTATAACTGGAACGTTTTTTTGTGTAGATAATAGTTAAATGCGTTATAAATTGTTTTAGGCATCAGAAAATTTAATGTAATGACGTATTTTTTTAAGAACATGTTTTATGATCTTTTGATGTTTGAACTAATATTGCTGAAAATTGTTTTAAATGTATGTATAATGAATTGTATTTGTCGTCAGAAAATTCAAGCCATATTTAACTAGAGATAAATTAAAACGAAAAACACGTGTTATAAGTAAATGAAAATGAAACGATGATTAAGACGAATGGTTGGCCTAGAAATAAGTAAGAATTTTAGAGAGGGGACAAGAGAAAAATACGTAAACGGGTATTTTGAGAATTTTTTTTTTTTTGTCCATAACATATTTCGCAAGAAAATAACTCGCCAGGGAACAGCACTAGGATGCACCTGTAGAAAAATACAGATGGAAACCTGCGATATTGAGGCTTTTAAAGCATGCCGCAAATAACGGATTTGAGCGAAAGGGTAAGTTCGACACAATAAATCAAAAATGCAGGCGTTGGAGAGAATAAGAGAATTCTTTAGGTTGCATAGAGGATATAAGGGTCAAGTACCAAGGGCAAATCACTCAGAGTAATAAGAGATAATAAGTAAAATATGCCGTAAATACGTAGGAATAAAAGATATGACATTATATTTTTTAGAGATTAATGTATGCGGGATATCCCTGTTTTAGGGTTTGGGGCGTTCTTATGGATGACAGGAAAAATCACAGAAATCCTTGCCATAGTTAGAATTCAGTGCGCAAGTAGGAATTTTGGCGCAGGGCGTGGGGGTTATTTAATTAAGAGTGATGTTTTCTAGTGTTTTTGTCGGGTTCTAAGAGTCCAATCAAGGAAATCCAAGCGAATCAGTATGATGAAAAGGTATATCTTGATAATTAGAAGCCAACCACAAAGATTTAAGTAAATGAACTTTGATGTATGTCCCAAAAGAAATAATGTAATTAGAAAATGAGACAAAGTTCTAATTAATAGAACAACCATGCAAAAGAAAGGGTCAGGACACATTTGGACGAAGAGTCGTCGAATTGGTGAAGAGGTAAAATAAGTCCTTGGTTACGGCACAGGGGTGGCTGGATGGAATAGCTGATATGGATCATAGGAGATACTACCCTACATCCAAAAGGAATATGCCAGGGGGTCTGAAGGAGATTATTGTCTAAAAAATAATTATGGAAAAGGGCTGACTAATACGATTTTGTTTTTTATGGTGTCTGATCTTTCTAAGCAGAGTTGTTATACGGATATAAAGAAAAATGTACTGGAATTTAAAAATGCGTACATTTTTGGAAAAATAGGAAGAGAAGGACTGGTAGATAAAAAGAGCTGCCCCCTTTTCATGTAAGTAAGAAGGCCTACTAGATAAGTGAAAATGATATTAGGAAAAGGCTCGTATCGAACCCAGTAGGCAAGTTTTAAAAGATAATGGATAAATTAAAATTCTAGGAATGCAGTCAATTATTAATTCTTTTAGAAATAACTGGGTATAAAATATGTCAGTTAAAAGAATGGACAATGCGAGTCTATACATAATGATTAGAAATATGTTAGACATTGAAAAATTAAAATTGGGAATCCTTTGTTTGCTAAAAGTGTGTTTGGACAGACATATGTAAAATCCACATGAAATTTAGTCACGTTGGTTAAGATCCACAGTCGGACGTCATAAACAAAGGAGTTTCTCAATATATTGAGAGAGTTTTCGAAGTTAGAGAGAGGTGATAATCAGACAATCACAGTGACAGTGATATAGTCAGTTCGAGACGAGAGCCGGAAACGACTTAGCGGAAACGATCTCCTTAGAGGCGAAGGGGGAGAAGAGTAGACCATGTAGTCGAAAAGTCTTGAATATCGTGACATCATCAATCAGCAGACAGGTAGATAAAGAAATCATTAAAGATTTTCTAACTGGTTGTCTTCGTGTTGTCTTTACAACTGAAAAGGTAAATATGTTTTATCATCATCTTTAATGAACTTTGCATGGCTCTTCCCTCAAGTAATGTGTTCCCTCCTCTGTGTTAAATGGCTCAGTTCCGTAATAATAATATGAAGTTCCCAAGAATCGTCACAGTCGCCGTCGTGATGTAAATGTATATCAATGTCTCTCCCTCAGTATTGTCGTCATCGTCGTTATTCCTGTTATATAATGCCCCAATATGTACCCGGTACACAACATAAATAATAGAAGGCATTACTTTTGAAACATCATTCGTAGCTAACAGTTTTCTAAATATACACATTAAATAAATAATAAATGACTGGTTAGAAGGATGGCTAGTCTCCCAGAAGAATTAAAAAAAGACTTTTCAAAGCGTGGATGAATCCCTTTTGGGGTAAACGGGGAACTAGCTTTCATGTATGTGTATATACCGAGTGATTAGATGGCACAATCTGACTCCCCCTGCTGCCTTCTAGGGCCTATCTCTTTAGGCAAAGGCTACACGGAAACCCCCGAAACAAAGCCAATAAGACCCCAGCATCCGAACGAAATCACCGGCGGAGGGAGACAACACCTGTGTGGCTGGTAGCAAGGCAGGTTTTTGGTGAATCAAAGACCCGGCAGCCCGATGCAGCCATGCATTGTGGAGACTGCCTGTCTCATCCTTATTGAGCTGCGGTGGAAGCAGTGCAGGCCAAAGCTAGTGTGCGTGGCTTTCGCGCAGCCACGACCACCCAAAACAATTTACAAAGCGAGTGGCATTCTCATTTTGTCTTCCTTTTCTGTTTTCTATATATTTATTTTTCTCAATTCATCCTCATCATTACCACCCTAACCAAGCCCCGAGGCAATAGTGCCGCAGGTGACGGGGACAAGACTGGATAAGCTGGAAACACTTAACTCGCGACTGCATTCGGACGGCGGACTTAAGGTTGTCGTTTCTTGGTGACTACTCTGTGATACCAAGGCACCAGAAGCTTCAGCTGTAGCTGGGCTTGCTTATTGAGGATCACCGCATGGGGAGATCCTTACGAAAGGTGAGGTAAACATCGGTCACGGAAAAACTGTCTGGGTTGCTTGCCGCGGCTGGCGGACATCGCACTAACGCGGTCGAAACAAAAACAAAAAGATAACTATTTATGCATGGAATATCCGCACCCTTCAAGACCAACCAAACACCTTCCGCCCGGAACGACGTACAGCACTCATTTGCAAGGAACTTAACCACTTCAATATTGATGTAGCGATCCTTAGCGAGACCAGACTGTCCGAAGAGGGCAAGATCAGAGAAGCTGGAGCAGGATATACCATCTTTTGGAAAGGTAAAGCCCCCGAGGAGTCGCGCATACATGGGTGTGGGCTTCGCAATCCGTTCCCAGCTTGTAGAGCAGTACAACATTGTCCCCACGGCCATTACTGAGCGCCTGATGACTGTCCGCTTTCCTATCGCAGAGAACAGACACATTACCCTGATTTCAGTCTACATCCCAACTTTGACTTCAACAGACGAATACAAAGCTGCATTTAGCACCCGCTCAATTACACAATTAATATGGGAGGGAATCATTGGCTACCATGGCATCGGGAACTGTAATGCCAATGGACAGATCCTACTCGGTTTTTGTGCGGAATACCAACTTGCTGTGACCAACACCATCCTGAACCGACAAAAGAACACATGAACATACCCCTAGTCCAAATACTGGCATATTCTTAACTCCATTCTAACCAGAACCAGAGACAGAAAAGATGTTTGCATCACCCAAACCATGCCTGGGGCAGACGACTGCTGGACGGATCACAGGCTACTGATCTACAGATTGATGGTGATTACCCCTCGACCACCTAGAAATATACATAACAGCGTCTCACACCAACGCTATGATTGTAATAAGCTCCGCGATCTACAGTTGGCAAAAAAATTCAAGGAAGCTTGCGAACATCACCTTGCAGAACCTGTGGGCTAGACCACCCTTAGAGACGCCATGACTCGTGCTGCAGAGAAAACCATCGGCTACGCAAGCAAGAAAAGCCAGGGATAGTTTGAGAATGACAACATCATATCTCCTCTCATCGAGGCTAAATGTCAGACACGTCTGACCATGGAGAACCAGCACACAGCTGCCAATAAACGTACTCACAAACAAGTTGTAGATGAGTGCCAAAAAAGAATCTGAGAAGCCCAAAACACCTGGTGGCAAAGGAAAGCTGAGGAAATACAAAGATACGTTGACCAGCGAGACCAGCGAAATTTCTATGCAGCAAGTAAATAAATTTTCTGCCTAATTCGGTCATCAGTGGGTGGTTTAAAAGATCTCGTTGGGACCACAACCATCACCGACACCAAGGCAATTCTACTAAGATGGAGTTCCCACTTTGAGAAACTTTTTAACGACTAGGCTGTTACCTCAAACAACCTCCTGCGAGTGATCCCGCAATACCCTGCCCGACACTGCATGGCCTTGCCACCCTTCATCCAGGTTTTAACAAAGCCCTGAAACGCATGAGACCTGGAAAAGCCCCTGGACCTGAGAATATCCCACTGAAGCTACTCACACATGGTCGCCCAGGGCTAAGGAACGTTTTCATGCAGCTCATACTGAAAATATGGAAGACGAAGGCCCCTCCTCTAGTGATTTCCGCGAAGCAACAATCATAACAATATTAAAAAAGGAAGTTGGAACAACTGTAACGACTACCGAGTTATATCACTCCTGAGAATCGCAAGCAAGATATTCGCCCGCATTCTCCTCGACTGTTTCCTCGTCCTCGCAGAAGATGTTCTGCCAGCGTCCCAGTGTTGATATCGATCTTCGAGCGAGACCATTGACATGATCTTTTGCACTCATCAATTACAAGAAAAGAACCTTGAACACCAGCAGGTCATTATATTTATTTTCTGGAACTTAAAAAAGGTCTTTGACAAAGTACGCCGACTTACCGTGTGGGCAGACCTTGCTAGATTTGGCTGCCCACATGACTATCACCCTGGTGCACGCCCTGCATGGAGGAACGGTGGGGAGAGTACGCCAACAGAAATCCCTCTCTGAGTCATTCCACACCAATAGTGGATTGAAACAAGGTTGTGTCCTGGCCCCAACGTGTTTATTTTACTCGGCAGCAATGCTAAATGAGATATCACCAGACACGCCATCAATCAATATCTGTTTTCGCATGAATGTAGGAATTTTCAACCTAGCACGACTCCGTGCTAGAACTAAGACCTCCATATACTTAGAGCGAGAGCCGTGGTATGTTGATGACAACATAACCCCAGGTCAGACTGCACAGAACCTTCAGTAACTAGCAGATGCATACAATGAAGCCTACGAACGTTTTGGGATACAAGTCAATACAGAAAAGATCAAAAGACTTGTCCAATACCCACCTTGACTCTTGCTACCTAACACCAACATTATCGTAAATGGCCAATCACTGGAGGAAGTTGACCAGCTTCCTTACCTAGAGAACATCATAACATCTACTCCCACCTGTATCTAAGATGTTGAAAACAGGATCAGGGCAGCCCACTCCGCCTTTAGTCGCCTCAACAGCCACGTATTTAACAACCACGCACAAAAATCATGGTCTTCAAGGCAGAACTCTCAACATAAAAAACCTGGAACGCTTCCAGCAGCATAGGCTGAGGCAAATTTTGCGTATCAGGGAAAGCCACTCCACTAACTGGACATGACTAAAATGACCAGCGTGGAGGCAACCATCATTCCCCATCGCCTCCGTTGGGCGGGTCACATCAGTAGGATGGATCTTTCCAGGCTGCCGAAAAAAATACTTTATGGCGAGCTAGCCAAAAGGATTCGACGACGAGGAACACCTAAACGGCGCCATAAAGACCAATTAAAGCGTACCGGCAATGACTATCCCTGGAACGACCCTTCCTCGTGGTTAGGCTACCATGGGCCGGATAAAATGGAGGAGCCTGGCACGTTAAAGTCCCATGGACTTTGAGGAGAAAAGAAGACAATATGAAAAGGCTAGAAGAAGCCGGAGAGAGCGAGAAGAGCAGCCCCGTCTCCCGCTTACACTCCCTTGAAAATACTGCCCGCGACTCTTCTACCACTGTTTGAACCTTGCAAACCATCTATAATATAAATCTCACCTGCCTGTTTAGATGTATGCATGTATGTATGTATGGTTGCCTAAAACTTTCTACAGGATTTTAAAAAAAGTTATAATATTAAAACACGGTTATTACGTTCGCTTATTATTTATTTTCGATTTTACTTTGATTTACCCGCCCCCATACCTTACCACACACGGGCAACGCCGGGTACCCCCATTAGACTATAATACAAATGTCACCTGTCTGTTTAAAGTATGAATGCATGTATGTATGCATGTATGTATACATACATATATATACCCAGGTATATATGTATATATGTATGTATGTGTACGTATATATGTGTATGTTTATATGTATGTATATATTTGTATGTATGTATATATTTATATGTACGCATATATATTTATATGTGTGTGTATATATGTATGTGTATGTATGTGTATGTATATATGTGTGTATGTATATTTATATATGTATGTATATGTATATATGTATGTACGTATATATGTATGTATATATATGTGTGTATATATGTATATGTATATATGTGTGTATTTGTAAATATGTATGTTTGTAAATACATATGCATACATATGTATACATATGTATACATATGTATGTGTACGTATATATATGTGTATGTATGCATATATATGTATATGTATATATGTGTATGTATATGTATATATGTGTACGTGTATACATGTATGTGTGTATATGTGTATATTTATACATATGTATATGTATGTGTATATATGTATATATAGAGTGCCCCGCAAAAGTTTACAATATACATTTTAAACTGTCAGTTTTTTTTTATTTATAGCTTCTAAATGATAATGAACCTTTTTATAAAGATAGAAAATGTATTGAAACTAAGATAGGAACAGTGGGCAAAAGAAAATAAATTTAACACAACGCGAAGAGAAAACTCAATAATTAGCAACGCAGAAGTTTACAACACATTAGATTTCTCAATAATTTTATGACGGATTATCATGGTAAAATGCTTAGAAGCTTCTAGAATGTTCAGAAATATTCAATAGTATTGTGAGACTGGCTCTCACTCTATAATGAACTCGTCTAGATCCTATATAATCAGCTCCTAAGTCTGGTACGGTGGAGCGAGATTCCAACGGATATTATACCTCGGGGAGCCAGATCCTACTACGTGTTTTCCCGTGTCGTTCTTGCTGACCCAACTGAGCCCCACAACAAATAGACATCGAAGTAATCAATTAGTAAAAGTATTGCGTCATTCTTTATTTAATAACCGTATTGTAAGCAACCACATCATGGGAAAGAATAAACAGATTGGTCAAGAGCTCAGAAAACGAATTGTAAGTCTTCATCAAAATGGATTGGGATATAGAACAATATTCAAACAGTTGATGGTTCCATTGAATTCTGTTGGAACAATAATTCTGCACTGGAAGTCTCACAAACCAACCCTTTCTTTGGCCAGACCAGGTCGTCCTCGAAAAATAAACAAACGTGCTGAAAGGTTATTAACAAGAAAGGTTATGAATTTGCCTCTAATTACTCTTGGAGAGCTTCTGAAGGACTTAGAAAACAGTGAAATTAAAGTTAGAAAGGGTACAATCAGTAGAACTCTTCACGTTAAAGACATCTTCTCTAGATCACCAAGGAAAACTCCTTTGCTTAAGCCAAATCATTTCGTGTTAGGCTTGATTTTGCAAATGAGTATGCAAGCAAGCCTCTAGAGTTTTGGCATAACGTGCTTTGGTCAGATGAGACGAAAATTTACTTGTTTGGCACTCAAAAACACCGAAAGTTTGGAGAAAAAAGGGTACTGAATAACAGTCAAAAATACCATTCCAACAGTAAAATTTAGAGGAAGATCCATTATGATCTGGGGGTGTTTTAGTGCAGGAGGTGTAGGAAAAGTGTGAAGTTGCTCAATTTGAAATCAGACTGGATCTTTCAACAAGATCCAAACATACTGCGAAACTCACATAAAATTGGTTTAATTCAAATGAAGTTAAAGCCGTTTCACAAGTAAGTCGGATACTACCTTTTTAGGCGACTGCGTGTGAAAAGAAAGAAGAGGCTTGAAGCTTTGTTCCAAGTTCTGCAGAAGGGCAGGTCCTGTAGAATCAGCAGAAAAGAAAGTCCTGTAAAGTCAGCCGACGAGCAAGTCTCAAAAAATCACACACACACTAAGGTACTCTTAAAGCTGCAGCAGTTCACCGATACGATCACACTGACGTCGATCCTAGAAAAGACGCCCCCATGTTCCAAACACACTCTCTTTATCCTTCCGGCGTTCGTCCTCGGCCAATCAGCAGCCAAAGAACGGTCACGTGGGGCCCAGTGATGATCGCACAATCTACAAGATGAGGACGGCGCCATTTTGGAATTTCTCCCGGGTTTCGGCCATGCACGTACGCACACCGTAGGAGCGTTCCAATGTAAGGCATGGCGCGCAGACACGTGGGCGCTTCCTCCCTTCAGTTTCTTCGACTCTACAAAAGTGAATGTTTTAAAGTGACCTAATCAATCTCCCGATCTCAGCCCTATAGAGAATTTCTGAGGAGAATTGAAATTACGGGTCCATAGAAGAGAACCTTCAAATCTGCGAGAATTGGAGAGAATCTATGTGGAAGAATGGAATAAAATAACACAAGACACATGTAAAAAGTTCGTAGGAGATTACTCAAAACGTCTGCGTGCTGTAATAAACAATAATGGTTATGCTACAAAATACTAGATATTATTTTGTAAAGTTTTCTTTTCGCGCTGTGTTAAATTATTATTTTTTTTTTCCCACTGTTCCTATCTTAGTTTCAATACATTTTCTGTTTTTATAAAACGTTTAATTATCATTTGGAAGCTATAAATACAAAAACTGACAGTTTCATATGTGTATTATAAACTTTTGCGGGTCATTGTATATGTATATATCTATATGTATATATATATATATATATATATATATATATATATATATATATTTATACATATATATATGTGTATTTATATATATATATATATGTATGTATATATGCATGTATATGTATATATGAATACGGCATAATCACGTTGACACACCTGTTCTCGTCATATTTCCCGAAGTTAAGCAATTTTGAGCCTGGCTAGTACCAGAGGGGTGACCATTTGGGAATTCTAGGCTTGTATGTGCTCTCCGTTCATCTCGACATTGTTTCCAGTCGTCCTGTACCTCCACTTGTATGCAATAAGGTTGACTCGGGAGAGACGTGGTTTTACACTGCGCAACTCTTGCCACACAAATTTTCCGCGCAGGCACTCTTACAGTGGGTATCCATAGCCTGTCAAGACTAAAGAAAGCCACTTATATGTATATATGTATGTATATATGTGTATATGTATGTATATATGTGTATATGTATGCACATATGTGTGTATGGATGTGTTTATGTATTATATATATATATGTATGTATATATGTACATGTTTGTATGTATAAATATACATGTATATAAGTATATGTATATATATGTATGTATGTGTATATGTATGTGTATGTGTGTATATATATGTATGCATATATATGTATGTATATATATATGTATGTATATGTGTGCGTATGTATATAAAAGTACTGATCGGTCGGATTTTGTTATCATCTTATTCATACGTCCATTTATTTGTAAAATAATGTGTAAAATTTATCATCATCATTATTATCTACAGCAGAAGTGTGAGTCTTATAAACAAACTTTTTTATTTTAAAAAAGTACAGACGTTTTAGTACTGGTTTGTTGGATTTTGTTTTCGTCTGATTCCTTCGTCTATTCATTTGTAATGTTGCACAAACACTTCAACGAGTGTCTGTCTCTTCTACAAGTTGTTTGTTTTGGATTGTTGTTCTTTTTTATGCATGTCAAAGTCATTGAATTGTACCCATCACCTTCCTCCCGATCATTGAGTATTTATGACATTTAGAACGCTCCTTCATGTGTATTTTTACATGCATGTATATGTGTACGTGTATATATGCATATGTATGTACATGCGTAAATGTGTGCCTCTATATGTGTATGTGTTCATGTGTGTGCACATGCGTATGTATGTTTGCTTGCATTCTGTATGTATGCACATATGCGTGTGCATGCATGTGTTTATTTCCATGTGTATGCGGAGTGGAGAGGGCTCCCGTAAGCCGTAGTTAAGGCAACCTCTCTAGGAGAAGCAAATCTCTGATTTAAAAAAAAACACATAAATTGAGAGACCAGTAACCGCATTAAGCTCGTCTGCAGTTTAACTTGTTTCTGGCTACCTTACTCTTGCTTGTTGCTAGATCTCAACATTTTGAACCGAGAGAGAGAGAGAGAGAGAGAGAGAGAGAGATATTTACCTGTCGCACAAAACTAAAACTCTGTGACATCATCTTTGTATAGATACTGCCTCGGGCATTTGTCTATAAAAATAGTTCTGAGGCGATGGAAAATTTGTGACGCGTGTAAGCCTGAAATGCTGGAAGCATGTAATAATTGATCTGCCATCATCATATGTATGTATGTATGTATATGTGTATGTATGTTTATATATGTACATGTGTTTGTATATGTATGCAGTCTTTGAGATTTGAAAAAAAAAACCACTCGACCGCCGGTCGAGTGTGAGGGAAAATTTACTGGTCCCAAAATATTTTTACTCATCCGACTTTATATCTTTGTTTCAGTCAATAATAGTAAATAATTTTACAACCATTTATTATCGTGTGTATAATCTAACAAGAAAATATTTGTCTAACTCTTGTAAATCAACGATTTTATTACTACAAACATTTCAGTAAATATTCAACAAAACGTTGAGATACAACACCAGTTTCTTTATATACGTAGCATCATTCATATTAGCGTTCCATAGAAATAAGAATCATTTCTTCGAATGCTTGATGGAACGATGCGTTTTTTCCTCTTTCAAATGTCTGTCTTTACTTTTGTAAGCATGAAGTGTATGTAGTTGTAGCGTCGAAGAATTTTTTTCCAAATGAATTTCAAAATCAGAGAGCTAAATGAAGGCGACACTAAATGACGCCGTATGTGTAAATTTTACCTCTTGTTGACCTTTAGCGTGACCACTCTTTTTTCAATACGATATTCCAACGGTCTCACAGCTAGAAATGAAAGAATTCACACATGATGAGACATAGGTCATTCTAAGTCAACGCATATTTGACACTCGTAAAATAAATTAGTTTTCCCCGTTTCTTTATTTAAAGAAATTTTATCGACTGGCAGGCGAGTGATTTACGATTTTTAGTCGCCACAACAAATTTTCCATCGACTGTGGCGACCGGTCGTTTATAGTCATAAGGCCGTATGTATGTATGTATGTATATATATATATATATATGTGGGTGTGTGTGTGTATGCATCTCTGTATGTATATATGTTTATATGTTTGTATGTATATATGTATATATATGTTTGTGTGTGTATGTATACATATGTATGTATATATATATGCATATATATATATGTATGTATATAAATGCATATATATGTATGTGTATGTATATGAAGATAAATGTATGTATATGTGCATATTGTGTACGTATTTGTATGTGTACATGTATGTATATGTGTGTATTTATATATGTGTGTATATATGTGTATGCACATGTATGTATATGTATGTATGCATGTGTGTATGTATACATAATATGTATGTGTATGTACGTGTATGTATGTGTATTATGTATTGTGTATGTATGTATATGTATGTGTATGTATGTGTATTATGTGTATGTATGTGTATTATGTGTATTTATGTGTATGTATGTGTATGTATGTGCATTATGTATTGTGTATGTATGTATATGTATTATGTATGTATATGATGTGTGTAAGTGTATTATGTATTGTGTAAGCATATATGTGTGTATGTTTACCGATATGTGTCTTTATGTATGTATGTATATATATGTATGTTGCATGCATGCATGTATATATCTATATATATGTATGTATACCAATATCCCTCTTCAGTTTCATGTCTGCTTGTCTACGTGTATGTATATGTGTATATATGTATGTACATGTATATATATATGTATGTACACATATATGTATGTATGTATGTATGTATTCTCTTGTACGTGTTTTGTATATTTGGATTGTTTTACATTTTTATTCATGTTAAATTCATCTATTCGTACCAACCATCCTCATCGACGTCATGAACGTTGACAATTTCTATCCTGGTGGACGCATCTTAAATTTACAAGTTGTACAAGCGGCGAAGCGAATGTCTGTCTCTTCTACGTGTTGTGTATATTTGGATTGTTTTTCTTTTTTGTTCATATTAAATTCACTTATTCATACCAACCGTCATCATCGTCGTCATGACCGTTAAGAATTTGTGCCGTTGTAAGCGCATCTTAAATTTAATAGTTTTACAAGCCGCGAAGCGAATGACTATTCCTTCCAAGTGCTGTGTGTATTTGAATTTTTTTCTTTTTATTCACGTTAAATTCACTTATTCAGACTAACCATCATAATCGTCGTCATGAATGCTTCTTCATGTATATTCTACATGTACGTGTATATGTTCGTGTGTATGTACATGCGTATATGTATGCGGGTATGTGTGTATGCAAATGTTGGCATGTGTGTATGTGTGCTTACTTGCGTATGCATGTCTGCATGCATCTGTATTTATACATGTATGTGTACGTACATGAGTTTATTTCCATGTGTGGGTTGGAGAGGGCTCCCGTAAGTCGTGATGAAAGCAACCCCTCTAGGAGATGCAAATCTCTGATTTAAAACAACATAAAGCGGGAGACCAGTACCTGCATTAAGCTCGTCTGCAGTTTGACTTGTTGCTGGCTACCTTGCTATTGCTTGTTGCTAGATCTCAACATTTTGAACAGAGAGAGAGAGAGGGAGAGAGAGAGACTTAGCTGTCGTACAAAACTAAAACTCTGTAACATCATCTTTGTATAGATACTCCTCCAGGCATTTGTCTATAAAAATAATCCTGTGGCGATATTAAAAGTTGTGGCACGTATAGGCCTAAAATTCTGGAAGCATATAATAATTGATCTGCTATCATTATATGTATGCATGCATGTATGTATGTATGTGTGTATGTTTGTATGTATGTTTATATATGTACATGTGTATGTACATGTGTGTATATCTATGTGTATATGTATGTATATATGTATGTGTATACATGTTTATGTGTGTTTGTATGTATATATGTATGTATAAGTTTGTGTGTGTATGTATATGTATGTGTATATATGCATATATGATAGTTAAGATGGATGAAATCCGAGGATATGAAAAATATATGGAGGTAAATGTATGTGCATGTATATGGGTATAGATGTGTACGTATATGTATGTGTATATGTATGTATATGTATGCATTTGTATATGTGCGTATATATGTATATGCATGTATATGTGTATGTATGCATGTGTGTATGTATATGTATGTATATGTGTATGAATGTGTATTATGTATTGTGTATGTATGTATATATGTGTGTATGCTTATAGATATGTATGTGTATATGTGTGTATGTGTATGCATCTGTATATACGTATGTATGCGTGTATATATATATGCATGTATACTAAATGACCGTCTTCAGTATCATGTCTGCTTGAGCGTGTGAATTCGCTGGCAGGACTAATGAAGTCATCTTCTGGCTCATGGACTTTTAGTAACGGAGGGAGTGGCAATCGTCTGACAAGACGTTGCAATCATCATGTATTTATATCTCGCAAAAACTTTCGACAGAAGCGACAGATTTTCACGAGATTCGTATTCTTTTTAAGGTCGGCTCTTCGGACGACAAATACCGAAACATTGGCCAAAATCATTCATTCCTTCACCCTGAACGGAACAGTTTTATACAGGGAGCGTCAGTTTTTTCGCTAACATTTTTTGCAAGTCATTCAACCCTCGCATTCACGACGTCGCATAAAAGGCGTTATGTCACAACCACGGTGGGGACATCGGTAAGACAGTTTGTTTTTAACTCTTTCCTCTAGCGCGTTACGGGTTCGAGCCTGTTTATTACTATGCTTTTTTTTTTTGCACTCGCAATTTTCCTTTTTTTTTTTTTTTTGCTTAACCAACACCCTTACACACACTTCCACTTTTTTCCGCTTTCACGCCCACGGGTTCGAGCCTTCCTGCCTACTACAACTTTTTTTTGCTCTCACCTCACAACACCCGGGCAATGCCGGACATCCAGGCTAGTCTATTATATAAATCTCACCTGTCTGTTTAAATGTATGTATGTATGCATTTATGCATGCATGCATGCATGCATGCATGCATGCATGTATGTATGTATGTATGTATGTATGTATGTGTAAAACTTTCGACAGAGGCGACGAATTTTCACACGATTGGTATCATGTAAAAGCTCGACACTTCGGTCGACATATATCGGAAAATTTGCGAAAAATGTCAATTCCATCACCTTAAACTGGGCACTTTTATACAAGGATGAGTCGATATTTTCGCCGACATTTTTGCAAGTCATTCAAGCCTCGCGTCAACGATGTCGCATAAAACAAGTTATTACGACCGCTAGTGACGTTACAATCACGGTAGGCGCATCAATTTTTTTACCATCTCCTTTTCTTCTGGCGCCTTACGGGTTCGAGCCAGCTTATTATTTTTTTTCTTTTTTTTTTGCGTTCGCAATTTTCCTTTTTATATATTTTTTGGCTTCACCAACACCTTTACACACACACACACACACATACACACACACACACACTTTCTCTTTGCCATCGCGTTACGACAACTACAACTTTTTTTTGCTCCACACACACCTACAAACATACAGGAAACGCCAGGCACCCAGGCTAGTCTATAATAAAATCTCACCTGTCTGGTTAAAAGTATGTATGTATATATGTAAAACTTTCGACCGATACTACGGATTTTCTAGAGATTGGTATCGTTTTGAAGCGCGAGACTTAGAACGACAAATATCGATAAATTGGCTAAAAACATTAATACCTTCACCCTCAACTGGGTTATTTTCTACAGGGAGGGGTCGCTTTTTCCGCCGATATTTTTTTAAGTCATCGCCTCATTTCGATTAACTAGCCTTAATTTAAAACTATGTTACTTCCAGTTTGGCGATGGACGCAACAGCAAAGTCGTCGCATTTTTTCACGTTCTTTTCTTCCTTCGCGGGACGGGTTCGAGCCTGACCGGCAACTACCACTTTGTTTTTTTAGTCAACACACACCTCTAAACACCCGGGTAACGCCGGGCACCCAGGCTAATATATAATATCCAATAAACGAGTGATTCTATAATAATACATACGCAATCTGCATAGATTAAAATAGTTACCAGTTGCTTGATTACTAATTTTTGTAAAAGAAATTATTTAAAATAAAAATTAATGTTAAAATTTCCTGATTTTCGCCTTTTTTGTTTCATTATTTCTTTATCTAAAAACAAACACACACCGGTGACTTTTTCAGGAATCACCGCCTGATTCAGTAAGTCTTCATATTTTAAGTCAATTACTTAGTTTAATAATTAGTTTAGTACTTCTATAAGAGGGGACACATATCAGCTCGAACATCCCCCCGTCTCTCTGTGTGTATATATATATATATATATATATATATATATATATATATATATATATATATATATATATATATATGTATGTATGTATGTATGTGTATATATACATATATATAGATAGATAGATAGATAAATAGATAGATATTCTAAAGAAGCATTGAGTAAAAAAAATGTAAAACTAAAAATAAAGATTGGAATTTAAATACCCCCCACACACATTTTTTTTAACTTATCGCAGACTTGCATAATCCGATTCTAAAATTCTATAATGTCTACACTTAAAAAAGAGAATTAAACTATTTACGGATAAAAAAGAACGTAACTAAGATTGTTAAATAGAAATAGATTTAGCTCTTGCGTAAGTCTACAATTATAAAAGAGAATTCAAGTATATAAGGATGAAAAAAAATCTTAACTAAAATTATAAATATCTCCACATAACAAACATAAAAAAATGTCATAGTGCCAAAGATGTTTCAACTGTTTTTACCTAATTTGAGAGCGCTGATTCCAGAAATGCTGTCATCTTTTTATTTATCAGGTCTAAGTCTTATGTAGGAAGTCGATAGCTACAACAAAAACAGGCAAATCAAAGAAACAATATTTTTATGTAACTTAAAGACTCATTCATGAAACAACACCAAAATGTTCACAATTAAAACTTTAAGATGTTGAAAATACTAGGCATAGACATCATCTATTTATATATCTATAAAAGTGAGAACGTGTGTGCGACACTTCTCAACGAATTTCTTATCTATAGACTTGAAATGTGGTATATAAGATATTCAGACATGGGGAAACTTTTTTATCCCTTTTTCATTCGGAAAAAAAGAGACTGCTAAAGGTTAAATGTTGAAAAATTGGTACGTGTGGGGGCCACCGGATTTTTATTTGTTTACAACTGTTTCCCGCCTGCGCATATTCGGCCGTGAAATATTATAGCTTTTTTTATGTTAAGTATGAGTTGGTTTGAAAAGACTCTTAGAAAGTTATGTAAATCTGGTGTAATGGTTATCGTACTTGACTCACAGTCTTTAAGTTTTGATTTCGATCTCAGATTAAGACTTTTTATTTATCACAAGAAGTGAACTATTTAGAAAAAAACAATATTCGCATGCTCGGGTTTCAGTTATTGTCTGTTCTTTCAGGGTTTTTTTTAAGGAATTTAACGTTACGTTTAATTTCTACAGTATTTCTGTTTATAATAAATTATAATTATGAATTAATTCAAAGATAATATTTATGCGTCTTTTACGACCGGGCAACGGCGGGTATATCTTCTAGTGTAAAATATAGGCATCCTAAATCCTTAATAACAGCCGCACAAGATAACGCGATCAGAGCCAACCAAATCAAAGCCAATATAGAGACAACAAGAAACCAGCAAATACGGACTGTAGACAAGAAGACGAAACAATAAGTCACATAATAAGCGAATGTAGTAAACTCGTCCAAAAAGAATACTAGCAACGTATTCACGCGGGGAAGGCAATACACTTCCAATTATGCAAACAATTGCATCTTGAACACCTTGACAAATCATAACAGTACAAACCAGCAGCAGAACATGAAAACGAACACAATATAATCCTTTGGGATATGGACATACAAACAAGTAAACCAGCCAAGCAAGATGATCGGATTTATTAAAAAATAAGAAAGAAAAGGCACTGCCAAACTGTAGATTTTGATGTTACTGCAGACTCCTCAAGGGGACTGAGGTGCAGAAACAATTCATAAAGCTAGCCAGAGAGATGAAAGGGATGTGGAAGATGGAAAAAATAAAAAATACGACAAATAATAGTAGGATGATTCGAAACAATTCTCAAAAAGTTTATGGGAGAAATTCGAACGAGAAGAATGGTTGAGAAGATACACCACATAACAATAATGAAAACAGCTGAAATATTGTAGAGAACCTTTGAATGCAGAGAATAATACATATGAGCCATATGTTCTACCCGAACATATAGAAAAAGTAACAGATGTAAAACCCAAAGAAAGGCAACATGGATTGAAGAAAATTGAAATTGTATAATTGTAAGTTACCCTATTGTAAAAAAAGAGATAGTATCAACTGATATCACAGCAAATACTAAAGGAGGATCAAGGTGGATGGAAAGACCGAGAAGAAAAAGCACTTACCAACACTTCCATTGGCGTGTGCGAAGGGGATTTGTTACTTGGGGAGGTTTATTATCACCAAACTTTCAGTAAAAAACCAATGCTCGCTAGCAACGAGAAATCATTGGTAACCGGCTGTTTTGACAACGCAAATTAATTTGCAAACCTTATCAGAAGGTTTTGAGAGTGCTAAACATCTGGGGAATCCTGTTGTAACTCAGACTGAAAGGAAGACCACAGGTTGTTCTCAAAGAGAGATATTTCAAGGTGACCTATAAGAAAACTCCTAGAAATAATAATAATAATAATAATAATAATAATAATAATAATAATAATAATCGAATAAAGATACCTATAACGTTTATTATTGCAATTAATATATAAATCGCAGATTATGCACACTTGTATGAAATCAAGATAGGATATTGATAGTAGTTGTTAAGGCATACTGAATAACAGTTACGACTATATATATATAAAGAGCAGGATAGAAAAAGAGATATAGAAAGCGGAAGATATTCCGTCAGACAGGGATAGAGGATATACGGAGTGGGCAGAGAAAGAGAAGCAGAGAATGAAAGCAATTTTCCAATCTTGTGAGGAGCAATATTTAAGTTGCTCTTGACGTCAGCACATGCACATCTTTTCATCAACTTTCAAAATGTGTATAAGATTTACGAGTGATTCAAACATATTTATCTACATAAAAAGGGATGGACATAGCTGAATTCTTTTTTTAAAAATCAAACCTTCAGAGATTATCCTAAGGATTCTGTTCCTATCACGTGACTTCTTTGTACGACGGAAAACCTAATTCGATAGAGAAGCTGTACATAAGAGATTTATACAACAGAAGATGGTGTTGGTTTTATAGACAGATTTTTGAAATGTATTTGCTTGATTAATTTTTTAATTTTGATTATACGAACCTCAGGTGCATACGATTGCCAAATCACCCATGCGTACACATTACACTTCACTGAACATAATTCAACGATTTTGCACTTAAATGTTTTGCCAAAACGAAAAGCAACCAAAAATAATTAAATATATATAAAACGATGGTATAAATACAATGAAAACTCTCATAAAAACTCCATAACACTTCAGAGTATTCAAGAAAATATATGTTACTAATGAGGTTTAGTGTTACATTTATCGTTTGAACATTTTTTTTTCACGGGTTGGATAAGAGTTAGTCAAAGATTTGGTTTGCAATAATTAGGGTTAGTTTAGCGCGCAGTTTCGATTTGTATTATGTAAATTGCTAGGTGCACTTTGTTTACGAAATTTATCAACATTTTAAATTAGGCAAAGACGTGCATTTACCAGAATATTCTATTTACTTTTGTGTTATGCGATCCTTAATTAACGAATTTATAAAAGCCCTACCCAAACAAAAAAATAAATAATGAAAAAATAAAAAAGACTCCAACCCATTTATATGTGAAACAGAACAGCTGTTTTTCTTTTTTGTTTTTTTTACACACGAATCACTAACCATCAAGGCACGGAGGTCACTCGAGGATAAGGGTTAATGAGTATACATTAGTCAACGTGATTAAAATATATTAGTTAATGTGTTGTAAAATCATTCTTTTATAATAGTGTTCTAAAACAAATTACTTCGTTGGCTAGCCAGAATTCCAAAGCAATTGCCAGACACTGTGGGAGGATTATTTCCATGTAACATCTGTTCATAGAAGAGACATTGTTATTTATATTTTAATTTTTCGTTCTATTACAATAACGCTTCTATCACATGCTATCTCCAAGAGGGGTTATCAACGATCTTAGCTGTTTGCAATGATTTCCGATAAATAGAACATATTCCAACAGAACTGTCTATCTCAGCACTAAAACGTGATTGAGTTTAACTGAAATGCCAACAGATATTCTATATGAACTAGGCTTTGATTATTTGAACTTTCTCTATTCTAGAAGGAAGCATGATTAATTTGATTGTAAAAGTGCTCTGGAGGTCTTCAGGGATTCTTAAATCTTCTTTATTGGGATAGAGCTGGAGGGAGTAATGTCTGGTTTGGGGTCACAAAGTAATCTTCCATGATGTCATATTCCAAAAATATAAAATACCTGCGGAATTATATTCCAGAAATGGCATCATTTATGTTACTAATATGATGGTGGTGGTAGGGGGGTGTGGAGAGGGAAGAACTACAGTAATGCTGTGAACAGTACAGTAATAGGTGAAGCAAGCGATGCCTGATCACTAGCCGTGTCAATGCATTTATGTAATTATTTGGAAAACCTTCTGAGTTTTGTTCAAGAAGTGATATCATTTCACTAAAAATATAATGTCAGTAATCGAGAGGGAGAAAACACATTAATGTCGAATTTTTTTTTAATGAAGCAAAAGTTGCTAATGTACAACCTCCTCAATGTATATATGTATTTATTTGTAAAATCTTCCGAAAATTACATCTTTTTTCAAAAAGATTTTGTGTCAGTAGTGGGGAAAGAAAATGAAACACACATCCTTTTTCTTAAAATTAGAATGCCCATGATGGGGAAGTAATAATGACATTTTTTGTGAAAAGTGTTGCCTAATCGCTAACCGTGACAATTTATTTATGTATTAATTTTGAAAATTTGCTTCAGTTATCTTCCGGAAATGACTATTTCTCTTAAAATTATGGTGTTGATTGTGCGAGGAGGAAGAAACACGGCATTATTGAAATTCATATTGACGTAAAGGTTGCCTAATCACTAACCGTGTCAATGTATTTATATATTAATTTCGAAAACCTGCTGAATCATCTTTCCTTTCCCCAAAATCATAGTGTTAGTGATTGGGTGACGGGAGAAACAGTGATGTCGAATTATATCATGAAGTAAATGTTGCCTAATCATTATAGTGATACTTTATTTATGTATTTATTTGGAAAACCTGCTGAATCGTATTCCGGAAATGAGGATGAAAAATAACACATGTTGAAATTCATAGTTAAACAAGGTTTGCCTAATCACTAACCGCGTCAATGTATTTATGTACACTGCTGATCAAAAATTTATATATATAGGTTCTTTAAAAGATTTTTTAGTGGTGTTAAATTTCTGATCAACAGTGTATTAATTTGGAAATTATATGATTTAACTTAAAATTATAGTGTCGGTGGTGGTTGTGATGGGAGGGAAAACACATCAATGACGGATTTTATGGTGAAGCAGGGGTTGCCTAATCAATAACTAAGACAATGTATTTATGTATTAATTTGGAAATCCTAATGATCTATCTTTTAATAATAAGTTCATTTTTCTTACAATTATGGCGGCCTTTGTGGGAAGAGAAATTAGTTTATATACCTGTCGAGAAACGTTAAATTGTTTTATATATGTATTTACAATACCCGTTCGAGGCTAGGTAAAATTATTTTGAATATGTGTTGTACATTACTTGTCATAGGGAAAGAAAATTATTTCATGAACATGCTGTAAATTACCTGTCTTAGGGAAAGTACAATTATTTCATACATTTGTTGCGTAATACCCCTCCTAGGCAAAGTATTCTTTTGTTCGAGAAAGCAAATGATACATAGACATAAAAAATTCCTCTATCCTAAGAATAATAGGTATATCCAAAAGTAACTTCATTTTTCTCATTGTTCTAAATGGTTCAGAGCAACGCCGAGGAGCCCTGCAAGTTATATATATATATATATATATATATACATAGACATAAAAAATTCCTCTATCCTAAGAATAATAGGTATATCCAAAAGTAACTTCATTTTTCTCATTGTTCTATATGGTTCAGAGCAACGCTGAGGAGCCCTGCAAGTTATATATATATATATATATATATATATATATATATAACTTGCAGGGCTGCTGCGAATCGTTATAGCTTCCAAAACACTGTGCACGTGAAACATTTTCAAATATTTTGTACTGGTATTTTTTGTTTCTTAATCTCATTCATCCAGAGGAAGTCTCGAAATAAAGACGAAACGTTGATGAACACATAATACGGTTTGTTCCTTTTTATTTTATATAAAGGAACAAACCGTATTATGTGTTCATCAACGTTTCGTCTTTATTTCGAGACTTCCTCTGGATGAATGAGATTAAGAAACAAAAAATACCAGTACAAAATATTTGAAAATGTTTCACGTGCACAGTGTGACGCAGTTCTATTTCAGAGAAACGGAAAAAAAAAGAAGACGTTGGAAATTCAAAAAGGAGGGGGAGGGCTGGCGCTGTTAAAGAGAAGGAAATTTTAGTGACGTCATATAGTCACTAATGCAATTTTAAAACTATGAACGCAAGTTAATATTCTTATTGGGAAAAAGATATATCTGTTGAAATTCAAATATAAGTTTGTAACAGAAATGAAATGAGTGTTTTTTATGTAATTTATTGATTGAGATTATGTGTTAATTATTACAGGGGGGTGTTTGAATGGTGTGAGAAAGTTAACCTGTGTCTACAGTTAAATAATGTTCTTTTAATAAAAGTTTACTTATTAATGGCGCTATGTTATAGAAACCTCAGACGTACCTCTCCATCGTACAGTATATCGATACACTATGGCTGACTGGGATAGTTTCCGTACATTTATATCGGATCTTCCTCTGCGTTCCATGTTTAAAAAGGATGTATCGTCTATAGTATCAGACCTGACAGAATGGTTAATTGTAGGTATAGATAATTTCATACCCTCGAAAAAGTTTCAGCAAAAACCTAACAGCCAGCCATGGTTTTTTCCAGAATGTGCTGCTGCTATTGCGCACAGAAATCACTTTTTCCACTGCTTCCAACGTAATAGATGTATGGAAACTAAAGCCGCTTTCAGGACTGCCAGCAACCATTGTAAGAAAGTAATAAAGAACGCAAGAGAGTTGTATGCTCAGTCCGTCAAGTCCAAAGTAGCTGAGCAGCGGCTTGGTTCCCACCAGTTTTGCCAAGTTGCAAACAGAATCCTGAACAGAAGCGTGTGCTCTATCCCAACTCTTATCAATGGACCTGAGGTAATCTCGTCAGCATCAGACAAAGCCAAATTCTTTGCCAAGAACTTTGCAGCCAATTCTACCCTTTGCGACCAAGGCCGCCAACCCCCAATATTTCCTCCTGTATCAGAAAACACAATATGTGATATACAAATATCTGTATGTGATGTTGCCAAGCTAATCAAAAACCTTGATTCCAGTAAGGCAACCGGCCCTGACGGTATTCCAATTATAGTACTCAAAAAACTTCAACCAGAACTAGCACCCATACTAACAAAACTGTTTAAACGTTGTCTTAAGGAAAACTGCTTCCCATCACCCTGGAAAATCTCATCAGTATGCCCTGTATTTAAGAATTCAGGTGATCGTTCATCCCCCTCTCATTACAGGCCAATAAGTCTCCTGTGCGTCATGAGTAAGTTGCTGGAATCTGTGTTAAATAGAGAAGTAATCAACCATCTCAGCAAAAATAACCTTCTTAATGACACACAATATGGTTTCCGTTCTGCTAGATCTACAGTAGATGTGCTTACAGTTATATCTCATAGGATTAGCGAATCTCTCGACAGAGGCAACCTTTCTAGGGCAATTGCTCTTGACATATCAAAGGCCTTTGATAGGGTATGGCATAAAGGTTTACTTAACAAGATCTCCAGCTATGGTATAGCTGGAAATGTCTTCTCAATTATTAAATCATTTCTCTCTGATAGGTTCATAAGAGTAGTAGTTGATGGGCAAAAATCAGAAGCTCACAGTATAAATGCTGGAGTCCCTCAGGGGTCCATCCTGGGCCCAACTCTTTTCCTGCTCTACATTAATGATCTTCCAAATCACATCCTTACATCATTCGTAGACATTTTTGCTGACGACACTACCATCTATGGTAGCACATCTAATACAGTAAATTACCAAGTTCTCTCCGATTCTCTCTCCTCTGATCTTGATCACGTTGTACAATGGGGAAAGGAGTGGCTGGTTACTTTTAATGCATCTAAAACCAAGCTTCTATCTTTACATCATCAACGTTCTGATCCCCATCTGGCATCAACTAAAATGAATGGCTCTCGTTTTGGGGAGGCCTCAAGTTTTGACAGGCTTCTGGGCTTGACCTTTACTCCTGATCTTAAATGGAATACGTACATCAAATCTGTTGCCAAGGCCGCTGGAAAAATGGTCGGATCCTTCTATCGATCCAGTAGATATCTCACTACTGATGCAATTCTCTTTATATATAAGAGCCAGATACGTCCAAGGATGGAATACTGTTGCCACATATGGGCAGGAGCTGCTAGAAAAGACTTATCCTGCCTTGATAGGGTTCAAAATAGACTTGGTGGCCTGGTGGGAGATGTCCTCTTCTCTTCGCTGCAACATCTATCTCACAGAAGAGATGTTGCGAGTTTGTCTCTGCTTTATTTGAAAAGTGTTCAACTGAGCTTCAATCTATGGTCCCCCCTCGCCAATCTTTCACAAGAAACACTAGACTAGCTGAAAACATTATCAATAATTTCCCCCACTCTTTATCTGTGCCTAAACCTAAACATAGATTCCATGATCAAAGCTTCTTTCTTAGAACTGCACGCCTGTGGAATTGTTTTCCGTTTTCCTGCTTTCCAGCTATCTATAATATGGTTGTCTTCAAGTCCAACGTGAACAAGTTTCTGATGAGCCGTTCCACTTAAGTTAACAAATTTACCGAACTTCCATTACTATCGATTACTATATTGTCCTTTTGATTACTCTACACTCTTTAACCCTTATCCTTGAGTGGCCTATCGGCCTTGATAAGTGGTGACGCCTATGTAAAAAAAAAACCCTCCACGTTGTTTAATAGTGCTTGAAATTGCGATAAGCGCAGATTCAAGAAGTCTCCGGCGTGGTTTATTTGAAATAAATTTAACTACTTTTGCTTGTTTAAAGTCAAAGGTGTGGTTATGTTGCAATGAATGAGAGAATAATGCACTTAGAGAATTGCTATTTTTTATATCTCTTTTATGTTCATTGAGCCTTTTTTCAAATTTACGCTGAGTTTCACCAACGTATTTATGATGGCAATTATGACAAGGAATAGTATATATACCTCCATCGGAAACTGGTTTGTTATAGAGATGTCTCGTAGTTTTTAATATATGTATTATGGTTAGTGATGTGGTTTGTACGATAGGAATTTTAGTTTGTTTAGTGTGTTATAGATTATTGTATTATTGGTGTGTGTAGGTAAAAGAAGATGTCTGTTTATGAGAGAAAGGTCTGGTGTGTATGATTTTTTATTATTATTTATTCTGGAAAATATTTGTGTAGCTTTTCAATATGGAATATGTCGGATATTGCAAGGTTTTCAAAATGTTTGTGAGGTATTTGAATTCTTCGTCCAGATATTCAGGACTGCAAATTCTGAAAGCGCGTAAGAAGAAACCAATTATCATCCCTGTTTTTATTTTATTATTATGGCGTGAATAGAAATGTATGTAATCGTTTTTGTGTGTGGTTTTGCGGTGAACTTTGAAGGATAGTTTATTATTGGATTTTATTATAAGTATGCCAAGAAAAAGTAATGAGTTATTGTTTTCTGTTTCACAGGTAAACTTTATGGAAGGTTCGACTGAGTTTAATTTGTCTCTAATGATATTTATGCGCGTATTTTCAGGAAGAAAAACTAAAATGTCGTCAATGTATCTGAAATATTCTGTGTTTGGAGGTATTCAGATTACCTCCAAACACAGAATATTTCAGATACATTGATACACTGTGCACGTGAAACATTTTCAAATATTTTGTACTGGTATTTTTGTTTCTTAATCTCATTCATCCAGAGGAAGTCTCGAAATAAAGACGAAACGTTGATGAACACATAATACGGTTTGTTCCTTTTTATTTTCTCTATTTTGTCGGAATACTATTTCCATCATTTTCATCATATATATATATATATATATATATATATATATATATATATGTGTGTGTGTGTGTGTGTGTGTGTGTGTGTGTGTGTGTGTGTGTGTGTGTGAGGTCGCCAAGCTAATCAAGAACCTTAATTCTAGTTAAGCAATTGGCCCTGACGGCATCCAAATTATAGTGTTAAATAGCTTCAACCAGAACTTGCACCCATACTTACAAAACTCTTTAAGCGTTGCCTTAAGAAGTGCTTTGCAACACCCTGGAAAACCTCATCAGTATGCCTGTATTTAAGAATTCATCTCCGTCATAGTACAGACCAATAAGTTTCCTGTATGTCATGAGTAAGCTGATAGAATCTATATTAAATAGAGAAATAGTAAACCACCTCAGCAGAAATAACATTCTTAGTGACACGTGATATGGTTTCCGTTCTGCAAGATCTACCGCAGATGTGCTAACGGTTATATCTCATAGGATTAGCGAATCTCTTGACAGAGGCTTCCTTTCTAGGACAATTGCTCTTGACATATCAAAGGCCTTCGACAAGGTATGGCATAAAGGCCTACTTCACAAGATTTCCAGCTACGGTATAACTGGAAATGTTTTCTCAATCATTAAATCATTTCTCTCTGATAGTTTCATACGAGTACTGGTCGATGGACAAAAATAAGAGGCCCGCAGTATTAATGCTGGAGTCCCTCAGGGGTCTATCCTGGGCCCAACTCTCTTCCTTATCTACATCAATGAGCTCCCTAAACACATACTTAATTCATTCGTTGACATCTATGCTGATGACACGACCATCTACGGCAACACATCCAAGGCTGAAAATGACAAATTTCTCTCTGATTTCCTCTTCTCTGATCTCGAACGCGTGGTTCAGTTGGGGAAGACGTGGCTGGTTACCTTTAATGCATCTAAAACCAAGCTTCTATCTTTACATCATCAACGCTCTGATCCCCATCTGGCATCAATTGAAATGGAGGGGTCTCGTCTAGGAGAAGCCCCATGTTTTAACAAGCTTGTGAGCTTGACCTTTACTCCTGATCTGAAATGGAACACGTACATCAAGTCTGTTGCCAAGGTCGCCGGAGAGATAGTGAGATCCTTCTACCGCTCCAAAAGTTATCTCACTACTGATGCAATTCTCTATCTATATAATAGCCAAGTACGTCCAATGATGGAATACTGCTGCCATATCTGGGCAGGAGCCGCTAAAAACAGCCTATCCTGCCTTGACAGAGTACAAAATAGACTCCGTGGCTTGGTGGGGGATGCCCTTTTCTCTTCCCTACAGCCTCTCTCCCACAGAAGAGACATTGCGAACCTATCTTTGTTTTTATCGTTATTTCCATGGCATGTACCCGTCTGAGCTCCAATCTTTGGTCGCCCCTTGCCAATCTTTTATGAAAAACACCTGTCTAGCTGAAACCACTGTCAAAAAATTTCCCCACTCTTTATCTGTGCCTAAATCAAAACGTAGATTCCATGAACAAAGCTTCTTTCTTATAACCGCACGCCTGCGGAACTCTGTTCCGTTTGCCTCTTTCCCACCTGACTACAACCTGGATGTCTTCAAGTCTAACGTAAACAAATTCCTGATGAACCGTCCCCTTAAGTAGACACTTTATTATATCTCAACACTAACGTTCTGTACATGCAATAACCCTTATCCCTGAGTGGCTTCTGGGCCTTGATAAGTGGTGACCACCTAGTAAAAAAAACAAATGAAACATATTGGTAAAATTTACATAGAAATTAACACTGAAATGTGAGTAATGAAGAATAATGTTGGTTGTATTATTTTTTAATATTTAAACTTATATTTCAATGAATTCTTATAGAAATAAATTAGATTATTTTACAACTTGTTATTGCTGCTGCTGTTGTTGTTGTTGTTGTTGTTGTTGTTGTTGTTTTTGTTGTTGATGATGATGATGATGATGATGATGATGATGATTAACACCCTCAGCTAAATCATTCGTTCAAAGTAAAATGAGGTTCTACCTCTTTAAGCAATTACGTGTTAACACCGTAAAAACTTGTCAGTAAGAAATAATATAAATTATTTGAAAATGCAAGATGAGGGATCTACTTCATATATTAATTTAACGTAAAATGACTTCCCATTTTAGTGACAATATAAGATTTTAGCGGATTTAACCAACAAGTGTTTTTTTTTTTGTTTTTGTTTTTTTGTTTTTTTTGTGGGAGATAAATTCTGTGTGTTTATTTTTGGGGGAGAAGGGGTCTACGAAATTTCGCGAAATTGTCAATCAGACTTCGCGTTAATGCTAAAATGAAGTTAGCGAACATCCTTACAAAAATCAGAATAGGCTTGAAATGATGATCATTTATTATTTTATGTTAAATGTATTTACAAAAGTTATCTCCCATTCTAAATTTTAAAATAATTGTTTTTGATTTCCTATCCGGTAATTATTTTTAAGGTGTTTACTGGTAATCAGCTAAAACCTCTTAGATAAGGGGGCTAATCTACAAATCTGACATTATTATTATTATTATTAGTAGTAGTAGTAGTAGTAGTAGTAGTAGTAGTTTTACTATTTTTATATGAATTTTATTTTTATTTTTACAGTAAAACAAGTCACTCTACTACATATCTAACATGTTGTCATTTGACAGTAGCCGATAAAATATGTATGATTCAAGTAAGCAGGTGAAAATTGCTTGGTAGAGAGAACGTACAGAATAGTGACGAATACATTCCCGCACCATTCTTTTTATGCTAAGAATGTTTTTTTTTTAAAATGCAGTAACTATGTTATTTAGAAACTCATTCCTCACATGGCGGGGGGGGTACTTTGTAAACTAATTTATTCCTAGACCATCTTATTTTGTATAACAATCGCCAACTTTTTCCAATTGTTCATGAAAAGATTGAAAAAGCATTTTGTCAACTAACAACAACTGCAAGTCGGTGTTGCTTTAAGAGGGAAATGAATCGAAAATCGTTTCACTATTTTAAATATATTATAAAGAAACTATTTGACAAAAATATTTAGAAATATCTACACCAAGTATTTTTTTTTTTTTTTTTGCAAAAATATGTGAAAACATTACAGGAGGGTTTTTACAACAATACGAAAAAAAAACACAAAAATTCCTAAATAAAATATTTAGAAATTTGAAAAGAGTTAGAATCAGTAATTGTATTGGAATCAGGAATTTAAGACAGAATCAATAATTATATCATAACCGGGAAAATTTGAGATCGTCTCATCACTAATATATATATATATATATATATATATATATATATATATATATATATATATATATATATACATATATATACATATCTATATGTATATATACACATCTATATGTATATATGTATACATATATATACATATATATACATATCTATATGTATATGTGCATACATATATATACATATATATACATATATATATATGTATATATGTATATATGTATACATATATATGCATATATACATATATATACATATATACATATATATGCATATATGCATATATATGCATATATGCATATATATGCATATATACATATATATATGCATATATATACATATATATATACATATATATATACATATATATACATATATATATGCATATATATACATATATATATGCATATATATACATATATATATATATATATCTATAAGAGAGAGATAAAGATTAAAATTACATATCATGTCAATAAGGTTAAGGGTCGATCACAATAAGTAAAGGGATCATTTCAAACTTTTCTGTTTGTAACCTAAAATGTATATAAAATGTGACGTTATACAATGCTGCTGCGAATCGTTATAGCTTCCAACATTTTTATGTTTTTGAATATTTATTGCTCTAGTAATAATATAATATATCATACAACGAATAGCTAGTAAAAATTGGGCCACAATTACTAGTATGCATAAATAGTAGATTGTTTGCTGCTGAAAACAAGAATGGCGGCTATTTAAATTTACTTTTAATACCGATGACAAAAATCGATTCAATCTCAAAATATTTTAAGAAGAATAAAGTATACATGCAAAGAAATCAAACTAAATTACAATTGTCTACAGCTACGGTAAATAAAAAGAAATTGATACCCAGAATTAAATATTGATATTGTAACAACGGATGAATTTAGAAGTAACTGTTTGTCCTTATATTATATTGTTTGCCTTGTTTGGCTTTGAGTTGTTTTTTATCGAAATCGCTCCAGACAAAGTATGATGAAAGAAGCTAACAGTATACAAAACCAATGAATGATAAGTCTGATTATTGCTAGGTTTCAATCCTAAAACAGCAATTTCCCCCTGTTTGTCAGAAACATCAAATGTGACGACTGAAGTACAAAATATATGGAGGTGAGAGTTACGATGCTGGTGAAAGTAAAACCAAGGTACACTTTTTACTCTCCTTAATTGTAATAAAGCTCGTCTTCATAGTTGAAGTTTTAGTCTACAAAAATAGTATTTGTTTAAAACTAATTCTCTTATTTATCATAGCATTTTTTATTGTATAATCATTTAAATGTATAATTTGTTTATTGTATAATCATTTAAATAATGGTCCTGGATATGACCTTAAACTACATCCGATGGTGAGGCCCCAGCTTGTAGGCTTTGGCGAGTGTCGAGCCACCTTTCAATTGCCATTGCTCCCAGGTCCACTCTGACCCGGAGTGGTAGTACCTGTTAGGGTCCCAACTATGGATTAAATAGAAACTGACTTGAAAAACATTCTACTACAAAAAAATTTCTTCCAAATCACTGGATTCGGCATTAAATAACCTGAAAAAGGTTGATATACCGTAAAACAAAACAACGAACACACCATTTAAATAACAAGTTTGAATTCATCTTAGAGGTTCCACATGTCCGACAGTTCATACTATATCTGTTTTTCTTTGGCGTTATCTTGTTGAAATATTTCAGTTTTAAACTTCTTATAAACATCTATTCCGAATCATGGCTACGGGTTTATTTTACACTTACTCATTTATTTATATTATATAAATAAATATTTTCTCGTTTAAAAATATACATTTCCGTGCGTGGTTTCCTTTTCTTGGCTATTATTATTTTATTCTTTAATGTTACAAAGCTCCAGTCCATGTACAATCGCTTAGCATGTACTTTTTCAGAATGTGCTCCTATAAACATACTGAACTTTGGGTGACTGTGCTAGTGCAGTATCTCTTCTGGGATCATTGTGCGATCGTCTCATGTGTTGCAAATGGCGTGATCTCGTTGTTTTTTCTGATACATTATTAAAGAAGGAATCATTTCGATTTGAAACCAATGTTTCAACATTATCTGACTAAGTAAAATCACACGACATCAGGTCAAATTTTGTCACCATCTTGTTTTGATTTCACTTTTCGACACATTTCACGCATGCTTTTTTCGGGTTTACAGGCGTAATACTCACTGGATTTTAAATCGAAATGGTTTCTCATTTAACGATTTATATGACAAAAAAACGACATAAAATCATTTTAATGTTGTAGAACTCTCCTTTCATGCTCACTATTTTCTTCTTACCTAAAGCCCTTGTCTTCTCATCAAATTTCAAACAAGCTCCTTACCCTACCAGAGTTTCCCACAATAACAATAGAGCTCAGGTGCATTTCAAATCTTACACTTATGTTGGCGCCACATCCACATTAATGTACGAATCTTGAACTTTATGCAGTCTTTTTATAATAAAAACACCGATAACAATGTTACTTCTCTAACAACCTCAATCAGAAAACTAAAATCTATAACCGTTCCTTTCTACATAAAATGGGATTTGCTGAAAAATATAAAAATCGTACAGCTTAGGCTGTAAATTCTGTAATTTTTGCATCTCAGAGACAGTTAAAATAATTACATTTTCTCAAGATGAAAATATAATTAATCAAAAACTTAACTATTTCGCTACCCAAACATATGAAAAAATTTAGATATAAGCAAGTTGAAATAATTTGGTTTTATTCGTATGTGTTTTCTCATATAATTTTGTAGCTTTCTCATATATCTCTTGTTGTTTTCATCTAAAATTAAATAAAATATTTACATTTCCAAACTTCATAGGGTAAAAAATTTCATTTAAATCATCCCTTCCATTTGACATATTTACTTTACAAATAATTTTTACTATTCAAGAATCATCTTTTACCAATCCCTCACATAATCTTACGTTTGATTTGTTTCAAACTCAATACTGCAAAAATAACCATCTTCACGTTACTCTTAAAGATCTCTAGCTACGCGTTCATTCTCTTAAATATCTCATCGTAGAACCTCCTCATTAACACAATAATTAATGTAGTATAATTACAGTTATAGTAAGCTGCTTGTCCTATGAAAGCGCCTCAGGTATAATCATATTTCATCGTTAACTTTCTAGTTTAACCGTATGTAATAAAAAAAATATGTATTATCATTTGTATCAGTTCCTTCTATTAGAATAAGTTCAAATGTTTGATGCATATAAAATTTCATATTTATAACTTTTTTGGACTCTCGTAATATTATCATAGAAAAATCTATTTTTAGTAAAAAAATTACATTCATTCTGATTTACAATTATAAATTTTAATTTAAAATATGAAAATTAAAATTAATAATGCTCTTTTCACATAAACGTTGGTTAATTAAACGTGTTACATCAAAATTAAAAGAAAACAGCGCAGGTAAAATGAACTACACACATGGGCATATATATGTTTTTAATGCAAACATGTTCTAATGAATAAGTTTTCACATATATAATTATGAAGGTCAGAGCCTGTAGTGGGTTTGTATTACCTCAGACGCGTATACGCAGCTCCTCCACAACCTTTCCAAACTTTAGTCCAGCCCGTACGACTATAGACACCCCCTCTTTTACTCGTCTGTTTATCTCTTCCTTTAATCATATCCAGTGATAAATTCCGTTCTCAATTAATTCGCTCTTTTACATTTTCAACAATTTAGCTATTATAAAGTACCGTGCCCCCAAACTATATCTACACACACACACACACACACACACACACACACACACACACACACACACACACACATATATATATATATATATATATATATATATATATATATATATATATATTGCTATTGTGGGAAACACTGGTAGAGTAAGGAGCTTGTTTGACTGCATAAAGTTCAAGATTCGTGCTTTCATGTGGATGTGGCGCCAACATAAGTGTAAGATTTGAAATGCACCTGAGCTCTATGCTATTGTGGGAAACTCTGGTAGGGTAAGGAGCTTGTTTGAAATTATATATATATATATATATATATGTGTGTGTGTGTGTGTGTGTGTGTGTGTGTGTGTGTGTGTGTGTGTGTGTGTGTGTGTGTGTGTGTGTGCGTATTTAAGGGGAGAGGATGGCCGGTATATGCAAATTGAAGAAGAAGCAAGAAAGTAAGTAAGTAAATGCATATAATAAAGCATAAGTAAATATGCATATAAGGTATGAAAGTGTGGTTAGATTGATATATTAGATAGATAGAAATATTTAATGACTAAAACAATTTTTTTTAATTTTTTTATATATTATATTTTTATTTATTTATTGTTTATTTATTATTTATTTTCTATTCATTTATTAATTAATTTATTTATTTTCCATTTAGTGTATTTTAACAACTCTTGCTGATATTTTCTTAAATAATAAACTGTACATTTCAGTTGACCTATATTATTTTGCCCTATAAAGTTTTTCGCGCCTTTTAACATTTCCTGTCTGAGTCATTTTGACATTTGTTTTTCTATTTTATATTTAATTCTATCACCATTTAATTTTCCCCCTTCTTCTTCCCTGATCTTTCTTATTTATATTTATGTCTCGGCAGCAGTGAGAAATGCATATCTTATTTTTCTTTTATTGATATTATTGGAATTTTTCCCTTGTACATATTTGTGAATTATTCCATGGATTTCGGCCTTTGGATTATTTTGGACCATCTTCCAATTACGGATTTCCTTGGATTTTACTTGTGCAAATGGAAATTACACTAACTTTCTTGAAGTTATATTTTTGGATTTTACCGTCATTGGATTATTTATCTTTCACCAGACTATCCATTCACGTGTAATCACCTTTTTCTTCACCATATTCCCTCTGCTTCACTTTTGTGTTATCAAATAAGATCTTTGACTTACTGTTTGTTTCATCAAATACTTTTGTATGTAAAATCCGATCCCGCATTTTGCTAATTCCTACCCTCTGATGAGAAGGAAAGTATTTCTTCGAAACTCCGCGGATTAAGGACTATCCACTTATCAAGTGTTTCCTTTTCAGATTAAATATGTTTTTAACTCTTTTTCAAAGTGTTTTTAACATGTTTTATTGACTGTTTACTCCTATTATAAGCTCTATTTCCTATTTGGTATTATCGAGCTTTTACATCTAGCTGAGATAACTTTATAAATATTAATTCTTTAATATTTACAATATACTTTAGTTTTACCATCTTGGATCATTTTGGTAAATTTGATTGCAATTTTTATTTTATATATATATATATATGTATATGTATACTCGTAGACAAATTAAATATTAAAATGATCATATCTTTGGTTCTATGGGACGAAAATACATGAAAAGTTGCAGGCTTTTTGAAGATTATTATATTTTAATAATATTCTATAGTAAATTTTAAGTAAAAACTCACATAAACACACACACACACACACACACACATATATATATATATATATATATATATATATATATGAATTTTTATTTTCTCTTCTTAATTTTTACTTATTTATAGTTATGTTTGTGATGTATAAGAGATTATGTATAGCTTGTGTATAAGAGATTATCTTCACTTTAGTCTTGATTCTATGTTTTAATTTTCTATTTCGTGTCCAAACCCTTTATTAGAGAACAGCATAAAAGACTATAAAATGTGTATCGTCTCAGAAACGATCGTACACGGATTAGTTTTGTATGTAAAATTTGTGTAGGATACGTGAATTTCTTTAAATCCTATCACTTTATACCTAGTATATGTGTGTGTGTGTGTGTGTGTGTGACTCACAAACTAATTATTTTATCAAGCTGAAATTTTGCATTAGTCTGACAGCGAAAAAACATTAAGGTGGTCCAGTTTCTGTCGAGGTGATTGTCGAGGTGGTTACTTTAATAAAAAAAAAAAATACATCAAACTGATATATCAAAATTGGAAAAAATTGGAAATTGAAATTCCATTCAAATTTCGGCAATTATCATGCATTTTAAGCTAAATTGTCAAGCTCATATAAAATTTGAGAGTTCGTTAGCAAAAATATAGATCATGTATTGAGTTACTACAATGAACAGTAATGTAAACGTAATGCATGACCAGGATAAGGATTAGATTCTCATTTATATTTTGTATACGAGGGGGCATATCCGCTTTAATGGCGGACTACAACGAAATTACAAGATGCTCGTTAATACGAAGCCTACACATCAGTTGGCAATAAGAAGAAAAACGTTGCTAGTCAACTGTAAAATGTCACATTATAATGTGAAATCGTGACAATCAACATCCGAGAGGAAAAAATGGCTGACGAACTAGAAGTTCTAAGTTGGACTGTGACAGAAACATCTCTGCATTTAGTTGTTATGCAATTTTTTTTTTATATAAATTGATATTTTATCAGGCGGAAATTTTTCACAGTGGTTACTCTAATCAAAACTGCTTCAGATCAATATATGAAAATGCGAAGAATTGGAAACAGCCGCTCGATTCCAAATTCGGCAATTACCATACATACAAATAAATTGTCAAGCACATATGACATTCGAGAGTTCGTTAGCAAGAATATAGGTCATGTATTGAGTTATTACAATGAACAATCTTTTAAACTAGATATATTAAAACGTAATTGTAAGGTGCATGAGCAGGGTAAAGATTAGATTCTCATTTATAATTCGTATGCGAGGTGACAAATCCGTTTTAAAGAAGGAAAACAACAAAGTACAAGATGCTCGTTAATACGAAACGTACACATTGACAAGCAATAAGAAGGAGAACGTTGCTAATCAACTGTAAAATGTAAAATTATTATGCGAAAGGGTAACAATCGAGATCTGAGAGGAAAAAATGTCTGACAAATCAGATGATGCGGTGTGGATGCTAAATTATATGCAAATAAACAAACGTGACTGAAAACATCTCTGCTTTTAGTTGTTATGCAAATATTTATATATATATATATATATATATATATATATATATATATGCATATACATGTATATACATATATCTAAATATATCTAAATATATATATGTATATATTTTTTTATTGCCGTTTTATCTGTTTAGTTACACGTGTTTCTGTTACCGAATCGTATTAACGATCCGGCAACTTCGTCAGACTTGAACAAAAGTGGTTATTATGATTTGAAAAGACGACATTAGAAGAAAACAAAAAAAAAGGGGCGGGGGAAACTCAATTTTGATCTGACAACATTTAAGTTTTAGGATTTAATAAATAAATAAATAAATAAATATCGAACAGGGATGAAATTGAGTATAAAGACTTTAGCCAGATACAACAGGAATGACTGGTAATAGAGATTGTGGAGAAACGCATGAGAAAAATTTTACAGAGAAATGCTTATCACAAATGTTATGCAATAAATAACTGAAAGCGAGATTAAATGAATACACTTTCAGGTATTTATTATTCAGAGCAAGTAACCTTCGAAATTGTTCGGATTCTTGTACTGAAACACCTGAAATGAATGATAAGTGCTGGTTGTATTAAGTAAAGAAAAAAGTAAAAGTTTAGATCACCGAAATAGGATTTGTTTAAAATGTAAAACGGCCTTACAATTATCAATAATGCATAGTTTACATAATTATAGATCTGTTGATATTCTGATACTATTAGAAGCAGTAGAAGTTTTTGTATTTTAGAATGTATTCCGTAATAGTGGATGTGAAGTGCATCTGAATAGGAAGTGACATAAGTTGGTGTTTATGGAGCATTCACTCTGTTATTGGTATAAAGCTCTTAGATATACAATATTTGATGTTGTACCTTCTCGTGCCAATATATATATATATATATATATATATATATATATATATATATATATATATATATATATATATTGTGGGGAACCCGTAAACATCCTACATAAAACTGCCCATGATTGAAGCGAGGCGAAGCTAAGTTATGACCGACTGAGGATTGTCCTTGGGACTTGTTTATTGTCATGGTAAAAACATAATTTAATTTAAAACTGAAGCCTTTTAAATTGAATTGTAGAATCTGATAAAATGATGGGTATTCTGTTAATAGATGTGAATTCGCCTTGAGCCACATTAGTTAATATGACAACTTCTTTCACAGGAGGTTGCATGCGTTTAACACACAATTATGTTCCATTGTATTGTTTTGGGGTATCCAGATTCTGAATTAACATAATTGGGCATCCATCTTTCAGCTTTAATTTTTACGGTACTATACCAGGTAATTCTAATGAATTTCACAATTCTGTAGGGTACTGTATAGCATGGGCATCGGTGGGAGTAGAATCTATAGAACGGAAAACTTGTTCCTCTCCTTGAATGTCATTAAGCAATGTTGATAAGAGACATGTACCATGTCATTTTTCGGAGTTACAATTGCTCGCTCCGTAAGTCACTGGAGATTCACGTAGTCTTCAGCTCTAATGGTGTAAACGTTGCTACTAAGTTCTGTGAGTGATTATTCCAATACTTGGAGTAAAAACAATTTTGCCATATTTGTGTGTAGAAATCTTGCTATCACCAATTTTTAGAAGTATGGAGGCAAACTCACCAGCCTTCGGTTCACTATTAATATAGACATCGTGTTTGTAGATAATGTTATAGTCTTGGTGTTATCACTATCATTTGATGGTTTTTTTTTATATTTTTAACAATATATTATTAAAGAAGAAAAATTAACAATTAATTGAAACTAAAATACGATTCTAAATTGTTTTCTTTATTTCTTTTTTGTTCTTAGCTCTAATTCAGTGTTTAAAAAACATAAATTAAACAAAGGGGAGTAAATAAGGGGGGCCATACCATTCGGCGTTTGCAGGTTACAATTTCTCAACATGTTAACCCTTCGATGAGTAAACACAAACATTGGCCACATCTGGTCGTGTACAGGCTTAAACATCGGCCATCGGTGTACATTTATTGCAGCGCCAAGTCGGCACTATAGAACACACGGATGAAACTTTCTCTATCTTACCCAGAGAACGCAGGAAAATCCACTTAAAATTCCAGAGGAGGTATCTATCAGTTTATTCTAATCGTCTCTGTGTAAGCAGAAGGAACATAGAAATAATTTGGAACTTATGGGTGTTCGATAAGTTTTTTTTCTTCGCTAGTAATTTATGGTCTTTTGAGTACGTTTTTAAACGACGTTACCCCCTCCCCGTTTCCGACGTTCGTTTTGAAAAGCGTCTTGATAGAGTTTTCATACCCCACCCCTCTTTACCCCCATTTTTGTCTAATTTATTTATTTTAGTTTCTTTTTATTGTAAAGTTTTTCTTCTTTCATAATATAACTTCTGACTGACAAACAATATGGATTTAAACAAGCCCGTTCCACAGCTGACATCCTCACTGTAATCTCTGAACGTATATACCATTCACTGGACAAAGCGGGGGAGGGAAGAGCGGTAGCTCTAGATATATCTAAGGCTTTTGGCAGGGTATGGCACAAGGGTCTCCTCAGGAAAATTAAATCATACGGTATCACTGGTAGAATACTTAACATGATTAAATCCTTCTTAGATAAGAGAAAAATCCAGGTTGTCCTCGACGGTCGTACATCTAAACAGTGTGATATAAATGCGGGAGTGCCTCAGGAGTCTATCCTTGGACCTCTATTTTTCCTAATATTTATTAATGACCTCCCCGACAAAACTGCCTCTGAGATGGGTATATATGCTGATGACACCACACTCTATGACAGGCATGACAAGAAAACAAATGAACACATATCTAAAGAAATGGCAAAAACACTAGAGGAAGACCTCCAATCTGTAGTGGAATGGGGACATAAATGGATGGTCACATTCAATGCTGCCAAGACTAAACTGGTTTCCTTCAATAATTATAAGAAACCTTTTCTGCCACCAATAGCAATGGCCAGTGACTCCCTGTCTGAGAGTACATCTTTCAAACTGCTTGGCCTAACGTTCACAGGAAACATAAGTTGGAACAATTATATTGAAAACATTGCCAGGGCCGCTGCGAAAAAGGTAGGCTCTCTCTACCGTGCTAGAAAACTACTGACACCCGAAAGTATCCTGTACCTCTATAAGGCCACCATTCGTCTATGTATGGAGTATTGTTGTCACATTTGGGCTGGTGCATCTGCTGCTAGTCTCTCGCTCCTAGACAAGGTTCAAAAGAGAGTCGCCAATCTGATAGGCCCTGAACTGGCATCTAAGCTTCAGCCTCTGTCCCATCGACGAAACGTTGCATCCCTCTGCCTGTTCTACAAGTATTTTAATGGTGAATGCTCTGACGAACTGCAGACACTTGTGCCCCCACGATGTAGACACCCTCGACAAACCCGACAGGCAGCTAAATCCCACCCCACACAGTAGAGATCCCTAGATGTAAAAGATATTTCTATTCCATTAGTTTCTTCCCCAGAACCGCTAGACTCTGGAATTCCATTCCTGGTTCCTGCTTCCCTAGCTTTACTGTAACGTGAACTGACATCTTGCTACCCAAATCCCAACATAGTGCCCCAGTAGTTGCTGCCCCTGATAGTAGCCCCCTACAGCAAAGTGGCAATGTGTCTTGTTTGGGGTGAAAATGTAATAAAAAAATATGGCTTTGCTATTAAAAATATCTCAAAAATTGCTAATTATGACATTGTGTCCAGAATTATTCACATGTTTTATAAAATTATGTGCTCATGAAAATCTTTTTAAATATTTTTTTTCGTAAATCTAAATGGAATGGCACAGCAAAGAATGGAATGTTTATGAACAATAACTTGTTAACAGTGTTAACATCATAGAATGGATAGTTTTATGTTTTCAATTGGAAGAGAAATTCGGAATCCAGATCCCAGTTTGGAATGTGGGAATAATAACTAGAGCTGTGACAACAACATTTTGTTTCCATCGTTTATACTCTTGAGTATATATCCGTTAATATCTTATAAGTGCTTTTATATAGGCTGATGTGGTTCTCGATTGATTGAGTGTCTTACTGTGTCGGATATATACTTGAGAGTCAAAAGAATGAAAACAATATTCTGTTGTGATAGCCATAATCGTAACAAATGAACTATGTGAAAACAATCAGGTGATGACGTAATAAATTAAATATATAGTTTTAGATATAGACGTGCAGTGTAAGTTAATTGGGTCGAACAGTCAGGTACCTGCCTTTCGCCGGGTCGGACATAGAATTAGGTGATCTACTCAATACGAGTTGCGGGAGAGATGAACATAAATAATTAGACAATGAAAAAATTACAACTCTGACAGGATAATGAAAAAAAAAAAAAAAAACTTTGTCCGAAGAGATTGCACGATGACAAAAGGTTTGCTGTTTGTTGTATATGTAAAACATCCACCCACACACACGCAGGGACAAAAACAAGACGTTATATACACGGAAAGTTTCATTGATACTATTACTTTTTACTAGCCTTGTCCGTAAGTGTTACTATTTTAAATGTTTTTTTAAACCTTCTATTTCTATATAGTAAAAAAATATAAATGACTAAATATATGAGTTTTCGCCTACTATAGGTAAGATAATATTCTTAAATATACAACCAGAAAAGCTTTTTTTCATACTAAGTGAATTATTCTATTGTACCGTTCTTCTATCTCCTCTTTTCCAAAAAAAATATTATTATTAGTTTAATGTTGTATTGTACATTGTATCATATGTATCTGTAATCAAAGCAGCCACAATTTTCTTTATTGTGAGTATTTGCTTATCTAACGTGCTTCCTAGCCTTGATATGAGTCCTAGATAAGTTTTTGAGCTACAATGTATTTACCTTTGTATAGCCTATAAATTTCAAACTTTGATGTATAAAAAAGGGATTATCTTCACTTTAGTCTGGATTCTATGTTTCAATTTCCTATTTTGTGTCTAACCCCTTTATTGATGAACATTATAAAAGAGTATAAAACTTTGCATCGTCTCAAAAACGATCGTACACAGATTAGTCGTTTGTGTTAAATTTTTGTAGC
The DNA here is from genome assembly GCF_053919585.1 of Euprymna scolopes. Lineage (NCBI taxonomy): Eukaryota > Metazoa > Mollusca > Cephalopoda > Sepiida > Sepiolidae > Euprymna > Euprymna scolopes. Next base: position 67,478,978 of record NC_136494.1, on the reverse strand, counting down.
CTACATGAATCTTTAAAAATCATATTACCTCATACCTAGTATATATATATATATATATATATATATATATATATATATATATATATATATATATATGCGTGTGTGCGTGTGTGTGTATTTGTGTGTGTAACTAAAAACCTATTTTTTTATCAGGCAGAAATTTTGCACAGTGGTTACTTTAATCAAGAATGCATCAGATCGCTATATCAAAATTGGAAGAATTTGAAACCGCGATTCGATTCCAAATTCGGCAATTACCAAGTCAAGCTGATATAAAATTTGAGAGTTCGTTAGCAAGAATATAGGTCATGTATTGAGTTACTACAATGAACAGTCTTTTAAACTAAATATACGAAAACGTAATTGTAAGGAGCATGACCAGGATAAGGATTAGATTCACATTTATAATTCGTATACGAGGGGGGCATATCCGCTTTAATGGCGGACTAAAAGGAAAGTACAAGATGCTCGTTAATACGAAGCGTGCACATTAGTTGCTAATCAACTGTAAAATGTAGAATTATAATGCGAAAGAGTAACAATCGACATCTTAGAGGACAAAATGGCTGACAAATCAGAAGTTCTAAGTTAGGTTTTCACAGAAAACATACCCGCTTTTATTTGTTATGCAAATATATATATATATATATATATATATATATATATATATATATATTAGTTTTTGCGATACTTTTGGAATGAATTCAATCATTTATACGAAAGTGCATTTTCACCTAAATGCATAAAATAATTACTTTCATATAAATAGTTGAATTCATTCAAAAAGTATCACTAACAAATACAAATAAATAACATCTACGTAAATCGCGATGTATCCCAGCAGTCGTACGAGATATCCTAGTGGTAGACGTTTAGGCTTCTTTCTATGGGGTTTCGATTTCGAATCTCGCAAGTTTCAGCCAATATAATGAGTCGTAGACGACAAAACACATACTCGTGGATAATTATATATTTGAAACTATGTATACACACACCCACACACACACACACACACGCACACACACACACACACACACATACATATATATATTGTTTTCAAAATATAAATTATATTTTCAAAACAATATATATGCCGCTCACCATTTGGGGATACCAAATTGGTCAAAGGGAAAATTATTCCCAATTGACGTTTAGGTAAAAATGCACTTTCGTATAAATAATTGAATTCATTCAAAACTTATTGCAAAGAGAGAGAGAGATAGAGAGAGAGAGGAGGTGAAGGGAGAGAGCGAGAAACATTCAGAGACATTGTTTTAAACTAGGCGAGAGTCAGCTCTTCTAAATGTTACGCTATTTCGCTGCTGTTATAACGAGTATGCGAAATTATAATAACATTGTCTAAAAACCTAAACTCTATTTGTTTACTTGAAGAGCATTGCTGTTTTTATTTCGCTCCCCAATATGCTCAACCCAACATGAATAAGTTAGTCAAAATAATCTGAAGCGAAAACTAGATTCGATATCCCGAATGTTTTTGTTACTGCTTTTTCAAGAAAAAAAAAGATGGCGTTTGAACAGCGATGCTAGAGAAAGTTTATTTAATATCTATATTTTCTTGAAAAAGGATTTCGGCCTCAACAGAAAGATGTTCAACAAAATGTTTAACCATAAAATTTACCAAAAACTATTAATATTAAACTATAAAAAGAAAGATACTAGAATTTAAGCAAAAAATATTTTATTTCAACTCAATCAGATGTGCCTTATGCACTAATAAAAATGCAATTGGCATTTTGTTGAACTTTTTAAGATTTTAAATATTTATAAATTTTCTCATTATAAAAAACGATTATTATATTGATTATTGACATTTTTTGCTCATTTTCTAAAACTTGAGCTTCAGTGACATGTCTGATTTGAGGCATATTTAAATCAGCTTCATTTTTATCTGCCTCTTTAGCCATATTAGGATCGCAATCAATTTGATCATCATCAGCGTTATTTTCATTTTCATAATTTTTAGATTTTTGCTCTATTTTTTTGCTTATTTCAATAGCATCTTTAATTTTTTTCTTAATACTTTCATAATTTGTCATTTCAGACAAATATGGAGCATTTTGATGAAATGATTGCTCATATGATTTACAGCCATCAAGTAAATCAATTTCTTCTTGGTGCCAAGGTTTGAACAGCATCAACAAATTGTGATAATATCGTTCTTTTGTTTCAGAAGTCAATCTCACATTTGGCGTCTTTATAGCTTTTTCTTTCACTTTTTTTAAAAAGCCATGATTATTTCGCAGCTTCGATGAAACTTTCTCATCATCATTTGTGGAAGCATTCATTGTTCTTTCATAGTTTCTCGCAACATAGTACAAACTTTTATTTTCCATAGAATCAGGTCTATTCGGGTACCATGTTTCAACCATATTGCCATAATACAAATCTGTAGAATCAGGCTGCATTTGATCCAATTCTTCTTGTGGCAAAAATCTGCGGGTTCTATATTCAGGTATATCAGCACCGACCCACATTACAGTTGCAGAAGCTCCAAACAAGTGATGTCCCAACAGCTTATCAGCAACTTCATAAGCTCCTGAATCTCTTTTGGACAATGTATAAAGACCAGCGCTTTTGCATTTACCATAAAATGATTTGGATTGGTCCAATGACCACACACCTTCAGTCTCAGATGCTTCATATTTAGTCTGATAGCTGGTGATGTAATGATTCAGAATCATTGAATTGTCAGAAATGTACTGCAAGTCAATATTAGACTCCCACATCATCAAAATAGCTGGGTTGTAAGCATTAATGTACTGCTCTTGTGAGCTTCTATTCAAATTATACAATTTTTTAATTTTTTGCCACATTTATGTGACCTAACACTTTCTTCAATTGTGTTAAATTTGAAATTTCCAGCAGATTTAGGAAATCCATAGCGACAAATTGTGTAAAATTTATTTCTGACAAATTTTTTACGGTAACATGATCCACCACAAGTGTGTCTTTGCACTTTATTCACCAAATAGGCTAATTTAGGTGATTTAAAATGGTTGGGAAGTTGACAAGTAATAATAGATTCAATGAAAGTTTGGACTATTTTGTGTGAATCTTTGTCAGTCTCATCAAAAATAGGAGCATCTTTGCAGTACACTTTCATGTGTACATGAGGAGTGCCTCTGTTTTGATACTCTAATCGACAAAAATAATGGGCAACTTCAGTCAGAGGGCCGTTTTTGTCAAGTATGGCAATCTTAAAAAATGATGTGAATCTATGATAAAAATGTTCACTGACTGCCACAATATCATCATTATTTATTTGTCCAAATTTTTTAGTTGTATTATTCAACTTTTCAAGGAATTCCCGCAAATCTTTGAGGATATATTCATTGCAAGACAGTGTCAAAAAGAAAGTGGGTACTCCATAACACTCATCAAAAGCTTGCAAATCCGTGTATTTTCGAGCCCAAAATTCCTTAGATCCTCGCACATTTGCCATCATCATTGACAAATTGCCTTCCAGTTGCTTATCATTATTTGTCAATCTTTTTTTCAGTTCAGCAACTGTTATTTTTGGCATTTTTGCTGTTTTCATTATAGCATAAATACCAGCATCAATGGCTCGTTTATCAGCTTTATCGGCAGAAAACATCAAATATTGAATGTTTCTTCTGAATCTAGGATCACAATGGTTCAATCGATTTCTGATGTACATGTATGGTTTTACTTTGCCATATGGACGTTCATTTGAAAACATTCCAAATCTACCTCTTGTGAACAAATCAGGAAAACAAAACAATTCCAATAATGGGTAATTGTCAGTTAGTAATACTCCTTCAACTCTTTTTTGCCTGAAAATCGTCAAATCCTTTTCAGGTGGCAACATTGGTTGCATTTCAATGAGCGTGTGATGCTCATATGAAATCTGAGCCCCAGTCTGAGTCAGAAAATGATCCATTTTCAGACTATCATTTCGCCCAGTGCATGTGACAATTTCATCCAAGTTGGCATTTCGATCAATTTTAATGTCATTGTACAAGATATTGTTGTTTTTCAACCAATCCAAAGCTTTGAGAACTTTATCCATATTAACCAATGAGCGCCAAATAATATTTTTTTGTTTGGCAATATATCAACTATAATTTCAAGTAATTATGATCATTGTTTGGCAATGTAGTCATAGCATGGTTGATAGTTGTTTCCATTGGCATTGGCAAATGACTAGCTATTCCTCTGATAGCTGGGATCAACTGGCTTTGCAGTCCTTTAAACCTGTATGGTACCAATTTAATTATATTCATAAAGCATTTGGCTCTTTGAATAAGAAGACTTTCATACATATTCAAAATGGAGATTTCAGGTGGGATGTCATCAACTTGAAGACCATTAATCGATGCCAAATTTGGTACCTTTTTATATGTTATCATATCCGATTGACATTTTTTGCATACAATACATGGTAATGTGTAATTTGCTTTAATAATGTTAAGTATTGTTTGAGATTTTATTTTATCCCAGTTGTCCCATTCATGCAATTCTGAATCTTTTTTGCGCATTTTGCAAATGTCACAATGATTTATTTTAAAATCATAAATTGCCTTTTGAAATTTTTTAAACAAATTGGCATATTTTGTTGTAACATAAACCTCAGTGTGAAATTCATTTTCATTGGAAAAGGATTCATTGTAAAGGTCAGAAATAGTAGCATCCCTGCTAACCTAGTAAATTAACTCAGTATATATTGACCAGTCACCTTCAAGTATTGCGATGTCATATTTGTTAAGCCATGTTCCAATCGACAATAATCGATATACTTTTCTGATCACTGTTCTCAGGTGTTGCGAGTGTGGTGACAAGAGTTTCAGCAGGGCCAGCTTGTCCGTGCAATCACTTTGGCCACAGCAATAAATTCTATCAGAATGCATACCTTTGCAACTTTGGAAACTATCCAATTTCTTCCTCATTTGAGCAATTGTCAAATTAGGACTCAAATCAGACAAATTGTTATGCAATCTTTTAGCATATTCCAATTTCTGAGCTGAGTCTGGACAGCCATCTTCGATTCTACACAGACGAGTCATTGATATTCTGTAGTCACTGTTATTAATTTGATTTTCATTGTTTTCATTTATGGGGACTTCAAATGTGTTTAATTCACTGCAATCACATTTTTGGCAATGCATAAATTTAAAATTGTGTCTTGACAACTGAGCCAATGGCACATATTCATATTTGCTTTTATCGCAAAGAAAGTGCTCATTGGTGAAGCAGTGGAACAAATTATTGCCCCAATAAGTCTGCAGACCGTCATTGTTGGCTTTTTCTACATAAGAGTGGATGCATCTGAAGTACTTCTTCAATTGGTTGATCATGAAGTTTCTCATGCCAACTCCTTCAATATATTTCTTGTTGACAGTGCTGAATGCACTTTTATTAGCCAATCTGCGTTCCTGTAGGTCTGTTATATTCTCTTTGACAATTTTTTTGTATGGCATAATCATTTTGCGCATTATAATCATTTTTTGCATTAATTCATCATAACATCTTCGTCGTTTTTTATTTTGTCTCATATTTCTAATCAGAATGTGTCGATGAAAATTAGCATCTTTGCTTGACATTTCGAATTTGCAAGTAAATTTAGATGCTGTTTTTCTATGTTTATTTTTATATTTGTTATAATATACTTTTGCACAAATTTTTTCTCTATTTTTTTTATAATATTGGGCCATTTTCGCATGCATTTTTTCTCTATTTTTATTGAAATATTTTTTATTTGACTCTTTTTGCTTTTTTTATAAGTATCATTATTTACCGCTTTGAGTTTTTTTTTATAATTCTGAACTCTTTGTTTTATTTTATCTTTATTTTTTCTATAATATTCAGCTTTTCTAGCTTTTTCAGCAATTTTATCATATACTTTTTTATTGCCATCATTTGCATTGGTGTACTCCATTTCATTTTGCTTATCAATAGGTCCTGGGTTAATTTCGATTCCACCAATGATCAGAAGCATCAGAATAATAAATCTGTTTTTATGCATAATGTAGCATTTATTGTGATAACGAGGCTTAAATTCAAAATGAATTATGCAATTTTTAATTGTGAAATATAATTTCTATTTCATAAAAGATATATTTTAATTAAATTTTATCTTGTTCAGAGTGAAAATAGAAAAAATATAATCACATATTACATTTTTATAATTATGAACATAAATACAATTTTAATGACTTTGCAATGCAACATAGTTTGCAAAAATATGTCAATTATGTGCAAATTGAACAAGAAACGAGTCAGAAAATGTATTTTATACAATACTGAACAGTAGCCCCCCTCTCTGTCTGTCTGTCTGTCTCTGTCTCTCTCTCTCTCTCTTACTCTCTCTCTCTCTTTGTGTCGCTGTTATTATGGTAGTACGAATAGTGGTTTGTTTACGTTGTATTGGAAAACTTATTCTTGCATTATTTACAAAAAGTTGTAAATAATGCAAGAAAATGTTACAGCCAGTTACAAAATTAAAAATGATAATAATATATTCATAATATATTATTGACAGGCCACAAAATCACCGCAATACCACATTTACTCCAGGGGGGGTCCTAGGAGTCCTACGTAAGTCCCTTATAGTAAAAATGTTAGTGCTCATGCACTAATTGTAACAAGCTATTATTTTCTTAATAATGAGGTTGGGACATTACGTCGTCGCCGGCAAACTTGCGAAGAAACGATAAGAAATACCGAAAGACAAAAAATGGCTGTAACATATTCTTGCATTATTTACAACAAGTTGTAAATAATGCCAGAAAACGTTAAAGCCAGTTACAAAATAAAAAATGATAATAATATATTCATAATATATTCTTGACAGGCCACAAAATCACCGCAATACCACATTTACTCCGGGGAGGGGGGTCCTACGTAAGTCCCAGGAATTTGTATAAATAAAGTTTAACCAATAACGCATAAATATAAAAGAACGTAAGAATTTTATTGACACAGTATTTGTAAACAAACAACAACAAAAAAAAATAGTACGCTTACGTGTTGTAAATAATGCAAGAAAATGTTACATGTAAGTAGCTCGGCAACGCAGACATAAACAACTTTACGGATGTGTGTTTGTTACAATTTAACGTCTGCTCAATCGGTAATAGTCGGTAATTTTCGGTGGGCGGTGGTGAGCATGGATGGAAATGCGGGATTTAAACAAAATTAATTTAGCAATGGTAGTAATGTAACGGATAATAAAAATTGGGGAAAAATCAGTTATGTAATATTTTACACAAATACTGAACAGTAGCCCCCCCTCTCTGTCTGTCTGTCTGTCTGTCTCTCTCTCCCTCTCTTTCTCCCTCTCTCTCTGTGTCGCTGTTATTATGGTAGTACGAATAGTGGTTTGTTTACGTTGTAGTGGAAAACTTTGATGAAACTAAAATCCGGCAATTTTTATTTTTTTAATAACGGTATTAGTATCAAAATATCTGAAAATGATATCTTAAACTAAACAGAAGAATGTTGTTATATCCCGATTTGACGGTATATAATAACATGACAAAATACGCCGAGTTGAATGCGTAACGAAAAGGTTTATTCGTACTTCGAAATAATACACAATACAAAATGGCTGCTCGCCTTGAAGTTGATATACGCGTAAATGAGGTAAAGGAAAAAGGTAACTTAACGTGTGTGAGCGGAACGCTCGTCCTGGGAGCTTGGTTAATCCTGACTACACTTGGAGAGTGTAAGCCGCGAGACGGTCGGGCTAGTGCGTCCACTGAACTGACCCCAAGACAATTCAAGACGCTCTTTTATACACCGTTTTGTATCCGGTGCTATCCGTAATTATGTCCCTTATAACACCTCCCCCTGAAGCTGAAATCTTCCCGATTTTAGCTTTAATATCGCTTCCGTTTAGGATCAGGACTTAAACTCCTGACGACTTTCCTTTTACGTGTGCTCTTCCTTTTGGTCAGAGTTTCCTTTGGTAAAGAATTCTGTTCAGCCCGTGCGGTATGTTCAGGAGATACATTCATGGGTCCATGTATACCCACCGGTTTTGGAATGTCAAATGTGTCGCACAACGTTTCCATTGGAATTTCCTCTGTATTTTCCGAAATTCTTGAACGGATTTGATTAACATGTCTTTTACAGACAAAACTGGGACCTTGAATAGTATAGACCATGTTCCCAATTCTTTTCTTAACAATACCGTCCACCCAATGATTTTTTCCATTCTGAAAATTTTTAAAATAAACTTTATCTCCTGGGGAATAGCACTTTACATTAAAGTTTTCTTTTCTGGTAACTTTCTTTTTATCCGGTAGAAGTCTATCGAAAATGGATCTAATTTTTCTGGCGAACATAAGTTCTGCAGGGGATGAATTTACATCATTGTTTGGATTTGGGGTTACTCTGTAGATCGCTAGAAATGTTTGTATTGTCCGCTCATCTGTGTCAATGTTCATGTTTTTCCTTAATGCCCGCTTAAACGTGTCCACAAATTTTTCTGCCAACCCATTCGACCTAGGATGGTAAATAGGCGTCGTGATGTGCTGTATATCCAGTGAGTTGCAGAATTCTCTAAATTCGTAACCTGTGAATGCTGTACCATTGTCACTCACTATGGTCTTTGGTACATCAAACCGGCTGAAAATTCCGTCAAGTGCACTTACAGTGTTCCTTGCTGTTGGATGTCTGATCTTGAATATCTCCGGCCATTTGGAGAAAGAGTCCACTACAATTAAGTAAAAAAAAACTTTTAGGGGTCCGGCATAATCAATATGCAGTCGTGACCAGGGCAAGTCCGTCTTCGGCCACGGGGTCGTTTTTACAGGCGGATCTCGGGCTGCTAACTGACATCCTTTGCACGCTTTGACACAGTTTTCCACCTCTTTATCCATACCAGGCCAATACACGTAACCTCTAATTAGGGATTTCATCCTTGAAATGCCAGGATGACCTGTGTGAAATTCGTTTAGCATTCTTTTTCGTAATACCTGTGGAATTACGATTCTATCGGCATACATAAGCACATCTTCGCAAATGGAAAAAGGTGTAATTTCTCTTGCCATCTTATTTCTTTCCGTCCGTCCTACTTGATTTTTCATTTTTTTTATAAAAACGTCTTTTGCAGCTTCTCTTTTAATCTCTTCTAGAGTTACCGGGAGTTCACGGATCATACTGCACATTGAATTTGAGCATTCGCTTTCATCTTTAAGAGCTGCAATTACCGTCTCTTCGAAACTTTCATTTCTTTTTGGAATCAACCTTGACAGTGCATCCGCGTGTCCTAACTTTTTTGATGACACATGCTCCATCTTAAACTGATAGTTTAAGAGAGTTACAGCCCATCGCTGTAGTCGATTTGCAGTATGCGTAGGGATGCCTTTCTTCGATCCAAATATCGTGATTAGTGGTTTATGATCCGTCTGTAATATGAAGTTTCTTCCATGGAGAAAACGGTTAAACTTTTTGACTCCAAATATTATTGAGAGAGCCTCCTTTTCAATCTGGCTGTAGTTTTTCTCAGCTGCAATCAAAGTTCTTGACGCGTGAGAGATTGCTTTTGTTGTTCCATCCTCATACTTGTGGAGTAATGCAGCACCAACTCCGTAATCACTGGCGTCCGTTGCTAGTACAATCTCTTTCTCTGGATCGAAATGTGCTAATGCCAAATCTGATAGTAAACATTTCTTAATTTTCTGGAAAGCAGATTCACATTCCTTTGTCCAATTCCATCTACTGCCTTTTTTTAGTAGCTCGTTAAGAGGAGCTCTCAAATTATGTACATTAGGGATGTATATCGCATAATATTGTTGTTACATAAGGGAGGGAGAAGAAACGGATTTGGACTTTGACACTTTACTTGAGGGATACTGGTACCCTGGTGATGACGTGTCCATTTTACTAATGAAGAGAAAAAGTTTACGACGATGAGAGAGATATTACAAGTGTTAAGAGACGAGAGAACGGGACCCAAGATCCCTTAAACCATTTGTCTGGTGGTTAGGACACTTGTGGATGTATGTGTTTATATATAGAAGTTCATACCTGGTTTTGCTGCTCTGGAAGAGTCTTCATCTGGGTGGAGCTCTCTTGCTGTTTTCGCCGGAATACACAAGATGAAGACAGATGTTGGGTTTTCAACCCTTTATTCTCCCAGGCATGATCTGCAGATGTCGCCATCGATGGTCTCCACTGTGGGTACCTACCACGTCCCACGTCTGGGGCGCGCATCTCCCCCCTTACTTAGGAGAGAACCATTTTAGACTTCTGCTCGGCTCGGCTTTTTCTGAGAGACTCAACGTTTCACCAACCTTGCCACGTAGCATCACATGACATCCGGTTAGATGAAACGTCACTTCCTGCAACGTGGATTTACTACAAAAATATATCTCTGACCTCCTCCCACCCTCTCCCTCTCTCTCTCGATCTACTATCTAATAGAGACACAGAGAGAGAAAATAGAGAGAGTATGAAAGAGCCAGAGAGAGAGAGTAGAGATGCTCTTTAACATTCCTCCACCCCTTTTTTATCAAAATGTATTGCAAGCCATACATTTTTAATAACTAACTAACTAAAAAAAATAATTATGTCCGAAGTACATCTTTATTCTTTCACTTTCCGGACTCACCCCTTTTCCAATAAAGATCAGGCACCAGTACTCTTCTACAACACTATCAACCCTTCTGCTGCTTCTCGAAAGTCCCTCCTCGACATTAACTTGCTTCCAAGTTAGACAAAGATACAGCTTTGCAGATATACATCTTGTCTAGGCGGTCGCATTGTTGGATATTTTCCACTGACTCTGCTCTTTATTTGGACCACTTGGCCAAACAAATGGAGACTCCATTTTCGATCCTTTTTTCGAAATGGGGCCAGCATATCGCAATTACGACTAGAACGTCGGATGCTCCATGTTGGTGGTAGCTTTATCGCACGGGGACTCGAACCCCAGACCCTCAGATTAAAAGTCTGATGCTCTACCGACCCAACCATCCCACTCGCGTTCTCGACTTTCAGCATAGGCCTAAGTCCCAGTTTTTTTTCCTTTACTGTAATGCCCTGACGTCTTTCTCTGAGTGGTCCTATTACTGGAGCTTTGTTCTATTCAATCTACTACTTCGGGACTTCACAAAGCTCTTCTACTAACTCCCTTGGTTGGTCTAAGCCAAAATACGCCTTCACACTGATTCACTCGGAGCCTGTTTGAGTTCCTGGAACCCGACAAGATACGGAATCATATCTCTCTAACTAATGCGCCAAAGCTTACTTGCGCATCGATTTCTAACTAAGTAGCTTTCCCTTTGTGATTTTTCCGTATTGCCAGCAAGTCCCAAGATTCCAACCCAGATATCCCTCACACATTCCTCTAAAAAAATAAAAAAAATAATAAGGCTCTATCTTGTCCCTTACGTAATCTGCATCTTTCCCTTTCTTCTATCTCCCCGTGATTAGGCTTGGTACCGACTGTCCAGTCGCTCCGTACCCTGAGGAATTATCGCGACCTCGCACGCCAGACTTTTGTTGGACAAGACTTATTGCCGTTGCTTGGGCCTACGTGGCATCTTCCAACTCACTGGAACCACTAGTATTGTTTTAACAGGGTTCTCATTACTCTAAAATAGTATTTCCCCTGCCAAATTTTCTAATTTGTGACAATACCGTGGCTTATAAAAAAATAAAACAACAGAAAAAACTGCTTTCTACAGCCTAATCGCCTTGTAATTCTCATGAAAAAAATGCAACTACGCGCTAAACGTCCCTAAAATATAACTAAACCAACCAAATCTATTCCAAAATAATTTAATTTAATAATACCAATTAAATTCACCCAGCATGTTTTTTTTTTAAATTTGGTACCTTTAATTCACAATAGGGTAACATTTTACTTCTAAAATTCTTCCTCCACCCCTTTTTTATCAAAATGTATGGCAAAGCCATACATTTTTAATAACTAACTAACTAAACTAAGGAGAGAATACATACGCTACCCGCTGGCAAGAAGACTGTCCTACGATAAATCGATAAACTCAAAATTAAATAAATACAACAATAAAATTGCCATGTAGCGCTACCCTGCGCTCTTCAAGGTCAAACTCCTTTATGACCCCATGGCTTCTTCGTACCCATCTCGGGACTTCCAGAGCATCCTTTGCTCCCGGTCGACACTACTCGTGGTCGATAATTTCACGGCTCCTAGCCGAACAACAATAAAACACAAAATCGAGGTCCATCTGCCTCCTACTTACATCTCAGGATTTACGGACAATCTTCTTTACTCATAGGTAGCACAAAAAAAAATCCCATCCCAAACCTTCACCATTTCACATCAAATGTTCTTAATTAATTTACCTCCTCTATGACTATACTTAATTGGTCCAAGAGTAATCAAGTCGGTTTTATTTATTCTACCCCATTTACCCCCCGTGTGGTCAACAGACAATGGACATGTCCTCCGACTGTCCATATTAGTTACAGAGATCGCCCATTTCTCTATAACTATCTCGTGCTTCCCTGAGCACCTACCAAAATATGGATTTTTTTTAAAATTTATTACGAGGACGTTCTGTACCGCCCTCCACCGACTTACGCATCCGGAACAAAAAAAAATCTGTCGAAACTACAAGAACAAAACAACAAACAAAAAAAATATGTATACATGACCACCTCGAAACTAGAATAAATACCGACTGACTTCCTGACCTCATTACTCATAATCCAGCAAACCGTCTGCCTGTCCAACTACTGTATTTCGATTAAAAAAAATCCTTATTCCTTATTCTTTTGTCTTCAGACATCATCCCATTTTAAAAATTCTCATTTATGTTTTCCTTGCATAATCCCGTTATTTCAAAAATTATTATTGATAATTGATATACCTCTATCCTGTCATCATCTTATTTTTAAAAAATTAAATTACATTGACACCACGTGACAAGACCATCGATGCCCCCATCTACTATACAAATACAAGATAACAAAAGTACAGAAAAAGAAATACAGAAAAATACACATGGCAACTCAACAATACTTAACAATATTCAATAATACTTAATTAATATATACTTAATTAATTCACTTATAACTAACAACTTTCAGCAAAGTTCAACAAAATTATCACAGATCAAATTGTCCACGTAAGCAAAGTTCAAGGGTTTTCTGAAACTAAAAAAAAATCATTATTCTTTTACAATTAACCACAGAATTAAATTAAAAAGTTCCGCTTCTATTCTATTCATATAATTATAATTTACTTAAAATTAATCCGGAGGGATGCCACATCACCAACCTGATTTTTATTTATCACCTAATACTTTCGACAATAGTGTAATTTCTTCTTTTTTTTTCAAATCTAAAATGACATCTTGCTATTCCGAATGCATTTAAAAGTTCACTGTCCCTTATTTTTGTAACGCTTTGCTAAATTCAACAATGTCAAATGACTGACAGGTTTATAAACTGTGGACAACATCGATGTCATTTTGCTTTAACAAATGTTCGTTTGTGTTGTCTTGTCTATTTAAATATATATATATACGTTTTTTTTTCTTTCTCCGTTTTTTTCAATTCTTTCTCTGTGTTTTTCAATTTTATTTTTATTTTTAATATGGTAAATTAATTTTCTTTTCTCTTTTGTTTTTCAGTCGTTTTCAATGTTCACAGCGTATTTTTAATTTTGGAGTTTAATTTTCTTCTAAATGCGTATGGTATTCTTCATGCCTTTGCTATCTTTTTCAACACATAACTGAATCATTTTTTCTTCGTCTTCCTTCCTCTCTCTCTATCTTTCTCTCTCTCTCTACCCTTTTTTCACTGTTCTTCCTTTATTCTCTTTTTCTCTCCATTTCCGCTGTTCTTTCTTTATTCTCTTTTTCTCTTCATTTTCACTATTCTTTCTTTTTATTCCACTGTCTCTTCTCCGTTTTTTTTCTCCCTCCTTTTTCCTCAATTTCTCTTCTTGTCTTTATTTTTCCTCGTTATCTCTTTTTCTCGTTATGTCCGTGGCAATCCAGGTTTCGATATATGCCCCATGCGGGGGCAAGAAGGTCAACGGCACCAAATAACATATATGTTACATAAGGGAGGGAGAAGAAACGGATTTGGACTTTGACACTTTACTTGAGGGATACTGGTACCCTGGTGATGACGTGTCCATTTTACTAATGAAGAGAAAAGGTTTACGACGATGAGAGAGATATTACAAGTGTTAAGAGACGAGAGAACGGGACCCAAGATCCCTTAAACCGTTTGTCTGGTGGTTAGGACACTTGTGGATGTATGTGTTTATATATAGAAGTTCATACCTGGTTTTGCTGCTCTGGGAGAGTCTTCATCTGGGTGGAGCTCTCTTGCTGTTTTCACCGGAATACACAAGATGAAGACAGATGTTGGGTTTTCAACCCTTTATTCTTCCAGGCATGATCTGCAGATGTCGCCATCGATGGTCTCCACTGTGGGTACCTACCACGTCCCACGTCTGGGGCGCGCATCTCCCCCCTTACTTAGGAGAGAACCATTTTAGACTTCTGCTCGGCTCGGCTTTTTCTGAGAGACTCAACGTTTCACCAACCTTGCCACGTAGCATCACATGACATCCGGTTAGATGAAACGTCACTTCCTGCAACGTGGATTTACTACAAAACTATATCCCTGACCTCCTCCCACCCTCTCCCTCTCTCTCTCGATCTACTATCTAATAGAGACACAGAGAGAGAAAATAGAGAGAGTATGAAAGAGCCAGAGAGAGAGAGAGAGGAGAGATACTCTTTAACATTGTACCAATCCCAGAAATGACTGTAGTTTTGATACTGAGTCTGGGGCAGGCATCTTATCAATTGCTTCGGTCCGTTGTGGATCTGGCCTTCGTCCATCTTCGTCAATTATTTGACCCAGGTATTTGATCCTTTTCATGAAGAAATCGCATTTCTCCGGACTCCATATGAAACCAACCCCCTCTATTCTCTTAAGTACTTCTCTCACGTGCTTCTTGTGCTCTTGCAAATTACTGCTCTTTATCAAGATATCGTCAAGGTATGCCATCGCAAATTCCAACCCTGCGAGCATCGTATCCATTATCTGTTGAAACAAAGCAGGGGCGACCTTTAAGCCAAAAGGAAGCCTCTTTAGCTTGAAGATACCCTTGTGCGTATTAATGCACAGGTACTTTGAACATTCATCATTGACCTTGATTTGCAAGTATGCGTCTGAGAGGTCTATCTTGGAAAAAATTTTTCCTCCGTTTAGTTTTGAGAATAGATCATCTGCCGACGGAAGGGGATAATTGTGGTCCTTTAAACAGTCATTAAGGCCTGTTGAGAAGTCCGCACAGACCCTGATTTTGTTATTTTTTTTCTTCACATATACCGTCGGGCTGGCTCAATCCGTATGGTCAACTTTTTCAATAACCTCTAACTTTTGAAGTCTTTCCAACTCCTTCTCGATTGCGTCCATCGATGAAAACGGTACATTTCTTTTAGGTTTGAACACTGGGGTGGCATCTTTCTTCACTTCAAATTTGGCTTCTACTTTCACACAATGTCCAAGTCCTTCAGCAAAAACCCTTGGAAATTCTGCTTTTACATCGTCCAGAAAGTCTTCCACTTGGTTTGTTTTCCCTGTGTTCAGCCTATTACAAAAAGAATTAACTGGTCGCTCCCATAAGTTAAACAGGACAAACCAATCCACTCCAAACAGACTTGTGTTCCTTCCTGGAACCACGTACACTTTGGACGTGTGTTTCTGACCACCAAATGTCACGTTGCACCTCAGTTCTCCTTTAAATTCCAACTTTTTGCCGCAAACACTCCTCGCCATCTTGCTGGTTTCCATTAGTTCGGGTCGACCGATCCTTCTCCAGATATCTTCATCTATGATACTGACGTCCGAACCACTATCCAGGAGTAATGTTACAGGATGTCCATTTATGTGAACACTGACATACTTACGCCTTTCGCAACTTTTCTCTTTCCTTGTGCGAAGCGCATTCACTTTGTCAGTCTTTCGTTTTTTCTTCTGGTCACAGTACGTTCCCTTGTGGCCTTTGAACCCACATTCGTAACATATCTTATTCCTGAACCAGCAGGTCTTTTTGGTGTGTCTCGTACTTCCGCAACATTCACAATTTTGGTACTTGTGCATTCTAGAGGTCCTTTGTTCTTGGGTCTTGTAAGTTCTAGGGGTCCTTTGCCTTTTTACATGTTGTACCTTGTAAACGCTTTTTTCTTCAATGCGGGTGTTGTCTCTCTTGATATTAATGAGACGTTGACATTCCTCGGTAACTTTTTGTAAAGTTATATTTGGGTCCGACTCCATAATTGTCAGGATCCGGGATCTGATATCTTTGTCCATTGGTTCTGTGATTCCCTGTATAAAGATTAAACATTTAAATAAATCCGCAGAAATTTCATTTAATTTAAATGATTCACATAAGCAATTTACAATACAAGCATACTCTAAATAGTCTTCAGATTCCGATTTCTGTAAATTCAAACATTTATATCTAGAGTGGAAAAGGCTATCTCTTTTATCAAATATTCTAGACAACGTATTAATTGTCTCTTCAAAGGTCACTTCCTCCGGTTTTTTGGGTAAAATTAAGTTAGCGTACTTAGTGTTTTCGTCAGTACCCAGTTTTTGGAGCAACAGCGTGACTTTTTCTTCGTCGGTCCAATCCGAACACCTCTTTATAAAAACTGTTTCATACCTTCTATAGTATGCTGGAAATGTAACGCCAGTATCGGGAGAGTAGTGAAATTCCGACAAAGAATTTGAAATGCCTTCTGCAGAAAAATTCGTTTTTTTCTCAGTTGTCGAGGTTTGAATTAATTTTTCCAAATTCTTTTGTTGAGTCGACATTTGGCGTTGAAGTATTTTTGTTTGTTCTTGTTGTGCTTCTAAAGTTTTTGTGTCATTTCTTGCTGTTGTTGTTGCAGCTGTTGTTGTTGCACTAAGAATTGTTGTGTCATTTTTGACTGTTCCTGAACGCTAAGAGTTAACACTTTCGTCAACTCAGCCAATTGTTCCATATTTAAAAAAAAAATGTCTTTCTAAAATTTACAACAATGATTCCACAAAATTTCGTAAGTATACGTTTTTCGCCAATTAGCAACAAGTCTTGCAAGAATAAATGTTTCCACACAGTTCATACAATTTAGCAATAGTAATTCTGCCTCAACGTAATTTTACACAATAATACTTTTCAAATTTACACAACGAATAATGCCCGAAAATGAGCAAACTGTTTTTCAACAAAAATACGGTTGCACGAAAAAAAAAATTAAATTATAACAATAGTCTGTTTAATTTAGAGAAACAAAAAATCGTAAAAGTTCTTTTTTTTTCTTCCAAAAACGTAATCCAAAGGTGCCGGGTTCGAATTCCGCCTGCGTTCCTCACATATTATTTTCTTCAAAAAATATAAATAAATTTCACTTTACCTTGTCAATATCTTTCAAGTACAATTTTATTACCTTTCCGTGAGTTCATATCGGAGAAATCCGTACTTTATGTAAGACAATTTCGAATAGTTCTTTGCCGTACGTGTTCAGTAACGAAATCCTTGTAAATTTGAATAGTACACAGTCCTATTAGTACGGTAATTTATCTCTGTTAAGAGATAAGAATCATCCTTGTCGCCAACTGTTATATCCCGATTTGACGGTATATAATAACATGACAAAATACGCCGAGTGGAATGCGTAACGAAAAGGTTTATTCGTACTTCGAAATAATACACAATACAAAATGGCTGCTCGCCTTGAAGTTGATATACGCGTAAATGAAGGTAAAGGAAAAAGGTAACTTAACGTGTGTGAGCGGAACGCTCGTCCTGGGAGCTTGGTTAATCCTGACTACACTTGGAGAGTGTAAGCCGCGAGACGGTCGGGCTAGTGCGTCCACTGAACTGACCCCAAGACAATTCAAGACGCTCTTTTATACACCGTTCTGTATCCGGTGCTATCCGTAATTATGTCCCTTATAACAAATGTCAAGGTAATTATTGTACTATTTCGGAAAATGTTGAAAAATCAGTTATGTAATATTTTACACAAATACTGAACAGTAGCCCCCCTCTCTGTCTGTCTCTCTCTCTCCCTCTCTCTCTCTCTCTCTCTCTCTCTGTCGCTGTTATTATGGTAGTACGAATAGTGGTTTGTTTACGCTGTAGTGGAAAACTTTGATGAAACTAAAATCCGGCAATTTTTATTTTTTTTAATAACGGTATTAGTATCAAAATATCTGAAAATGATATCTTAAACTAAACAGAAGAATGTCAAGGTAATTATTGTACTACTTCAGAAAATGTTCAATAAGTATGTCTCAAGTAAATTAATTTTTTATTTTTTCCACCGGTACCCTACGCTGGATTACGGAATAGTAGTCTCTAAGTAACATTTTGTTGTCTCGCCGTTACTTGCGAGACTAATTGTTCTGTTTCGGAGATTTAAAACAAAAAAAAACATTTTAAATGCTAACAGATTGATTATCCCGAAAGCACTAATAAAACTAAGGTAGATTTTTGAAATACATTGATTAATTGATTCATTAGCAATTGTCTGACGACGAACTTCAGAATGAAATTATTAAAATTTCGTATATTTTAAAAAATATAGTTGTAAATGTTAAAAAAACTTTCAAGACTATATATATATATATATATATATATATATATATATATTAATCGTCCTACAAAACTGTTGTGAAGGAACATAACTGGCTATACACCGGTTACAAACTGTATATATATATTGGACTGTTTGGCAGACAGCGGCAGACAGCGGCAGACAAGCAGTCGCAGTAAGACGGATAGTCTTACGTGTTGATTATCAGACTTTCTTCCCCATACTTGTTACTATGTACTTCTATTTACCTTAGGCGAGCAGCCTTACGTTTCTGTATTATAAATAAACCCCATTACACATACCACTCGGTGTAACTCACGTTTGTCTTTATTTCCTAAGTATTTAGGAATATAACAATGGCGACGAAAGGATGTTCTTTCTCTTAACAGAGATAAATTACCGTACTAAGGACTGTGTACAATGCAAGGATTTTTTTGTTTTACGAAAAAAACAAACTACACAAGGATTTTTGACCACGTGCGTCAATGAATTTAAAAATTTTTCCTACCTAAAGTAGCGAAAAGTACGGATTTTTCTTCGTAAAGAACTCACAAGAAATTATAGAAACATGTTCAAGGTAAAGTGGAATTTATATTTATTTTGACAAGTAAAAAAAAAAAAAAAAAAAAAAAAAAAATGGTCGCAAGTTGAATTCGAAACTACACTAAAGGATTACGAGTTTCGAAAGAAAAAATATAAATACAACGACTATTGTACCATTTTATGCCACGTGGGAACGGCAGCCATATATTTTTTTTTTTTTGGAAAATTAATTGTTTGTTATTGCCTTTATATAAATAATTGGAACTATTTGTCGTGGGAAGTAAGAAATATTTTGTGTATGAACTTACGTTGTTGAAAAAAAAAAAAAAAAAAAAAAAAGAATTATTTTACAAAGCCTGTTGAATTACTATGGATGAACTTTGTTGAAACGTGTTGTGTCTGCATATTGCTACTAATTTACGATATACGTAAATTTACGATTTTTCTTTGGAATTATTGTGTAGAATTCGAAAAGACATTTTTGTACTAGAAGCTAACATGGAACAATTAGCAGAGTTAACTAAGGCTCTAGCCCTTAGCATCCAGGAACAGACAAAAATGACTCAACAATTTTTAGCGCAACAACAACAACAACAACAAATTCAACAACAACAGCTACAGCAACAGCTGCAACAACAACAAGAAAGAACACAAAAAACTTTAGAGGCACAACAAGAACAAACAAACATACTACAACGACAAATGTCGACACAGCAAAAGAATTTAGAAAAGCTAATTCTAACGTCGACCGGGAAGAAGACTAATTTTTCTGCCGAGGGTATTTCAAATTCACTAACGGAATTTCGTTACTCCCCGGATACTGGTGTTACTTTCCCTGCATACTACAGAAGATACGAAACAATTTTTACGAAAAGATGTTTAGACTGGACCGATGAGGAAAAAGTTACCCTGCTACTACAAAAACTGGGTACTGATGAAAACACCAAGTATGCAAATCTAATTCTACCAAAAAAACCGGAGGAGGTTTCGTTCGAGGAAACAATTAGTACCTTGTCGAAAATATTTGATAAAAGGGATAGCCTATTTCACTCTAGATACAAATGTTTGAACATTCAGAAGGCAGAAGCTGAAGACTATCTAGAATATGCTTGCACTGTGAACTGTTTATGCGAATCATTTAAATTGAATGAAATTTCCGCAGACCAATTTAAATGTTTAATCTTTGTACAAGGTCTCACAGCACCAAGGGACAAAGATATACGTTCACGGATCCTAACAATTATGGAGGCGGATCCTAACATAACATTGCAAAAAGTCACTGAAGAGTGTCAACGTCTGATTAACATAAAGAAAGACAACACTCGCATTGAAGAGAAAAATATTTTTAAGGTGCAGCAAGTAAAAAGGCAAGGGACCACAAGAAAGTCCAGGTTCCAAGAACACAGGATCCTTAAAGGATACAAAGACCCAAAGCTAAAGTGTAAATGTTGTGGTAGTTTAAGACACAACAATAAGACCTGCTGGTTTAGGAACAAAATATGTTATGAATGTGGTCTCAGAGGTCACAAGGGAACATACTGTGCCCAGAAGAAAAGACAAGGGACCGATAATGTAAATACGCTTCGCATGAATAAAGAAAAAAGCTGCGAAAGACGGAAATATGTTGATGTTCGGATAAATGGACATCTGGTTACATTGCTTCTGGATAGCGGTGCAGATATTAGTATTATAAATGAAGATATATGGAAAAGGATAGGTCGACCTGAATTAACGAAAACCAGAAAGACGGCGAGAAGTGTGTGCGGCAAAAGATTAGAGTTCAAGGGAGAATTAAAATGCAAAGTGACATTCGCTAACCAGACTCATAAATCCAAAGTGTACGTCGTACCAGGAAAGAATACATGCCTGTTTGGGGTAGATTGGATTGTCCTGTTTAATTTATGGGAGAAACCCATAAATTCGTTTTGTAACGTTTTAACTGCAGAAAAAGCAAACCAAAGGGAAGACTTCCTGAAGGATTTGAAAACTGAATTTCCCAATGTTTTTGCCGAAGGACTAGGACTCTGTATTAAGACAGAGGCAAAATTTGAATTAAAGAAAAATGCCACTCCAGTATTCAAACCTAAAAGGAATGTGCCTTTTTCAGCAATGGACGCAATCGAAAAAGAGTTGGATAGACTTCAACAACTGGATGTCATTGAAAAAGTTAACCACACAGATTGGGCAAGTCCAACCGTGTATGTAAAGAAAAAAATAACAGAATAAGGGTCTGTGGAGATTTTTCAACGGGTTTAAATGACTGTCTATTGGACCATAATTATCCCCTTCCGTCCGCAGAAGATCTGTTCTCTAAGCTTAACGGAGGAAAAATTTTTTCTAAGATAGACCTCTCAGATGCTTACTTGCAAATTAAGATCAGCGATGAATGCTCCAAATACTTAGGCATAAATACTCATAAGGGCATTTTTAAGCTAAAGAGGCTTCCTTTTGGATTAAAGGTTGCTCCTGCTATTTTCCAGCAAATTATGGACACGATGCTGGCAGGGTTGGAATTTTCAATGGCCTACCTTGACGATATCCTAATTAAAAGTGAAAATTTGCAAGATCATAAGAAGCATGTAAAAGAAGTATTCAAAAGAATACAGGAATTTGGTTTTAAATTGAGCCCAGAAAAATGCGATTTTTTTATGAAAAAAATTAAATATCTAGGTCAAATAATCGACAAAGAGGGTCGAAGACCGGATCCACAAAGGACTGAAGCAATTGAAAAGATGCCTGCTCCAGATTCAGTGACAAAATTAAAATCGTTTTTGGGATTAGTTCAATACTATGCAATTTACATCCCTAACATACATAATTTAAGAGCTCCTCTTAACGAGTTACTGAAAAAGGGTGTTAAATGGAACTGGAATAAGGAATGTGAATCTGCTTTCCAAAATATCAAAAGATGTCTACTGTCAGACTTAGCATTGGCACATTTCAATCCAGAAAAGGAACTAATACTAGCAACGGACGCCAGTGATTACGGTGTTGGCGCTGTATTACTTCACAAGTATGAGGATGGTAGGACAAAAGCTATCGCCCATGCTTCAAGAACGTTGGTTGCAGCGGAGAAAAATTACAGCCAAATTGAAAAAGAGGCGCTGTCGATAATATTTGGAATTACAAAGTACAATCGATTTCTCCATGGACGATCTTTTATTTTGCAAACCGACCATAAACCCCTACTTACCATATTTGGATCAAAGAAAGGCATTCCCACACATACTGCGAATCGATTACAGCGATGGGCTGTAACCCTCTTAAACTATCAGTTTAAGATGGAACATGTATCCTCAAAAAAGTTAGGACACGCAGATGCATTATCACGGTTGATCCCTAAAAGAAGCGAAAGTTTCGAAGAAACGGTAATTGCTGCGCTTAAAGACGAAAGTGAATGTACAAGTTCAATGTGTAATATGATACGTGAACTTCCGGTAACTTTCGAAAAAATAAAAAAAGAGGCAGTAAATGACATTTTCATTAAGAAAATGAAAAATCAATTGGGATGGATAAAAAAAAATAAAAAGGTAGATCAAACAACGCCTTTTTCCATCTGTGAAGATGTGCTCATGTATGGTGAGAGGATCGTAATTCCACTAACGTTACAGAGGAAAATTCTGAAGGAATTTCATACAGGTCATCCGGGCATTTCGAGAATGAAATCCCTTATGAGAGGATATGTGTACTGGCCTGGTATGGACAAGGAAGTTGAAAAATGTGTCAAGACATGCAGAGGATGTCAATTAGCAGCTCGAGATCCTCCAGTAAAAACGACGCCATGGCCAAAGACGGACCTACCCTGGTCACGTCTGCATATTGATTATGCGGGACCTATAAATGGTTATTTTTACTTGATTATTGTAGATTCTTTTTCAAAATGGCCAGAAATATTTAAGTTTAGACATCCAACAGCAAAAAACACTGTGAGTGCGCTTAATGAAATTTTTAGCCGTTTTGGAGTGCCAAAAACCTTAGTGAGCGATAATGGAACAGCATTTACTGCTCATGAATTCAAAGAATTCTGTGACTCACTAAATATTCTACATATGACAACACCTGTGTACCATCCACGATCGAATGGGTTGGCCGAAAGATTTGTAGATACGTTTAAAAGGGCACTTAAGAAAAATCTTACTACGGACACAGACGAACAATGTATTCAAACATTTTTAGCAATTTACAGGGTGACACCAAATCCTAATAATAATGTCAATTCTTCCCCGGCTGAGCTAATGTTTGCAAGAAAGATAAGATCTGTCTTCGATAGGCTGCTACCAGAGAAAAAGAAAGTTTTCAAAAAAGAAAACCTTAATACCAAGTGCTTCTCCCCAGGTGAAAATGTATATTTCAAAAATTTTCAAAATGGACGAAATCAGTGGGTTGAAGGTATTATCAAAAAAAGGATTGGGAGCATGGTCTATACCATCCAAGGATTAAGTTTTGTCTGCAAAAGACACAGAAATCAAATACGTCCCAGACTGTCTCCAAATGTGGAAGAGACACCAATGGAAACATTGTGCGATATTTTTGATATACCAAAACCAGCGTGTGTACCGCAAACAATGAATATTTCGCCTGAACCGACCATACGGGCTGGACAGAAACCTTTACCCCGGGTAACGCTGACCAGAAGGAAAAGCGCAAGAAAGAGAAAAGTTACCAGGAGATTAAGCCCTGACCCTAAAAGGAAGAGGTATTTAAGCTAAAATCAGGAAGATTTCAGCTTCAGGGGGAGGTGTTGTGAAGGAACATAACTGGCTATACACCGGTTACAAACTGTATATATATATTGGACTGTTTGGCAGACAGCGGCAGACAGCGGCAGACAAGCAGTCGCAGTAAGACGGATAGTCTTACGTGTTGATTATCAGACTTTCTTCCCCATACTTGTTACTATGTACTTCTATTTACCTTAGGCGAGCAGCCTTACGTTTCTGTATTATAAATAAACCCCATTACACATACCACTCGGTGTAACTCACGTTTGTCTTTATTTCCTAAGTATTTAGGAATATAACAAAAACCTTAGAAGGAAGAGATATAGGTAAACTTTTTTCCCATAGTTTTCTTTAAAAGGGAAATGGATTCCATATTGTTCATTGTAAAAGTGTTTGTTTTTATAACGTCTGATGAGAGGCCGTTCTTGTGAAAATTTTCGAACGATATATGGTTTGAAATTGTCCGAATATTCTTGAAACAATTGTAACTATCACTGAAATACACTATTTGTTTCTATCAATCCATTCTTTTATGTCTTGATTTTGTTAAAACTATATATATATATATATATATATATATATATATATATATATATATATATATATATATATATATATATATATATAGTGCTGTGGCAATTAATCAGAATCGGGAATTTGAAAAAAGTCAGAACTTTTGAGTTATCGTAATCGCTATTGGAATTGTAGTATTGTATATGAATTTTCCGATGCTTAAACAATACTTTTAATTAGTTTGTTATAATTTTGTTTAAAAACTTTGCGAGTACTAATGATAAGATGATAAATATTTATTGATTTTAAGCTTTCAGTGAAACTAACATATATAGATCACCCATCCACACACACACACACACACACGCACACTCACATTTATCTTTTACGAAAATATATGCACGTAATTGATGGATTTTTACAGTAATTCGATAACATAAAAACAGTAAAATAAATAACTTATAACTAAATATTTAGAAGTGTTTGAAAGAATCGAAATCGATAATTCAACAGAATCGGTAATTAATATCAGAATCGGTAACTGAATCGAAATCGGAAATTTATTAACATCCTATCATCTATAAAGGGTGGAACGATAAAATTGTCGCCCTTGAAAAGACGGCATGATACCACTTTCGTTTGATAAAAACCGTTTGTTTGTTTGTTTCCCCCCTTTTTTTGTTCCAAACAATCTACGAGTTGACAAGTTGTGTACAAATCCAAAGAGCTATGGAGGCCTTATATCATATCTGAAAGTGACACAATGTTCAACGAGGTAGAATGTAGATGCGCCACTATACAACTTATGCTCTCTACCGATAAAAGTTATGAAAACAGTACTATTGACAGCACCGACACATCTTCGAAGTTGGCTTGAAAGTCAATACCAAAGTGTACTTTGGTGTGCTTAAGAGTATTGCGACCTCCTGGTGCAATCAGGTTGCCGCAGGCAAACCCTGTGTGTGGCAGCAGAACTCGGCGCCGGTCCACAAATCCAAATGGACCAAGGCTTGGCTTTAGAAGGAGTGCTACTATTTTGTACTCTTCTCTCACTGTATCTCCCCCTCCCCGACCTGAACCAGCTGGACTACTTCGTTTAGTCATACGTCGAGAACGTCACAGACATGACCTCCCGTAACACCAAAGCCAGCCTGATCGATGCCATCCGTCGAGTAGTTGCCAATCTTCTACTGTCACTTGTGAAAAAAGCGTGCTTTTAGTTCCAAACCCGTATGGAGGCAGTAATTGAGGCTGAAGGCGGCTATATTTAACATGTATGCTCTACTACATAATACGTTTTTTTTTTGGTTTTTTTACACAGTGATCACCACTTATCAAGGCCCGGAAGCCACTTACAACGGTTATTGCAAGTACATTACGTAAGTGTGGTGATTTGATGAAGTGTTTACTTAAGGGGGTGGTTCATTAGGAATTTTTTAACATTGGACTTGAACACATCCAAGTTGTAGTCCGGTGGGAAGCAGGCAGACGGAACAGAGTTCCACAGGCGTGCAGTTCTAAGAAAGAAGCTTTGTTCATGGAATCCACGTTTTGATCTAGGCACAGATAAAGAGTGGGGGAAATTTTTCACAGTGGATTCGGCTAGACGGATGTTTTTCGTGGATGATTGGCGAGGGGGGACCAGAGATTGGAGTTCAGACGAGCACCTGCCATGGAAATAACGATAAAACAAGGATAGGCTCGCAACGTCTCTTCTGTGGGAGAGAGGTTGCAGGGTAGAGAAAAGGGCATCCCTCACTAAGCCACGAAGTCTATTTTGTACTCTGTCAAGGCAGGATAGGCTGTTTTTTTGCAGCTCCTGCCCAGATATGGCAACAGTATTCCATCCTTGGACGTACTTGGCTTTTATATAGATAGAGAATTTCATCATTAGTGAGATATCTTCTGGAGCGGTAGAAGGATCCCACCATCTTTCCAGCGACCTTGGCAACATACTTGATGTATGTGTTCCATTTCAGATCGGGAGTAAAGGTCAAACCCAGAAGCTTGTCAAAACACGGGGCCTCACCCAGACGAGAGCCATCCATCACAATTGATGCCAGCTGGGGATCAGAGCGTTGATGATGTAAGGATAGGAGTTTGGTTTTGGATGCATTAAAGGTAACCACCACATCTTCCCCCACTGAACCACGCGCTCGAGATCAGAGGAGAGAGAATCAGAGAGAACTTTGTCATTTACAGTCTTTGATGTGTTGCCGTAGATGGTCGTGTCATCAGCATAGATGTCAACGAATGATTTAAGTATGTGTTTAGGGAGGTCATTGATGTAGATAAGGAAGAGAGTTGGGCCTAGGATTGACCCCTGAGAGACTCCAGCATTTATATTGCAGGCCTCCGATTTTTATCCATCTACCACTACTCTTATGAGCCTATCGGAGAGAAATGAATTAATGATTGAGAAAACATTTCCAGTTATACCGTAGCTGGAAATCTTGTGAAGTAGACCCTTATGCCATACCTTGTCGAAGGCCTTTGATATGTCAAGAGCAATTGCCCTAGAAAGGAAGTCTTTGTCAAGAGATTCACTAATCCTGTGGGATATAACCGTCGGCACATCTGCGGTAGATCTTGCAGAGCGGAAACCATATTGTGTCTCACTAAGAAGGTTATTCCTGCTGGGGTGGTTGACTATTTCTCTATTTAATATGGATTCCAGTAACTTACTCATGACACACAGGAGACTTATTGGTCTGTACTGAGAGGGAGATGACTTATCACCTGAATTCTTAAATACAGGGAAAACTGATGGGGTCTTCCGGGAGTCGGAAAGCACTTCTCCTTAAGGCAGCGCTTAAACAGTTTCGTAAGTATGGGAGCAAGTTCTGGTTGAAGCTTTTTTAACACTATAATTTGGATGCCATCAGGGCCAGTTGCTTTACTGGAATCTAGGTTATTGATTAGCTTGGCGACCTCATGCACGGATATTTGTATGTTACCTAGCTTGTTCTGTGTTATAGGAGGAGATATGGGGAGTTGATGGCCTTCGTCGCATAGGGTAGAATTAGCTGCAAAGTTCTTTGCAAATAGTTTGGCCTTGTCTGATGCTGACGAGATTACCTCTGGTCCATTGATAATGGTTCGGATAGAACGCACACTTCTGTTCAGGATCCTATTTGTTATTTGCCAAAACTGGTGGGAACCAAGCCGCTGATCAGCTACCTTGGATTTAACAGACTGGGCATATATCTCTCTTGCATTTTTTATTACTCTTTTACAGTGGTTGCTGGCAGTCCTGAAAGCAGCTTTAGTCTCAGTGCATCTATTACGTTGGTAGCTATGGAAAAAGTGATTTCTGTGCGCGATAGCAGCAGCACATTCTGGGGAGAACCATGGCTGGCTGTTAGGTTTTTGTTGGAATTTTTTAGATGGTATGAATTGGTCTATGCCTACAATTAACCATTGGGTCAGATCTGATACTATAGAGGACACTTCCTTTTTAAACATGGAGTGCAGAGGTAAATCAGATATGAATGTACGGAAGCTATCCCAGTCAGTCATAGAGTATCGGGATACAGTACGGTGGAGGAGTACGTCTGGGGGCTTCTTACATTTCGTTTTTATCTTAACTGATACGACGGAGTGGTCGGAGGATCCCAGAGGAGAATGAACGGAATATGAACATAGCTCCGGGGAAGTTGAGAGAAAAAGGTCTAGGAAGCTTGCATATTGACCGGGTGTATCGGGCACACGGGTGGGTTCACGAACAATCTGAGTGAGGTCATAAGCAATGGCAAAATCATGACAAAACCTCCCCTCATCATCCGTCTTATTTGGATGGGTCAGCCATTCCACGTTATGGACGTTGAAGTCACCACAGATGTGGATGTTAGCCGAGGGATGTGAAGACAGTATGTGGTCTATTTTCTCAGATATGCTCTTAAAGATAGTAACTCCGCTGTTGTGGGGCCTATAGAGGGCAAATATAAATGCAGTGGTGTTAGCAAGTGCAACCCTGAAACACATATAGGATAAATTAGGATCTTCTCTATAGATATCCCTTTCACACGGGAAGCCATCCTTAATGTAGGCACATATTCCATGCCCATGGCGATCTTGGGTGTCAGATTTAGCTGTTAAATTAGAGTATCCGTTAATTATGAACTCATCTAGGGAAGTCGTCGGCCCTATTCCAGTTTCACTTAGAAATAATATGTCCGGTTTCGTCTCCTGTAATTGGGTTTCAACCTCTGGAAGGTTGGAACGTAGACCCCTGATGTTGGAGAAGGAGACCTGGTAGTAGGGGTCTACGTTGGAAGATGGGGTTCTAGGTTATCTGAATTGATTTTCTGAATAAAATTTTGGAAATAAATTTGTAGTTTTACTTGCTTTAGGGCAACACTTTTATAGTTTCACCCTGTATTTGAGTACTGACGTTCATATACGTACAGTTTATACTCTAATCAATGTGCGTATGCTATATATTGTGCTGTACTTAATGCTGTTATTTTATTCTAACATGTTACAGTCGTTAATAGGAAACATATATAAGAAATCATTTATTTTCATTGTCGTCCAAAAACGTAAAGTTGCCGCGAAATTCCTTTACATTAACGTAGCGTAACCAATCGTTGAGAAAACGCTTAGAATTACAACAACAGATGCATTTGCTTCTCTTAAAGTTTGCCTATATTTCTTATATAGGTTTAATAAAAATGTTACAAGAACAAGTCACCTCTTCTTGTAAGTGAATAAATATGAGATAGGATAGCCGAGAATTCGAACCTGCGAAACTAGGATTGGAATTGCGAATTCCGAATATAAGTTTAAATAAAATAATACAGAATGTTATTGAAAATTGAATGTAGAATTATACGTGGTTTAGTTCACATAAAATAGTTAGATATCTGTTTATTGGAAAATGAATGTAATGATGCAATGAAATTAAAATAAGGAATCTAGATCCGAACAATGGAAAATGTTATACTTATTTGTAAAGTGGGTTAGGAAAATTAGGTTGGAGAAATCTGGTTGTAAACATGGAAAGAGCGATGCATGCTTGAACACGTGAGGCGTTTCAGGCCACGAGTTCGATATGCACGTGTTGGTCATGCAGTGACATCATGAGCTATCAATATAGTTAGAGCTTGGCAGAGAGTAGATCAGTCAGTCATTGAATTTCTTGATGCAAAGCCATTGACCGGTCGAATGGAATAAACTAACAACTTCATAATTTTGTATTTGCGTCTTCGTGTTATGTTATTCAACAGAAAGTTATTGTCAATTTATATTATAAGAACTTTGTGAAAATCATCATCTCAAAAATAGGTAAAGAAATATATGTATCAATGTTATAGAAACACCCCCATTCACAGAACTCTCAAACAGTAAAAATGACAATATCTCTATCAATCTCTCTGTCTATCTATCTATATATATATATATATCTCCCTCTCATTGAATTACATGTTCCCGGCTGTATTAAAACGTACTCTCTCTCTCTCTCTCTCTCTCTCTCTCTCTCTCTCTTTATATATATATATACCCTGTCTATCTCACACTAATATCTCTCTCATATGAACAGCTATTACATAAAAAAAACAAGCAACGATCGGTGTTAATTATTCAGCTGGTTTGCCGAGCATTGAATTGATTTCGGTAATGAACTCTGAAAAACAAGAACTTTAGATTTCTTATATCAGCGTGTCGTTCGAAACATAATCAGGATTAATGGTTTTATATTAAAGACAAAAACGCTCATATTATTTTTTTCATTGCACGTTAGCCATCACTGGTTTTGATAGGCGGATTATGTTATGCATGTCATATAAATTCATGTCAGAATGATATCCGTACAAATCGTGTATAATTAACGTTTTAAATGAAAAGCACGTTCGGCGCAAAGTAATTGAAAGAAAAGTAGGAAGATTTTAAACATGACAGCTCGTATGATACTCGTGATAAATTAGGCATCAGAAGTTATTCCGAATCACACTAAACGCGTGTCTTATTAATCAAAACAAAAATACGGGTCTTTTGATGAACCCTTCCTTACGTACAAGATTGCACGAAAAAATTGGCGCTCTCGAAATGACGATATGATTTCATTTCCGTTTGATGCAAACCGTTTTTATTTTTGTTGCAGACCATTTACCAGCTACTAGTAGACCAGTTGTGAAAAAATCCCAAATACGATAGGGGCCACTATCGAGTCTGCAGTGACACAATGTTCAACGAACGAGATCAGAGATGCGCCGCTGTACAACGTCATGCTCTCTACCGATCCAAGTTGTGAAAACCATTACTAACACCTTAAAGATGCAAATCCAAACAGTTCAGAGACGTTTCCAACTACGGTTAGGATCTTAGGTGTGGTTTTAAGCGGGAACCTGGTCATACTTGGATGTGCTGAAGAGCTTGCTGATCGTCTGGTTTAATCATGTG
Organism: Euprymna scolopes; assembly: GCF_053919585.1. Taxonomy (NCBI): domain Eukaryota; kingdom Metazoa; phylum Mollusca; class Cephalopoda; order Sepiida; family Sepiolidae; genus Euprymna; species Euprymna scolopes. Next base: position 67,448,212 of record NC_136494.1, on the reverse strand, counting down.
GCCGTTGGTAAATACTGGATGTGGCAGCAGGACATGCTCCGGCTCACACGTCCAAAAGGATCCTGGCTTGGCTTCAGAAAGAGTGCTACGACTTTGTATCCTTCTTCCACTGCCCCCTCCCTCCCTGACCTGAATCCGCTGAACAATTCTGTTTAGTCAGACGTCGCCAACATAGTCTCTCACAAAACTAACGCCATTCGCCATTCGCCGAGTATTCAGCGAGCTCCTGTGGAAAAGGAATGCTCCCTGTTCTGAACCCATATCGAGGCGGTGATAGAGGCTTAAGGCAGCTATATTGAATAGATATCAGCTCTACTAAATAATCAAGTTAACTGAATTGATTATTTTCAATAAAGTTTTTTTTTTAAGTTCTGTAGTTTTTATTAGGACGACAAATTTATAGTTCCACCCTATATATGTATATATACAAACATACACACATATATATATATATATATATATATATATATATATATATATATATATATATAGCGTGTCCAGGGGTGATGAAAAAAATCTAATAAAGTGCTCGATCGTAGATGTGAGAGCTGAAGATACAATATTTATTATGACACTATATATATACATATTTCAAGGTCGTACCATTGGTTTCGATACACCGAAAACAGTAATAATATACTGTGGAAAATCGGAATAATCTCTTCGGCGACAAAGAAAAATCTGGAACTAATGCAAAATGAACGAACATAGAAGAAACGCTAGAGGAGCGTTTAAGATTCAGAATTTCATATTTAAAAAATATCGTTTTAAAACCGACGCCAACAGATTATGATTATAGAAGAAAGACAGGAAGAAAGTGTGTGTGTGTGTGTGTGTGTGTGCGCGCGTGTGCGTGCGTGCGTGCGCGTGTGTGTTTGTGTGTTTGGCATTACTGACTTTTATCCATCCATTAGCAGGGAAATCCTCGACAGCTTCCTAACCTTTGCCAAATCCTTCATGGAGATCAGTGACTTGGAAATCCAAACTATCCTCCACGCAAGAAATTCACTCCTTTTCTTTGATAACAAAACGTGGGTTAAAAAATCCAATCCTGAGGACCCCTTTGATGTTCCAATGGGTGCCTTTGATAGTGCGGATATATGTGATCTGGTAGGTCTCTTTATTCTCCACTCCCTACAGAACAAGTTCCCCAACCATGAATTTGGCCTATACCGAGATGATGGTTTATGTCTTTCACGCAACTGCAATGGTCAAAATCTAGACAGGTTCAGAAAACAATGGACCACATTCCTTAAAGAACTTGGGTTTAATATCACCATTGACACCAACCTTACTAGTGTGGATTTCTTAGATGTTACATTGGACCTGCCCAGCAACTCTACGACCCTACCACAAACCTACTGAACAGCTTAAGTACATTAATACACAATCATGCCATCCACCTCGTGTTTTCAAGAACCTTGTCCCCAACATCAGCAGAAGAATCTCCAACCTTTCATCTAGCAGACAGATTTTCCAACAAGCTGCGCCATATTATAACAGAGCGCTCCGAGAAAGTGGATACCAGGAGGACATTTCATATATGCCCAATCCACCCACCAGACAGCGCAGACCCAACAGATCCAGGAACATAATTTGGTTCACCCCTCCGTTCTCCCTCAACGTCAGGTATAATATAGGTAGACAATTCCTTCTTCTAATAGATAAGCATTTTCCACCCACAAACAAACTCCATAAAATCTTTAATAGAAACACCATCAAAACTAGGTATTCCTGCTGTCCCTCAGTCGGCTCTATCCTGACATCTAAACCCCCAATCCCTATTAACCCCCCTAACCCTCGCTGCTCATGCAGGGGAGGAGATACCTGTCCTCTGGGGGGAGGCTGCACAATCAAATCTATCGTTTACCAGGCCAAAGTCATTCCTGAAAATAACCCAGGTAAAGAAGAAATCTACATTGGAATGACTCAGGGTACCTTCAAGCAGAGGTTGTATGCACATAACTCCACCTTCAAATATCCCCAAAAGAAATTTGACACATCTTTAGCCACCAAGATTTGGTCGCTTAAAGAATCTAATACTCCATATAAAATAAAATGGTCGATCATGGATATTAAAAAATCTTACGACCCAACCTCCAAGACCTGCTCACTTTGCACTACTGAAAAATTTAGGATCCTTCAAGCTATCAATAACCCATCCATAGCCTGTATGAATATTAAAAACTAAATCTTCAGACAATGTCCCCACAAAAGAAAATTCCTCCTCGCCAAATGGCCTAACAACAGCATAACTTAACCGATTCTCACCCCATTTACACAAAGACTCCTAATTCACACATAGACACCTAAATACCACATTCACCTCTCACTCTAAACCTCAAACCATCTCTCTTCTAATCATACCTCAACATTCCTCGCCACCTTACCTCCTTACTATCACACACCCTATTTACACAAAGACACCCTATTCACGCACAGACACCTATATTCCACATCCACCTCTCATTCTAAACTCCAAACCAACTCTCTTCTACTCATATCTCAACCTTTCTCACCACCTAATATCCTTAACTTTACCATATAAACCCCCCAATAATAAGGATAACCTTTATAGAGAAACTATTCCCCCACAACCTTCGCATCTGATAGTTGTTAAGTCTTTTAATATTGATTAATTTCCTTTAATTATTTTAATTATCTTAAATTTCTCCATTCACTATTATTCTCTCATAATTAAAATATTAATATTTTTTAAAAAATTAAAAATTCTTTTAAAGTTCTTATTTTCTATTTATTTATTAAATTTACCTTATTTATCTTTATCCTTATTTTATTTAATTTAATTAATTTAAATGATTTAAAATTTTAAAATCATATTAATATATTCATGCCTTTCTCATTATTTATTATCGTTAACTGTCCTACTTTTATTTATTGATATGGCTTTAACAGGACTTCTTTATTTTTTAGAGAGTTTTCCATAGCTTCCCCGCTATACATGCACACACACATACACGCACGCACGCACGCACGCACGCACACACACACACACACACTTTCTTCCTGTCTTTCTTCTATAATCACAATCTGTTGGCGTCGGTTTTAAAACGATATTTTTTAAATATGAAATTCTGAATCTTAAACGCTCGTCTAGCGTTTCTTCTATGTTCGTTCATTTTGCATTAGTTCCAGATTTTTCTTTGTCGCCGAAGAGATTATACCGATTTTCCACAGTATATTATTACTGTTTTCGGTGTATCGAAACCAATGGTACGACCTTGAAATATGTATATATAGTGTCATAATAAATATTGTATATATATATATATATATATATATATATATATATATATATATATATATATATATATATATATATATCCTACGAAAGCTTGTAATAAAAAAGTAAAAATAAAAATGGAGAATGCAGTTTAAATTCCTGGAAAAAAAAAAAACTAATTAACTAACTAACTAACTAACTAACTAACTATATATATATATATATATATATATATATATATATATATATATATATATATATATATATATATATATATATATGAATGGAAATGTATAAAAAAGAATACGAAAAGTATAAAAGCTTATAACTTTTCTGTATTCGTTTTCAATTGGTGACGTGCAGGGATACAAATTAATATTATGAAAAAAAATTAAAAAACTTTTTTTACAAGTACATAATTTTCGACCGATCCTTCAGTCTTTATCGGTGTAGTGAAAGTATGAGCATGCACGAGGAAAAGGGGAATGGAAAAGGAAGGAAGGAAGAGGAGGAGGAGGAGGAGGAGGAGGAGGAGAAGGAGGAGGTATAGCCAATGAGAAGGTGCCACGTCAGTCTTAAATATATACACATAAGTACGCACATACACACATGCACACAGTACATATACACATATAAACGAAAAATTAAAAATTAAACAGAAAATAAAAATGAGAAACGCACCTTTAACTGTCCAATCTTTTGAATTCTAGCGATATTATTTATTCCAAGAGAGAACAAGAATTCAAAGGATATAAGACGTTACGAAGAGAAACGCTATGATGCTCATTTGTAAATCAACGACTATTTCTCGTTCGAAAAAGAACGAAAACGTCGTTTCTAAATTCAAGCGTTTTAAGACAGAAACGAAACGCTACTTTTTATTAATTTATATATTAATATGTATATACACATACGTATACAAACAAATACTCACATGTACAAATATATACATCTAGGCATGCATAAATGTTTGCATATATACACATATACATATACTAACAAATATACATGCACATACATAAATGCTTGCGCATATATTTACACGTAGAGACAGCTATACATATATACACAAGTTTACATAAGCGAATATAGGGAGAGAGGGAGGGAGAGTGGAAGAGAGGGGCGGGAAAAGAAGTATAGGTGTTCGAGAAATACATACATATATATACATATACGGTAATATGAAGAAAATTAACACTTAAAGAAAATGTGTTTTGAAAAAACACACACATACATGCACACACATACACATATATCCACATATACATATATATATACATGCACATATATATATACGTGTATATACACGTTCAGGTACATATACACATACACTATCATAAATACATACATATATGCGTACATAATACGCACACACATACATATGCAATGTGTATGAGAGTATAAAGAAAGAAAAAATTGGGGAAACTGTGAAGGTTTCGGAAAGAGTTAAAAAAAAAAGTTTACCCCATCTCACCGTGCATCTTAGTCCTAAGGAAATGTTTATAGAATATCTTTGTAGCTATAAAAATTGTAGTCACTGAGTAGTCCTAGGTTTTTGTTAAGGCCTGAAGTGTGCGTGTTGAGTTTTAGTATTAATTTTGTTTTTCATATTTACGTCTCTGATGTTGTGTAATAAAATTAGATGCTATGAGGATGTATCTGATGTTGTCTATTGTGTGGTTAGATAAATTATAGTGGATAGCTACTGGATGCTGTGTAGATTTATGTCTAATGGTATGTTTGTGGTTATTAAGGCGTAGGCGGAACTCCAAGCCTGTTTCCCCCACGTAATTGCCTTTTGTGCATTTTGTGCCGTATAACAGATATATTACATTTGAGCTATTGCAATTTAGAGGGGAAGTTGAGATGGATGTTGGTGCCTGGAGGGGTGAATGTGCTGTTGGTGTTAATATGTGTACATATTAGACATCTGAGCTTATTGCAAGGTTTGTTTCCTTGAGATGTTTTGGTGCGGTTAATCCGAGTGGATGTGAGTAAGGAATGTAAGTTGGGGAGCTGTCGTTTGGCACAAATGGGTGGTTAATGCATATTGTGTTGAGTGTGGGGTCCTGTTGTAATTGTTTGATTATATATATAAAAATACAGACAATTACTATATATATATATATATATATATATATATATAAATACAGACAATTACTATATATATATATATATATATATATAGTAATTGTCTGTATTTATATATATATATATATATATATATGCGTTCGTATTTTATGCAGTTTATCTAGTATTTTATGTGTGTACATTGTAAAGTATATTTAATGTTATTTATGTATAATTTACTTTATGTGTGTATAAAATACATTTTAATGTGCACTAGGTTTGCATAGTGAACTTAATATGTGTATATTTTGCCTTATGCAACACTTTAAATCTATATTATCTCTTTTTTTTTACACAGTGATCACCACTTATCAAGGCCCGGAAGCCACTCAGGGATAAGGGTTACTGCAAGTACATTACGTTAGTGTGGAGATTTGATGAAGTGTTTACTTAAGGGGGCGGTTCATTAGGAATTTGTTAACATTGGACTTGAACACATCCAAGTTGTAGTCCGGTGGGAAGCAGGCAGACTACTTTATAATGACCTTTTTTTCTGTATGCCTTACGTTATTATGTAATTTATGTCCGTATTTTTTTTTACATAACTATATATCCTTAATACTGCCTTATATATATATATATATATATATATATATATATATATATATATATATATACACGTTACATTGTACTTTATATCTGTATTCCGAACGTTATATCTTATTTTATGCCCTTTATATATGCATGCGTTATACTGTACTTTATACCTATATACTGAACGTTATACTTTAAGTTTAATGGAAATGCGAGACAAAAATTGTGTTTACATTATCGACCCTTTAAAACGACGTATGTAAACAATGCAGTGACGTTTTTAAAGCCATTCACACATCCATGCTTTAAAAATCCAGCAAACGTCAAATAATAGTCATATCTTCCTAAAATGTTCGATATTTATTCATTAATAAATAAACTTACATAATAAAAGTAGGTTTCGGTGAATATATTAGAGGAAATATACTTTTAGGTGTTCTGCCCCCTATATTTCGTGGTCCGAAAACTAAACAAAATAAATGTTGGTCGATAAAAATTTCAATTTTTTTAAAACTGAAAAGATAACAAAATGAAATATATATATATATATATATATATATATATATATATAAAGCTAAATATCTGTGTGTGTGTGTGTGTGTGTGTGTGTGTGTGTGTGTGTGTGTGTGTGTGTGTGTGTGTGTGTGTGGTCACGAATAGGCTCCTATATGGTTAACTATTTTAAAAGACTGATTACATATAATGATAAATGTATCGAGACACAGGAATGGGTATCTTTGATCCTGCAGAACGGTGGTCCATTAAAATTATGGGGTCTGTGTTCGCGCCTGGTCCACAAAGTATGGAAATCAAAAATTTTAAACTTAAAAAAAAAACGTTTACAAGTGTTTTTGATATAGATGTACATAAGAATACTTTGATAAGTATGTTTTAACTTAAATAGGGATGGTATAATAAAATTGTGGGGTCTGCGGTCGCGCCTGGCCTCCATAGAATGGAAATAGGCACACACTTTAATAAAGACATTTCATATCTATCTGCGTAAGTATACTTTGATAATGATGTTTCAGTTTGAAGAAATATGGTATATTAAAATTATGGGATGTTCGTTCACACCTGACCTCTATTGAATGGAAATATGTCACAAAGTTTAACAACGTTTTTTTTAATATAGATCCACAGAATATTGTGATAAGTGTTTCAGTGTGAACAGGTATGATATAATAAATTATGTGGTTTATCTATTTTATTTTTACTTTCATCATATTTTGCTTTGGTTTTGATACCCTCAAATTCGAAGCTATCTCTTTACGACCCTTCCTTTTCATAACCTATCATACTTTAATAAATCCGAGTCCATTTTCTGTAGGCTGTTTTTGAACCCAGTCACCGAGGGGTACTTTTGCTAGTATATATATATATATATATATATATATATATATATATATATATATATATAATCCTATCATTTATTTCACTTACCTTAAAGTTGTAAATAATCATGTTAAAAATAACACTTCTTGATATTTTTCGGTAATATAATTATTTGTAATTACAACAAAAATTTTTTTTTTTTAATTATTATTTTTAAAAAGCTTTAAATGATATTAAATTCTAATATTACCCGACAGAAGTTTAAACAGTTTTTTTAATAATAGGTTTTCAATTATAAAAAAATAACTTCATATAAGAGAATATAAGAATATTGAGATAATAAAAATTGTAAATCCAAAATCGGCCTTAAAAATTCGTTTATTTAAATTTATAGAGGTTGACCCTTATGTTTTGCGCTTTTTTTTTCATAAATATACGGAGGTCTGCCAGTGATATTATCTTTAGACACATAAGTGTAAAGAATACGTTAAAATTAATTCTATTTTATTAACTCTAGTCTGTGTAATTCTTTAATAAAATCTATTTGTTTTACAAAAGGTAAGTTTTATATTGTTTTTTATTCATAGCAAAAAATGTTTTTCCATTAACAATTAGATCGCGAATGCACGTCCATAAATTTGACACGAACACACAAAATGATGACGTCACTATTATTATGTAAAATGCCAACGTTTTACATATCGCCGTGGAGATACTTACTTTACTTTAACTGTACTTTATACATTACTTTGTATCCGTATCCTATTCTTATTATTTGTATACTTTAAATGGTACTTTATGCCTGTGCACGACCTTCATACTGTTCTTTAAACGTGTATACTATTTGTACTTCATATCTCTATGCTGTACTTTATGCTTTAATAGAAGGTCAGACAGCGTTGCCCGGTCATAAAATATGCATACGTCTTATAACAACAACAAGAGTAATATATTATTCGACTTAATCTGCCAAGTTATACTGTTTTTTTTTATTATGTTGATCCTTTAGCAGCAATTTATGCCGGCTAAAAAGAAATCAAAAGTGTTCTACAGGTCAAAATACCCTATATATCAAATTCCAACTTTGAAGACCAAATATTCAGTGGGGAGTTTGGTAGAGACCTTTTACAAACGTTATAACGTCATATTATGTATGTATATATATATATATATATATATATATATAGAGAGAGAGAGAGAGAGAGAATAAATGACAAAAAGTTATATTCATAAATTTATTATGTTGACCATCTTATAATTTATTCCTTTAATTCAGTTGACTTATACAATTCTTGACAGTATCTGTTTCGTAGCGCAAAATCCAACACTTAATTATTATATCAATCAGTGAATCTATTATGCCCTTAACTCATCAGAAGAAATGGCAACAATAAATCCGTCAAAAGGAATTGAAATGTGATTTAATATAGTAAAAATCCGAAATTTGGAAGAGAAGTTGCAATTACCTTTATATTTTCAATTACGCAATATTGAATTTTTATCAAACAAAGCCATTAAACCCAACTATCTGCAGTAACAATTTTAATTAATTTATGAATCTTCTACAAAAAGGTTCTATTTAATAATTAGTAAAGTTATTAATTCTAAGTTTTGTATACATACTTATGAAAATAATATCAACAAATTATAAACTATTATGCATATTAATATATAAGAAACTAAACTAACCTACAAAAACGATTGATCATTCCAGTCAGTTATCATAACTAAACAATTGATCCGAATTGAAAACTATACATAATTCAAATCTATTAGCTATTATAATAAAACTCATCAATCCTTACGATTATATTTTTAAATCATACAATTCAAAAACTATACTTACGTTTTGTCAAGTTTTAAAATAATCTGAAAACTCTTTTATATCGTAATTGTCAATAATTAAATTAACTTTATAAAATGAGGTAGAGTTACCTCCGTTGGAATAAAATCTAACGAAATTAACTTATATTTATTAATTTTTATTTTCACAGCCCATAGACATCCATATTCAACTAATAATTAATTTTTAATTTTAATGTAGTTTTAATGTGTTTCATTCAATATTATTTTAAAAAATTTAAATCGATTTATATTATAAATTAATTCACTAATTTTTCCAATACAAAATTTTAGTATTACAGATTATTTCAATCGATAAGTTATTAAGTTATCATTCATATCTGCTAATGTTGGATTGTAAATTAATTAGTTACTTCCATTTATTTTAATTTTTTATTTGTTTATTTATTTATATAGTTATTCATATTAGTATCATGATCCCAAGAACAAAGCTTTTTTCTTAGAACTGCACGCCTGTGGAACTCTGTTCCGTCTGCCTGCTTCCCACCTGACTACAACCTGGATGTCTTCTAGTCCAACGTAAAAAAATTCCTGATGAACCGCCCCCGTAAGTAGACACTTTATTAAATCCCCACACTAACGTACTGTACTTGCAATAACCCTTATCCTTGAGTGGCTTCCGGGCATTGATAAGTGGTGACCACCTTGTAAAAAAAAATCAATATCAGCACCATCATTATTATTTATATTGAAAGTAATATTTTTAATTTTGACATTTCATAAACTTAACTCAGTTCCACATACGACAATCTAGTTTTAATAAACATTTTACGAACTTGCTCCTTATTTAACCATAATTTTTGTTATCATTGTATATATCCTAATTCTCTAATAAGTGTTTTTCAGAGTTTCTTCCTCTGATAACATGTTATTTTAATTATAATTAAATAAATGTATATTTAAATTAAAACTAATTCTAATTTTAATTCAAGTTAATAAGATTTATAAATATTGTTCAGACCTAAACATTATAGGGCATATACAACCCAGGTATTCCTTATACTTTTAACCCCCTCTCCTATGTACTTTAATTACAGCTTATTTTTTTTATTTTTTTAACTTATTTTTATTTATTTATTTAATTGTTTAATTAAATTTAACTAATAATTCCTAAATGAATTCATAGACGTTAATTTAATTAGTATAGATATTTTAAAAGTTGAATTAGTATAGATATTAAACAAAATCTATAGTTTATCTTAGTAGATTTACAATAGATATATCTTTTTATAACTATAACATTGATTTTTACATTCATTCTAACAATTAAGCGTGTGGCGCATACATTTCATTTTTAGATCAATATTTCGAGTGTGACTACTATAAATACGTTTTTAATATTATGATTATTACCATTTATATTTTTTCTAATCTAAAAATTACCTTACGTAACAAACCGAACTTTACCATCTATAAACATTACTATTAAACTAAGTAATAACATCATGATCCATTTCTATTCCCTATACTAATGTAATATTCAATTCTTCCTCTACTACTAATTGTATAATATAGACGTACGCACTTTTTTAATTTTTTATCACTCCACATTAAAATAATATATTCAGTGTAATATATGTTGTTCATATTAAATATTAATTTAGATATATTTTGCTATCCTATATGCTATCGTTATTTAAATTCATTAGGCCTATATAACAAGGTTATAAATTTTATTTATTTTATTTATTTTTATTAGCTAATTATATTTATATAACATATTTATCTTCAGATGGAAAATACTTCAAAATCATTCTATTAAGATATTACATATATATATATATATGCATATACACAAACATATATATAAAATATATATATATATATATATATTCCAAATCATGTTTTATTTAAGTCCATTGCTTACTTATTACATCTAATTAAATCACTTTTTAATTACTATTATAGAATTTAATACTATTTATATTATATCCTAATATGATAATTTGAAATTATACTAAATAATACGACCTAAACATTCCTATCCTTTCTATTTACTGATTACATTATTCTTAAAATCATTGTTATATTTAATTTAGATTTAATCGTTTTCCTAACCTTTATTATTACTTTAAATTTATTATTTTCATTTTTATTCTCAACATATTTACATTTTAGTTTCAATATATAAAAATTAACTTTACTTGCTAAGTACGTTAATTCAATTTCAGTTTGATAATTTTACTAATCAGGTCTTAATCGCGATAATGCAGATTTTTATTTATGCAAACAATTTTGAATTACTTCCTTATGTTTGTTAAGAAGGTTTTCTTTAGATATTATTATATGATACTATTCGAAATTGCAAAGATTACATCAACCCGAATTTTTTGTGAGTATTTACTGGCACTACCCAATATCGACCATTTCAATTTTTATTCAGTTTTGTTTTTCCTTAATTCCCTAATCCAATTTGCTAATGATGTTGTTTTCTTCTGAATTCTAGGCACTTCACTTGCCACTAGTATTTAAAAATTTCGACTCAGGAGAGGTGTGGTTGGACATTGCGCACCTATTCCACAAAAATTTCACGCGCAGGCATCCCTTCGTGAATAATCATAATCTGTAAAAAAACTGAAAGGGGTCCTGTATATATATATATATATATATATATATATATATATATATATATATATATATATATATATATATATGTTAGGTAATTAACATTGTTAAAAGTTAATTAGTATTTATAAATCTATCTCTCTATCTATCTGTTTATCTATTCAATGATATTCTTAAAATAGTTTCTATTGGGAGTTATTTATTGATTATAGAATAAAGTGATGCAATAGGTTTTAGCTGAGGATGTTTACATAAATTAGCGGAGTTAAATATAAACAAAATAACTTTGGACACGCAGACGTGAAACGGTCACACGTTAGAGATATGTGTGCTTTTGCTAATTCGTTGGTGCGCGTTATCAGCGTTTTCTGGACAATAATGGTCATCAATTTGAACATTTGCGAACATGATTCTTTAATCACATTTGTCTTCTGTATTCGAAGCTTTTCCATTTCACTGTATGTTTATAAATAAACGGTTTCACGTCATTCTAAGTGTGAGTACATTTTTGAGACACCCTGTATTTAAAACTTTCAATGTACTAAAACATTTTCATCCTAAATGCTATACAATTATGTAGAACGCAGAAACTATCAATAAATATGCAAATTAGTTAAACTTCATTTTGTTGCGCACAAATCTATGACCGTTTTAATACATTTTAAATAGAAAAAATAGGCTTTTAATAACAATGTCTGAGCGAGAGAAAACTGAACTACAACAGTGTCATAAATATTGAGCAAACTGAATTACAACAGTGTAGTAAATAATAGGCAATCAACGATTCCTTCACTATCCAACAATCATGAGGTTGTTTGCTCTGCGACTGAGAAGGTTAACATGCTTGCCAGCCGATTTGCCTCAAACTCCACACTGAACCCTGCTAACCACCCTCTTCCTGACTTTCCTCTGCGAACAGACGCCACTCTAGACGACCTGGAAATCACCCCTGCTCAAGTGCATGCTATCATAAGAAATCTTGACACTGCAAAAGCATGTGGACCTGACTCATCCCAGCTGTGCTATTAAAAAAGTGCTCCGCCGAAGTAGCTCCAGTTCTTTCCAAACTTTATAACAAATGCCTTAATGAATCTTGAAGGTATATTTATAGATTTATCGTCTCAGAAACTAAGTGGTCACTTCTTGTGGTGAACATTTAATCTCGACATAAGATGAATAGCTATCGGTGAGTTCAACTAAAATTTAGTTAAACGTTGAGTTTAAAAGAAGGGAAGTGTATTCATCTTCGTCGCTGCAGTTAACCAGCGAATTATAAGATATCTTTCTTATGGTCTCGTGGTTTTGCGCATTCTAGTACAAGAATCCAACTGATCTGGAGGATTATCTAACTTAATGATGTTTTTAGAGACAACCTCACTTGAAGAATAGGCACAATTCTTTGTATAAGACCTTATGCAGCCACAACGATGGAATCTTATTTGGTCTTTAAATATTATGTTATCTTAAATATTTGGTTTGCGTTTACTTGTAGAGGAAACATACCCATGTAGGTTGTTATGAAAAACTCTGTATAAAGTGACCTTATATACTGGTACGGATATTTTCTACCATTTTATATATATATATATATATATATATATATATATATACTAGACATTTCGCCCGGTGACTTAGAAGTAGTGCTTTATGCTAAAAATTCTACGGTAAATGTGATATTGCGGTGAATGATTCCTATTAATTGTGCATCAAAAATACAAAGGTTTATACAAAAGCTCAACCAGATCGACCTAGCAGTTTCCGTAAGAAAGCGGAACGGGCACATAGACATACTATATATATATATATATATATATATATATATATATATATATATATATATATATATATATATATATATATATATAATGTTAAAAAATCCACGTATGCTTCAAGAATAGTAATAGTAATATAAAATATTAAATATAAAAACAACAAAATCGTTTTTATGCTTCAAAAACCATAATAATCTTGAAATTATTAAACATCTATAGATATATATATACACTTACACGCACACACACATGTATATATATATATATATATATATATATATATATATATATATGTATATATGCATATATATATATGTATATGATGAATAGTTAAACACAATAAATACATTTACAAAATAGATTTACACTTGGCCTTCGGGACAAGATCAAAGTGTAGTATGTGTTCCGGCAAATGCTGCACTTGAGACTATTTGTACCAGTCAATGGAGGGGAAACCCTCTATACTGGGACAATTATTATTTTTGGTAACCAGAGTGCCCCCTTTTTTGGGGAGCTGGTTTTTACCTCACATTAAAAACGGCCTTGTGCCTAATTTGCTCAGTGGGGGAGCAAATAAATACCATCTGTTCCGGCAGATGCTGCAGGCTATGACTAGCTATGACTAGCAAAGACCAGATGTGGGGGCAACCCCACATGCCTGACCTTTAACCAGCTCCCATTTCCCACCTCTCGGGAGCTGGTCCCCTTTTTCCCTTCCCCCTCCCTTCACTCCTCACATTAAAAATTGGCCTTGTGCCTAATTTGCTCGGTGGGGGAGCAAATAAATACCATCTGTTCTTCAGATGCTGCAAGCTATGATTAGCTATGACTAGCTATGACTAGCAAAGACCAGATGTGGGGGCAACCCCACATGCCTGACCTTTAACCAGCTCCCATTTCCCACCTCTCGGGAGCTGGTCCCCTTTTTCCCTTCCCCCTCCCTTCACTCCTCACATTAAAAATTGGCCTTGTGCCTAATTTGCTCGGTGGGGGAGCAAATAAATACCATCTGTTCTTCAGATGCTGCACTTCTATTTCTTGTTCTCTTTCGGTGGAGGAGAAATCCTTCACGACTGAGACAATTTATATTTTTGTACCTTTTCTCCACGTTGAAAAACGACCCTGGTGTCTAACTCTGTCCCGTGGGGAGGCATAGTAAATAGGTACAAAATAGATTTACATTATTGGTACTCCTGCAGTATTTTACCCACCGATTTCACGATCTTAGCCGAGCGTTGACGAACGCTTTCGGCGGTAACGCCGACGAAAGCCGAGAATTCGGAGCTACGCCACGGTGCAAGAACGCTAAAAGTATGTGAATAGCAACAACATTACAAGGAAAAGATATTACACACACACAACAAAATGGATAAAATTAATACAAAAAATTTGGATAAAATAAATCACAAACACTTACCGTAAGTTTTTTTAAAGTAAAATAAATTTATTTTGTTGAATATTTTTTTTTTTTTGGTTCATTTTGTTTTCCGATAGCTTTTTTTTGGGGGGGGGTAAGCAACAGTAATAAACACTTCAATGTTTTTTTTTGTTTTGTTTTTAACAAAACGTTATTAAACAGTAACAACAATGTTTCTTTTTTTTTCAGTAATGTTTGTAGGGGGGGGGACAACAATTACTGTTTATCTTTAGTTCCGACTGGAAGATTTTCTACTGACTGTAGAGGCAAAGTAGGGAGCAAAGGGTTTTCAGAGGATGTGGAAAGAAGCTCCTTCCCAAACCGGGTAGCCTTCCGCGATTTGATTTATTATGGAGACAAAAGGGTTGTGTCCAAATTTTTGTCTCCACATAAATTCGCATAAATATGTTTCCAACAGCTCCTGGTTTTTTTTTTTTTTTTATCGCTAAATTAAATAGCTGAAATGAAAGGCTGTGTATTTTTACTTTGAACAATAAAATAACTGAAATGAAACGCTATGTGTGTAATTTCAATGAAAATTATTCGTCTGCTGCGCGTTCGTTTGAAGCGCCCTGATTGGCTGATAGAGTATCGTACCGCTCGCCATGTTCCGGCGTTTTCCGACGGATGTCGATCAACGCTCGGCTAAGATCGTGAAATCGGTGGGTAAAATACTGCAGGAGTACCACATTATTTATTACAGTCTCAAGAATTCAAGATCAACAATTATTTGGCGTATGCTCGTTTCAGAATCGATTAGGATTTTTTATATTTTCTGATATGTATATATATATATATATATATATATATATATATATATATATATATATATATATATATATGAATTCTATTATGTTACTACTTCAGGATCTTTTTCCTACGGTCACAAACAGAAGTCAGTGGAAACATCAATAGCTTTAACTTTTAGTTATCAACAGACATACAGATTTTCTCTACCACAACTAGTGTCACTTGATAAGAACTGATTCAAAACCAGGAATCACTTCTATGACGATACAGTCGATAACTCTTACCACCAGGACATGTTGCAGGTGTTATTTGTAAATATTATTTAACATGGTTTTATACATTGATTTCTACTTTACAGTGTTTTATTTATGACACAGAGCTTTGCATCGCAATAAACATTAGCAGGAGATATTTAACGACAGTCCTCAACTTGAGAAGGTGGTGGTTTTCTCTCTCTCTCTCTATCTCTCTCACTGTCTCTGTGTGTGTGTGTGAGGGTAAAATTTAACAAGAGATAAAGAAAAAACAATAAGTAATAAATGAAACAAACCACAAGACTAACTTAAACAAAAACACATCAGTATTTTGTTTATGTTTTTATATCTAAATTTTCATCGAAGTGAATAGGGATAATCTTATCATTTAACCTTTCATTATTATCTATTTTTTGGGGGGGGAGAATACTTTTGAGATGAAGCTTCATAATTTGTGCATTCATTCTTTCTGTGGACTGTTATTCTCGTTTTAATAGTTACCGTTGTTTCGCTACTTTTCGGTCAACTCATCCTCTGGCCTTCTTCAGGTAATTAAACGCAACTGGATAGGAATGCTGAGTCTTGCATCTTGTCCTAGTAATTACTAGAGACATGTTACAAGACTTTGCTGATTTTCTTTTTTAATAAATAATACCATTCGGCACGAACCCGACAATGGTACACTAGAATAAATTTATTTATGAGATTATAAAATCCAACTTTCATCGCCCTTCAGAGCCTGTGGCGCAGTAGATAGCGGTGTTGAGTCTATGCAGTTCGAGGTGAGCAATGCCTAAAGATAATGATTTCAATTCTATCCAAGCAGGCTAGAGGATTAATTGGCCCACACGTGGTGAGAAAACAACTATATACGGCAGTAATTACAGGCGACAAGTTACGAGATTCAGCATTCCTATACTGTCACGGTATAGAAAATATAGTGTAATTATGTCTTATCTTCTGGAGCTTCTAAGCGTTTATTGCTTTTAGCATCAGTTTTATAATTGCTATTTATTTTCTATATAGGAGTAATAGTATTGTTACAACATCGACAGAAAAAATAGAAAAGTTGATGTCATTGAACTGCTAACCTTTCGAATTCCCTCATTGTGTTACATGGGTGAATGAAAAACCCCGAGAAAATATCAGATGTATTGCATACGCATAATTACGGATCCGGGCAAAACCAGATGTGAATCGGATTGCTGAACGATGACGTCAACCCTAAATTTCGCTCGAAGAGTCGAGGTCATGAAACAATGAGAGAATATATTTTAACTTGATTGGAATTGTTAAATGTGCAAAGCAATAAAACAATCGAAATTTTGATTAAGAATAATGTCAAAATAACCGAACAGTCAGATTTCAATGTATAAAGACATAAACAAAGGCACGAGTTAGAGCGGGCCAGAGAAAAGCCAGCAATGACGCTTCTACTGTCGCTCGCACCAACCAACCTACAAACCCACATACCGACCTGAACCCTCTCTTTCTCTTTCTCTGTCTCTCTCTGTCTCTGCCTTTCTCTCTCTCTCTCTCTCCCTCTCTCTCTCTCTCTCTCTCTCTCTCTCTGTCTTGGTATGCTATTACTGTTATATATTTAAAACTATGTTCATTTACTAAGCGTCTGTTTGTTTTCAAAAACCACGGCTATCAACGTGTTAAATGTTCAACCAATTAATTATATAGACCGACAATATTACACTTGCTCTGTTTCCCTGACTGCACTAACATGCAGAACTTCAATGTAATGTGCACAAACATCTCGCTGCACAACTCTTTACTTAGGATGCGCTTATGAATGTGGCTCTAAATTCACAGTAGCCCGTTTATGTTCGAGTGGAAATGTTTTGGTTTAAAGTGAATTATTTTTTTTTTAATATTTAAAAAATAGCAATAAAAATACAGTGTCTTAGTTAATAATTGTATTGAATTCAAATCTCTAACAAAAGCATTCATTTAGAAGAAGGAAACGCTAATGCGGTTGTTGGTACGTACAGTAATAATCGCACCTGCTTATTCCTGGGTCCAGTCGTATTATTGTGCGAACCAATGTAGCCTCCTGCAAGTCTTATATTTCTAATTTTTTTTTAGACGAACATTAATTATTCGTTATATTTGGATTTTTCATACTACTGTTCTATTCGTGAGTGTTATTTTCAAAGCTTTTCTGCCAATGTAATCTCTGGCCTTCTTCAAATGTATCTTATGGAACTCGGGAATTTAAAACCTTTTATTTAATCCACATTCCGTCAGTAATTATCAGGTAAAAGTCACTAACAATTTGAAATTGTATTCTGGAGTGTCGCCCGCAATGAGGATTAAACGTTCAACCTCCAGAAGTATAACTTTTATAATCAAGTACTCTATCGACTACACCACGGGTCCTTGCGACAAGATACAGCTGAAGAAGGTCGAAGGTTACATTTACCGACACAGTATAAAAAACAAGTGAAGCATGCATGGTCCCCCGTGAGTGCACAGTGGCATAAAAAAATGGCCAAGTTCAGCATCTCCCCCCCCCCCACCATTTAGTCCCAAAAATCCCCAGTGGACGTCAAATCCTGCTGAAAATAAACAAACGGTACAATTTTAGGCCTTAACATATGTAAATTTGAGGTCTGCACCATGCAAAAAAAGAAATCACTAAGTCCATCATTTGCCCTCTCCATTTAGCCCCAAAGGTCCCCAAAGCCTTAACATATTAAAATTTGAGTTCAACACCATGCAAAACTGCTAGATAGACATACACAGAACATTTTGGATAAATATGGTAAAATAGTCCCAAAAATGAAGTGTTTTTATTAGCTCTAAAAGAGTCTCTGGGGCACACCCAAGAGTTATCACGAAGTATAGCAAACAAAATTATATAGAAATCAGTTAGTTACAACTTTTCAGAAAGTGTTATAAAAATCCAAGGCATCATTTTTTTAATAAGCACAAAAGTCTCAATTTTAGCCATTTTAACCCGAAAGGCACCCGTAGTAGGGCAACCGGAGTTTTCCCAGCAAATCTGTTCTGTTACTTTTTTTTACGCATATAATGTTTAATGTTTGTGAAAAATTTCAATAAAAATCGAAGGTGTAGTGATTGGGAAAAGTGCGAACAGACGAATGGACGAAGGGGCAAGAGTGAATTTACAAGTCCACCATTCTTTTGTTGGGGGACAAATAACACTCAAGGCGAGAACAATAGAGTGAAGAATCTAAATAATACAAAAACGTACTGTTCTCACAAACTTGGTAAAAGAAAATTTCTCCAAATAGTATTAAAAAATACTTAATTATATGATCTGAAATTTTGGGTTTGTATTACTGTACACATAGATTCGAAAAAGTTGTCAAAAAACAAATATATAACAAATAAATGTTATCAAAGGCAAGATAAGTTACTTTTCTACCAAACTGGATATAATTTTCGTGTTTTTATTCAATTTAACATGTTTATTCAGCTCGAAAAGCATACAGTGTTTACCGATGTATTGGAAAAGTCAAGATGGCGGCCGATTCTCTCTTTAACACGGTAAGTTCAGGAAAAGGTGTTATAAATAATAAACTAGACAAAATACTGTTAGAAATTCGCTCAATATATGTTACCGTGACATAACTTGACATATATTCGGTGGTTTTTAATAGTATTTTGTCTAGTTTATTATTTTATCGGTCTTTATTTCCAATATCAGTTTAACATATATAATTCATATTGTGGCCTATGCACTTTATCAAAGGAAGTTTACTTGTTTGATTTGAATTTGTTTAGTTCTTTCCAGTCGTTTGCGAAACATAAAGGAATCAACATAGAGAGACATACGTACAGATATACAAAAAATTTCATTAAAATATACATGTTTTACTTGTTATATAAGACAAGGATTTAAACCCAATAGAGCCAAATGTGAGCTATGTATATAAGGGATATTCCAAAAGTAATGCTTTCTATTTTTGTTAATCTACTCGAATGGATCAGAGGGGATTGCAAATTGTTGTTATGATAATTGAACTTATGCACTTATGATCTGATCTTTCATCTCTCTGTTGCAGATATTAACGGTGTGAAACTCTAACAAAACAACACCTGTTATAGACCTGCGTCAGAAGCAAGGATGCGTTACTGAATCTCTCCATGCAGAAAAAATTGAACCGATCAACATTCACCGGCGCCTGTTAAACGTTTCCGAAGTCTATGCAGTTGATGTTAACACAGGAGATGGGTTCATTGATTTCAGATTTTCGACAGAAACGCTCCAGACTTTTACGATCGGGGCATAAAAATAAGTTGGCAAAAATGCATTCAAAATGCTGCTGGTTATGTAGAAAAATATATTCTGAAGTACGAATAGTCGCTTATTGTAATGGGTCCGCTCTCGTTTTCGTAACTCATTAACGTTTTAGTTTTTGCGTTTAAAAAAGGCCTTAATTTTGGAACGACCCTCTTACAACAGTTCCCTTTCTCCACAATAGATATAAGTAGTGCCAGACGTTATTTATTCTTTTTATATTTAGACTTGCTGTCCAAATTGTAATTCTATGTTGCCTGTGGGTCTTAATTGATAATGCTAATCTCAGTACGAAACTAAATAGAAAGGTTTCTATCTGCCTCTAGCAGTATACAGAGCACCACATTCTATCTTTTTCTCTTTCTCTTTGTAAACGAGAGTAAATATAGATCTAATTTATTCCCGGCAAAACGGTGAAATATCTGTGTTCAAACGTGATAAAAAAATGCTTTAGCGTCCCGAATACAATATAATAGTATATTAACTGTATATACTCGGAGTTTCCTCGTCGAAACATATTGCCGGACAAAGGGATTTGTCACATATTATTTAAGATACACCGAATATCTTAACTTGTTAGGAAAACTAACCACATGTTGGATTTAGAGACGCATAAAAACACATCCATTTTATTTTATAAGAATCAAAACGAAGTAACTTTCATGACTAAAAGAGGAAATAACTATCATAGCTTAAATAAATAAGCTTACTTCCGGTTTTATATACTACGGTTTTAAACTATTAATAAAGGAAAATGAATTACTGTAAATATAAATCACATTAAAAATAAATTAAATAAATCAAATTTAAATAATATTTCTAAATAGAACAATTAAAATGATTATATTACAGTTGTGTGTTGTGTGTGTTAATAATTACTAAAAATACTAAAATAGACATTCTTTAATGTAATTTGCAAATGAAGCAACTAATCGAATGCAAATTTCTTTTAAATAAATAGTATGTATAGAAATTGTGCTGGAATAAATATGTATTAGGTTGGTGCAGAAATAATGTCTTTTTTTCGTTAAATTTATAGAAGAAAGACGACATAACTTTTGCACCAACCTGTTATATAAGTCGGTTTCTAATTTTGACCTTTCGGGGCCAAGAGAAACGACCACCCTGGTCTTTAGTCTCGAGTGTCCAAGAAAAGAAAACCAAAGATAAGTAAAATCTTTAACTGTTTAGCATGAAATTTAAAGCAAATATTCTTTACATTTCCAGGCATATTGTAACCGATAATTTTCTCCATTTAAATAGACCAATTCGGAGTTTACAAAACCCATCTCACTTAAATAATAAGTCAATGCTATAGTAAAGATAAACTCGGTTAAAAAAAAAAAGAAATTATGCTAATTTATTTAGAGGATATGAAAACTTTATTTCAAAATCATTTCCACCGTGTTAGAAATCCAGACTTATTGCATGTCCAATTATTGCATATATTTAAAAAAAACGTATATAAATAATTAGATTTATTGAGTTAAACCTGAAACTCTACCATTCGTTAATTTATTGATGGTTTTCCTTCACGGCGGTTTAACTTATTTCAACAAATCCTTACGGTGAATATGATTTAAATTCTTTTCGAAAGCTGTAGTAACTGCACATTTCCTTTTCAGTTTTTCCGCTTTTCACCTTGTACGTTATATATGCTATTATTTTACGTTATATATGCTATTATTTTATTTCCATCATATTTGTTTGGAACGCGTATTTCAATTGTTAACATTAATATCTCTGAAAACGATACACAAGCGAGGAAGCATCGTCGCGCCGCCAATTGGAAAACTTTTCACCAAGTGACCCCCCTCCCCCTAAAGTAGCCTACCCAGTCCTCTACTGAATTAGATAGCATCTTGGTACCACAAATGCCATTTGACCTTTCGGGGCCAAGAGAAACGACCACCCTGGTCTTTAGTCTCGAGTGTCCAAGAAAAGAAAACCAAAGATAAGTAAAATCTTTAACTGTTTAGCATGAAATTTAAAGCAAATATTCTTTACATTTCCAGGCATATTGTAACCGATAATTTTCTCCATTTAAATAGACCATTTCGGAGTTTACAAAACCCATCTCACTTAAATAATAAGTCAATGCTATAGTAAAGATAAACTTGGTTAAAAAAAAAAAAAGAAATTATGCTAATTTATTTAGAGGATATGAAAACTTTATTTAAGTACGTTACTTAATATAAATCAGCCATCGCAAGGCGATTTTTTTTTTTAATGTTAATTTTCTTAATTAAAATAACGCTAATAAGATATCAGTGACCCCCCCTTACTTGTACACTGCCATTTCCTTTCCGGACACCTATGCTCTTGATCCATCATTTCATCAAAATACGAAAAATTAGATAAGCTGTTTTAAATTTCCTCTTTTGACAAAATTGCCAATCGAAATGCAGACGGGGTTTCCTTTACAATAGAGGATAGAACTGAAGCAGTATACTTATATGTACAATACGTGCGTACTAACTAAACCACCTTTGTAAACTATATATAATCGCCTGTACTGAATCCTCATCAGCTCACAACCTCCTGTATCCTCAGACTCTTAATGTATCAGACCTTATATCACCAAGACATCCTTCTGAATAGATACAAGAATTCTTCTGAGCAGCATAACATCCAGTGATCATATATCTGATCCTCATGAAATTGCTTATATCACTCTGAATATTACCTTAAATTTCCTTTCTATCCCTAAGCTAAGTAGAACACCTCATAATACTCTATTCAACTACTTTTAAAATTAGATACACCCAGTTGCAATATTAGAAGTGCTTCGTACCTGACCTAGACTACGGACTTGTACAACAAACCATGAAACTATTGCACCTAAAATTCCTCTCAAAACTGAAAAATACTGCCGGTTGTATACTAAGTACCCTCTATAGATACTTTACCTCCAAGATGACTGCATCGTCTGTTTTGCATGACAAACCTTTTTATTTTTTACTTAAATTCTCTTTCTCCTGATCACTAACAAATCAAACTGCTCTACTTCTCAAGTTGCCACTAAACCTAATCCGTTTCACGTAACTTAGAGAGGTCCTTGCTCTCCGCCCTTGACCCTAACAGACTCGAAAATCGATACCCATTAACAACCAAAATTTCCTAGGTATGCCCCTGATTAAAACTCCTAACCCATAACCAAGCTTCTAAGTAAATACTTACTAGCCATAGTCCTATACATTGACTTAAAGTAATCTATAATGAACAGCAACCATTAATATCTCTTTATTAAGAGATAGTATTGCAATAATCATTACACAAACTAAACCGGTACTCATTGAAATAAAAACTTCCGGATATTAAGAGAAAGGCGAAGTCATTCTCCTTCGTTGTAGTCTAAAGGCAACTTGCTCAAAGTGTCCAAAATTCCATGCATTCGTATACATTACTACTTATCCATCCATCTATATTTAACCATATTTACAACATATGCAATAACCTATATCTATCAGGTATAACTGTACTCCATATCAAATGTTCTCTTGCATCTATACTGAGCATATCTTATCTTTCAGTCTTACTAAATATTCGGTTTGGGCACCAAATCAGAATTTCTAATAATAAGTAAATCATACCCTAACACTTTATCCTTATCCTAAACCTACTAAACCATATCTAATCATCCATTCCTAAACTTACAAAACCATATCTAACTCGTCTCTCTCAATCCAATACTGTAGCAAATTTAGCTGCTTTCACAGCACGAATTTTTACCTATACCCTCTCCCAGTAACAATGGAAATGGAAGCATAGTAATGCCTTTTTTAACCAGGTTACCTACTAAAACCAGCCCATATATCTATTTACCAAAATACACATGACTCAAAACTTACTGTTTTTACCCGTACTATATTTGCACTCGCATCTCATGCCCTGCTATCATCTAAAATATAGCTTGGGCACAACTCGTAGTTCAATTCTTAACACCTACTCACACTCTAATATTATACTAGACCCAAGCTCACATGAATAAAAAAAAAATAAATAAATAAAAATAAAAGGAAAAAATAAAAAATATATATATACAAAAGAGAAAGCCTCAAACCACATTATCTCCTCCTAACAAGCCTCCTTACAATCATAGTTGCTTACACTGCATGAGCTCTACTCAACCTCTTTATCCAGTAACAATGAAATAACAATGTCCCTAATCCACTTTGAGGAGTGTAACTATTTTAGCAGATATAACCTCTACAAACTAACCCAATAACATTAACTAACCACGCGGGGTCGCAGAAATACCTGGATTAGAACCCAGGCGCGGAGCAAACCCTCTCAGTGGTGACGGACCCAGTAGATCTTTCCAGATCATCCGTCTAGGAGAAGGAAAACTCTGAAACCAAACCAAAGAGGAGGGAGGCCTCTTCAGTCTTGGATGACAACCTTCCTAGAGCTGGTGACTCAATCAAATTACCGGTCTGCAAACCTAAAATGCTTAAGGAGTAGATAGGTCCTGCCTATCGCCCGGCTTCCATACTCCTTCTTTGCCTATTAGTCAGGCGCAGAGATACTATCACAGTGATTCGACAGAAACACCCAGTGGTAGATCTTGTTTCTTGTCTAGGGCAATGAACGCCGTTTCCCCACTCCCGACACACCCCATCCCTAAAGCTGGGCACTTGAGAATGCTTGAGTACCACATATGCCTGAGCAACTAGATTGGGTTGACCTTTCTCCGATGGGTTGAGGGTACCGGATTGACAGTTACTGGCTGCTGTTTCCGACTGGTAGTACAGGAGCCCTAACTCTTTGGTAGCGCTTAGAGCGGCTGCTCCATCAACAGTTGAATAATATCGGGATGTTTGCAGTGCCATGGCGCGCATGGAAAGGGACCCTGCACTCATCCCCGGTGGGCTTTCCTGAGGCCACAGTCCTAGTTGATGGAGGGTCAGCTGATGGTCTACTTGTAATGCATGTGTGATATTCTGCATAACCTCCTGTTCGGCTTCCCCTAACCCAACTGAAACTCGTTAAAAAAAACATGATGACAGTACAATCTAAAAATAAGCTTAAACCAGGCTTAGGGTCAAACAAATCCAACTTGCCTCCTCCCTTGAGGCTTGCATTCACAAATATCCGTGGGCTTAGAACTAATTTAGCTGATGTTGAAGCATTTCTCCTAACAAATACCCCGGATATCTTAGCACTAAGTGAGACTAACCTACACTTCTCTATCCCCTCTTACTACTTTAACATGCCTGGATATCTCCCATTCTGCCGTAAGGACTCTGACAGACATATGCACGGACTTGGAGTTTACATTCGTAATACCCTTCCCTTGACTAGAGAAACAAACCTAGAAACGGATGATCAAGCCTTTATGCGCTTTAGACTAATCATGCAACACAACATTAGCTACTTTTACTTTCTCTACCGCTCTCCCTCGACCCAAGACTGCACCATAATAAACAAAGTATCTGACAGCATAGAAACAGCACTCTCCTTCGACACTAGCGCCCAAGTACATGTATTTGGCGACTTTAATGTCCATCACAAAAACTGGCTTGGATTCTCTACTTACACAGATGCAGCAGGCAGCGCAACTCATAGCTTCTCTGTATCTCACTCCCTAGCGCAAATTGTTACTTTTCCAACCCGCTTCCCTGATCAGGAAGAACAACACGCATCACTATTAGATCTGTTTTTGACCACAGTTCCTGATGATTGTGTAACGAAAGCCGACAGCCCACTTGGGAACGCTGATCATGCGGTGATAATGGTTGAAATCGCCCTAAACTCTAGACCCAAAACTGAAGAGCCAGTGCTCAAAACAACGAGATATTATAAAAAGGCTGACTGGGAAGCTATCAGAGATCTTATCAGAGACGCCCCATGGGAAAATATTTTTTCTCTTCCTGCTGAACAGTGTGCAACCGAGACCACTGAATGGTTCAAAACTGCAATCGAAGCGCATGTTCCCATGCGGAAATTCTATAGCAAGCCCCACTTTCCCCAATGGTTTACTTCGACTTGCGCAACTGCCATTGCTCAAAGGCAGCGTGCATTCCACAGGTTTAATCAACATAAGTCCAGTTCAAACAGACAGAAGTACATAGAAGCTAGAAGTAACGTTAAGAAAGAAATAGCGACAGCTAAGAGGGAATTTACGGAAACCACGAAAAAACGCATCGAAGCACAAAAACTAGGAACTCGTGACTTCTGGAAAATCTACAACAGTGTAGTAAATAATGGGCAATCCACAATTCCCCCACTAACCAACAATCACGAGGTTCTTTGCTCAGCAACCGAGAAGGCTAACATGCTTGCCAGTCGGTTTGCCTCAAACTCCACACTGGACCCTCTAAACCACCCCCTACCTGACTTTCCTATGCGGACAGACGCCACGCTAGACGATCTGGAAATCACCCCTGCTACGGTGCATGCTATCATAAAAAACCTTGACACTTCCAAAGCATGTGGACCCGACCTCATCCCAGCTGTGCTATTAAAAAAGTGCTCAGCCGAAGTAGCTCCAGTTCTCTCCAAACTCTACAACAAATGCCTTAATGAATCTTGCTTTCCGAGCTGTTGGAAAACTGCTTCTGTAGTACCAGTATTCAAGAATTCTAGCGAAAGAGCTGACCCATTAAATTATCGCCCTATTAGCCTCCTCCCACTTTTTGCCAAAATATTTGAGACCTTAATTAACCATGCTCTAGTCCAGCACCTTACAGATGCTAAACTTCTGACCGACCGTCAATATGGATTTAGACAAGCCCGTTCCACGGCAGACATCCTCACTGTAATCTCTGAACGCATATACCATTCACTGGACAAAGCGGGAGAGGGAAGAGCGGTAGCTCTAGATATATCTAAGGCTTTTGACAGGGTATGGCATGAGGGTCTCCTCAGGAAGATTAGATCTTACGGTATCACTGGTAGAATACTTAACGTAATTAAATCCTTCTTAGATAAGAGAAAAATCCAGGTTGTCCTCGACGGTCGTACATCTAAACAATATGATATAAATGCGGGAGTGCCCCAAGGATCTATCCTGGGACCTCTGCTGTTCCTGATATTCATAAATGACCTCCCCGACAAGATTGCCTCTGAGATGGGGATATATGCTGATGACACCACACTCTATAGCAGGCACGACAGGAAAACAAACGAACATATATCTAAAGTAATGGCAGAAACACTAGAGGATGACCTCCAATCAGTAGTGGAATGGGGACAAAAATGGATGGTAACGTTCAATGCCACCAAGACAAAACTGGTTTCATTCAATAATTACAAGAAACCTTCTCTACCACCTATAGCAATGGCCAACAACTCTTTATCTGAGAGTACGTCTCTCAAGCTCCTTGGCCTAACGTTCACTGGAAACATGAGTTGGAACAGTTACATCGAGGGCATTGCCAGGCCCGCTGCAAGGAAGGTGGGCTCTCTCTACCGTGCTAGAAAACTTTTAACACCCGAAAGTATCCTGTACCTCTATAAGGTCACTATTCGCCCATGTATGGAGTATTGCTGTCATATTTGGGCCGGTGCATCGGCTACTAGTCTCTCGCTCCTTGACAGGGTTCAAAAGAGAGTCGCAAATCTGATAGGCCCTAAACTGGCATCAAAACTTCAGCTTCTGTCCCATCGTCGAAACGTTGCATCCCTCTGCCTGTTCTACAAGTACTATAATGGTGAATGCTCTGAAGAACTGCAAGCACTTGTGCCCCTACGACGTGAACACCCTCGACAGACCCGACAAGCTGCAAAATCCCACCCCCACACTGTAGAGATCCCTAGATGTAAAAGATCCTTCTACTCCAGTAGTTTCTTCCCCAGAACTGCTAGACTTTGGAATTCCATTCCGGGTCACTGCTTCCCCAACTGTACTGACATGCATAAGTTCAAGTGCAACGTGAACCAACATCTCGCTGCCCTAATCCCTACATAGTACCCCAGTAGATGTTTCCCCTGATAGTAGCCCCCTACACCAAAGTGGCAATGTGCCTTGTTTGGGGTGAAAATGTAATAAAAAAAAAAAGTATAAGTATTAATTTGTAAAACAGTCTACTATTTGTAGATATATATTATATTGTGAACAAACAAACAGGAATACAACTTTATTATAATTCAAGATTTAAGTGAGGACGCCCGGGCGATCGAAAGTTTTATAATTATATAGATAGTTGGTTCACTGCTTGCATTGCATCACAAACTTTCCTACTACATAAAACATTAATTTAAAATAACAAGATTTCATTTATACCTTTTTGTAAATATGAAAAAAAAAACTTTTTTTTTCATTTAAGATTTAACGGTTAGAAAAACCAAGCGAGTGAAATTGTTTTTTTTATAAATATTGCTATTTATTAAAAATAAAATTAAAATCTTTTTTCTTTTAAATTTTCGATTAGTAAACTATTTATCTTCAGGATATTCGACAGTTTGTTCTTTTGTTTTTGTTTTATTTATTCTTCTTTTTCTTCATTCCACATACAACGGCGGTGGTAATCCTTGGCATGATTTGAAATGATAGTTGGTTGTCCGATTACAGCTTTTTGACGTCTGTCGAACGCGTGTGTAATAAAAAATTAATTAACTGTTTGAAATACTCGATAATAAATTAAGATTTTACAGTTATTCGACTGTGAAATTGTTTTTAAAAAATAGTGTTATTTATTTCAGATGAACATATGCTTGTTTATATGTACATATAAGAATAGTAGTGAAATAACTAAGATTATCTCATTAAAATTGCATCTAACAACAATGAAGCATTCCACGAACCAAAGGAGAATCAAACCTATAAGAATATCTGCGAGGACGAATCGTGGATTAACATGAAGTTGGTCTTAGTCAACGCAAAATATCAGGAAATCTTTCAATACATCTTTCTACTGTATATAGAGTGATTATTAAGTTCATAATAAAGGGCAAAGAGTGCACAAAACCTCGACCAGATCGCCCCGATCCCTCTGATATAATCTTGCGTCCTGTGCAAAAAAATGTTTAAGAGGATCCTCGATGCAAAGCCTCTGGCATTGCAACGCAAGCTGGTGCCAACACTAGTACAGCTGTCAGGTATCTACACAAACTGGGTTTCTATGGTAGAGCTGCCAGAAAGAAAACCTTTTTCCTCGTACTGCCAATATCAAGAGCAGAAAATGTTAGGCTCCTGATATATGGAGAGACCTATGATCTTTTCGACCAATGTCATTTTCTCTGATGAGTCACAATTTGCATTATTTCCTGACGGTGAATATGTATGGGTATGGAGGCGGCTTCAACAAAAGTTTGATAAAAAAAAAAGAAAACTGCACCCAACGATCAAACATGGGGGGTTCTGTTATGATATAGGGGGTAATTAGAAGTGGTACTTGCTCAAACCAGGTGGAGTGCGAAAGAAAACATCGATTCCGCTAAATATGTTTTTATTTCATATGAAAAACACCAACCAGTATTCTCAAGTGGAAAAATAAACTCAAGTGTAAAATAAAGAGAAGGTCTAAGATTACATCGGCCGAAGCGTTATACGAATAACATTCAAGATGAGAGCAGTAATATTTTTACATGGTGGTCACCACTTATCAAGACCCGGAAGCCACTCAAGGGTAAGGGTTATTGCGTGTATAGTAATCAATAGGATAGTATCGTAGTAATCGTTAGTATTGGATTTTTTTTATTTTTCCTTCTCAACTGTCTCTCGCCTCGCCATATTGAAATAATTTTAATAAATTTCTTCAAATCATCAAATGAATTTATTTTGTTTAGTTTTTTAACTTCATTTATTTTTGTGAATAGTTATACTCCCTTTAACTTAACTAAAAAGGTACATTTCCGTTTGCATTTTAACCATATATATGCAGTTTTCAGATGGAGCTATTTGTCAACCTGCTAGGGTGACACAATATTGGTTGAGCACAAATGGGATTAATAAACTTTCCTAGCAAAGTCAACCCCCGGATATGAACATAATTAGAAACTATTTGGGGCATATTAGACCGGAACTTTAGCAAAAAAAGGGAATATATCTTTCAAGTTTGGATATTTAGCATTATTGCACCAGACATAGCAAGAAATTCTCCAAGATGATTTTCTCAACTGATCAATGTCATGCCTAGGAAGGTCATAACATTAAAAAAAAACAAAGGGAATGTCAATCGAGTATTAGTTATTACATGTGTGACCATTTATTTTTTTAGTTTGTTCTATAAATTTTATGTTTATTAAAACAAACTGTTTATATAGGTTTCTATTCTTTGCTATCATGTCTCTCTCTCTCTCTCTCTCTCTCTCTCTATATATATATATATACATATATATAGTTATATATATATACATATAAATATACATATATATGCATATGCATATATATATACATATATATATACATATATATAAATACATATACATGTATATACATACATTTACATATGCATATGCATATATATATACATATACATATATATACATATATATACATTTACATATGCATATATGCATATATATATGCATATACATATATATACATATATATACACACATATATATTCATATATAGAGAGGTTAACCAAAAGAAAACGGGTCCCAACTCTAATTAGGCCCTGTTTGTTAGTGCTTTGTCCGAATGAAATTAAGCTTTGTTCATAACTAGTTTATTATATTCAAAACATCACATCAAAATACTAGGGTCTTTGGCCTTTTTTCTCCGTTCTGCAGCATATGTTCTAGATTGCCTCCATTTAGCTTTTGTTTTTTTGGGGGGTCACCCCGTATATATATATATATATATATATATATATATATATATATATATATATATATATATATATATAATCGCCACCACACGAATTTTATAAGAAACCGTTTAAACCTTCAAACTCATCATTTTTCTTATTTTGCTCACGGTCAACAATTTACGTGAGTAAAATAAGATTCAAACTGAAGTTGTATTGAAAATAAACAAGTACTTTTTGTTAAGAATATCAAATTCGATTAAACCTCATCAATCCAGTTATCTCCAATTATTTTTTTTGTAATGATAGAAATATTAAAAATTGTATTGGCTTACTTCCTATTTTAATCGCAGAAATTATTTAAAGTGACATTAATTTCATCACATGTATCTAAATATTAATTTTTGCTTTAACTAAACAAACATTTATTTCTATGAAATATGAAACGCTGTAAAAAAAAATATATGATTCTAAAAGTAAAAATAAAATTCCTTGGGTAGAATCGAAACCAAAACTGAAAGCGTCTCCACTGAAACTTACCGAGTGAGCCACAGTCAATCAAATAACAAAAAGCTGAAAATAAACTTACATTACCCTACAAATCTCATTTAAGATATAAACGTTTGCGTATGCGTAGAAGCCATCTGAAGTCGACTTGACAATTGACAAGTTCTAATTTCTTTCTATTTGGACCCTTTTTCATCCCTTAGCAACATATTAAAACCAAGTTAGCACCTACAAAGAACGGACTAAAAAACATTAGTGATTTGAGCCATCTCGCACCGTTTTGCGATTTACCGTTTTGAAAAAGATATAGTTTGAAGGAAAAATGGAGACAGGCAGACATAGAGACAAACAGACATAGTAAGTTTTGTTAATGAAATTAGTTATTTCCATCAGATTCTATACAATTTCGGAAAATTCAAGTCTAAACAGAACTTATACAATGATTTAATATTTATGTGGTGAACGTCTTTAATATGATTTATATTAAAACAGTTGAACATTTGTGTATGTCAAGATCTGATATAAAATGTTGACAACCTTTCTTGCTTAGTATTATTTCTTTAAGAAAAGTAGCACATATTTTTAGATCTCTGTAAGACAATATAAATAAAGACGATCGATAATTTACATTGCTCTCTATGAGTTTTCCTATTCAATCCAAAATCCGACAGTTTGACAAACATATGCCTACTCTGACAACAGACACGATTTGACATAAATACTAAGTGTGATTCTAAACTTACGTCTGTTGACTGGCATGGTTGTCATATTGTGCTTCAAGTACTTCCGCGTGAGCGAGCAGCATACGTAGACGTTTTGGACACTCGGCTAATGAATTTACTGCAAATATTTACCACGATACCAATCCAGAAACACACACCAGGGATGCCTTGCTTGAGACGTTCCATTTTCCTAAGAAATGTGCATTTATAAAGTATTAGGTTATGTTGTTAGTCTGACCAAAAAACACCTAAAATTAACATAGTCGATTATTATGATGAGTATTATTATGGTCAATTATTATGATTGCAATTGTTAGATAGAAAAATGTTATCGATGCGAAAAGTTATGTTATGTAAGTTTAAATATTGGTATTTAATAGTTCTCATAAATGTTGACTTGATGTTAACTTGGTAGATGGAATTTAAGCTACCGATAATATAAACAAAGATACGTGACAAAATCCCGGCAAGAATGTTTAAGTTACGTGTAGTAATGACGCAATGAAAAAGATTGATTTTAAGACGTAGATTTTATTTACGAGAGAGATCAGTTCGATATGCAACACGTTAGCGGACGGACAGGGTTTTTTGACAGAATACCCGTGGAAGTCAGAAGGAAGCGACTTCGCAAAATGTAGTCTTGTACAAAACGTGCCAACTCTGAAAAAGAACCCAACAAGGAATAAATGAAACATCCATATATAATTCCGACCTTGATTTTAGAACATATGGAAGGAAGATTAAAGGTACGGTCTTTTGTTGGTATTCCCACCGACAATAATAGTCTCGTGTTTAAACCCTGTCGATAAACTGTTAATATATGCATACACACATCAACACACAATAGAGAACGTTACAAATCATTAATCACAACACGGTTAAGCCGAGCATAAATGTTATATGTACTGTTATTAATATATACTAGACATATCAACACGTTTAACACTCAAAAGTTAACAAAAACGCATTAAATATACACTGACAATGAGGTTATACACACATCGGTTAACATTACAATTATAGTCTTCTATACGTTTATGCACCTATAGTGGGGGAATAGTTGCATCAATACCTTTAACAAAGTCATTACTAAATGAGACAACATTTCTACCGATTTTCGAATATAGTTCCCTGATCTTTTAGCTACGGAGAATTCATTGGAGTGCTTTTCTAGCGTAAGCCATCAACTAAAATTTGAGTGTACCTTTCAAGAGTTCTGATCTCTAAAGAATCCGTAGTAGCATTCGTCTTGTTGGGTGAAATGCTATGTTGTTTTGCTTAGTTTAACATCCTGCAAGAAGTGCTGATGACTATCATGACTATCATGTCCGGGATTGGCTACAGCTTTAACAAAACATTCTAACGATGATTAGACGAATACATCTTTTAAGTCTCCTATAAAAAGGCTTGTTGCACTTTGCTATATTTTACCAATAAATTGTGTCGCTTTGATTTGGATGATTTTCTCTTTCATATTTCTTACGTGATTGAGATATTGAGACCACATATGTCGATCGTTCTCTGCCAAATGTAAATACTGAGGATATTAGTAAACATATTAATATAAGGAACTTAGGTTTTTATAAAGGTTCTTGACATATTTTTCTCTCGAAATATTTTTTCCCTTATTTTAAAATTCAAGTGTTCCCATGTGAAAAAAACACATGTAATTCAAATAATTACTTCATAATTAATAAAGAAACTGGTTAATTTTAATGCATTGAAAACCGAGCCTCTCTGCTTTCATTATAATTGCTCTGACTCCCATCACGCCCCAATTGAAATTAATGGCTCTCGTTTGGGGGAAAGAACCCTGTCTTGACAAGCTTCACCTCTAATTTGAAATAGAACACATATGCCAAATCTGTTGCCAAGACCGCTGGAAAAATGTTGAAGCACTCTCCTCAGTAAATATCTCACTGCCAGTGTATAAGAGCCAGGAACACCCTAAAATAGAATACTGTTGATACATCTGGGCAGAGGCTTCCAGGCGCGCTCTATTCAGCCTTGATATAGTTCAAAACTGGCTTTGAAATCTAGTAGGTGATGCCATTTTCTCTTCCCCACAACTTATTTCCTACAGAAGAGACGTTGTGAGCCTGTCTCTGCTTATTGTTATTTTCATGGAAAGTGCTTGATTGAATTCAAATCTATGGTTCCCCTTACGAAACTTTCACAAAAATACTTGACTAGCTACAACCACTATATACGATTTCCCCGATTCTCTAGCTGTGCCTAAATCTAAACGCAAATTTCATGAACAAAGCTTCTTTCCCAGAATTGCCCGCCTGTGGAACACTGTTCCACTGGCTTGCTTCCCGATTGAATACAACATAGTAGCCTTCAAATCCAATGTAAACAAGTTCTTGTTGAGTCGTCTCCATAAATAATCAAATTCTACCCAATTTACACCAAACAAATATCTAAGTAATTTGCCTCTGCGAAAATATATTTAAACCAGAACATTTATCTAGATAACTTTCTTGGAAAATTTAAGCTCCTTTTAAAAATTTTCTAAATTTTTTTTTTTTTTTTTTTTTTTTTTGCAAACTAGCTTCCATTTTAATCTCTTAGAACTTGAAAAACTGTCAATCAGATGAACACTAATAAATCTAAACGAATTCTCTTTTCAAACACGTTTTGTTACAAATTGAATTCATTTGGAGGAAAATAATTTCTCAGCAGGCTTTTTTCTAAGTGAGAAAATTGTTAGAAATATCTAAGCGAATATCTTTTTCAGTAAACATCGTCTTCTCAAACGATTTCGAAAAGTTACAAAATATCATTTTGTTCTATTACGCATTTCTAAAACATTGAGAAAAATTTCTTTCAAACAAGTTTAGTTACAAAATGCATTTCTTTTAGAACAAAATAGCTTCTCAACAAACTTTTTTTTTAAGTAAAGCCATACATACGGTGACCAAATTGTACATTTCAGTACACGTCATTCGCAGTAGACTTTTTTCAAACAAACTTAGTTTAAAACGAAATTATTTTGAAGAATACTACTTAAATAAGTTAAAGGATGGCGAAAAAATATCCGAGTCGATGTCTTTCTCAGAAAACACCCCCCTCTAAAATAAAAACTTACAAAACACTGAGCCAACTTTTCAATCGATTTCCTTTTTCTACGTAGTTCTTTCGAAATAAGTTTTTCCCCCTCAGTATACTTCCTACTAAACTAATGTGCTTCTAAGTAAACTTGTTTCTAAACTGATTTCCATCTAAGAAAACATCTGCGGTGTGGTTAAAAGATTATAAGCTGTGAACGACGGTTTGAAATCGCTTTCAACAACTGATTGATTAATGTGAGCCATGCAGCATTTCAATTTCAGCCGTTTGACCGTTTGACCGTTTGACCAGCATTGAGACAAGTTCCGCTCAACAAGTTTATAAACGAATACATCACGTTGTTATTGAAAAAGAAAGGAAAATCTTCGGATGCTGCTGTTTATTATATCGTCTTGTTTAGAGTGAAATCACGGACGCTGCACAGCTAAGTTCGCATAACTTATTTGAAACGACACGGCACATGCCATTGTAACATGTTCACTCATAGATCGGTGTATAGACAGTGGAACACTCGTAACGTATTCGTGAACGTAGGCTATTTTTGTTTGCTGATAAACTCACTCGAACATCGATGTTTATTTTAAAAAAAAGCTTAGTTGAAAAGAGAGAGTCACGTTAAACATCGAAGAGACATACTACTTGTATACGCGTGACCTGAAATAGAAAGAGAATAGGATATATATATATATATATATATATATATATATATATATATATATATATATATATATATAGTTTTTTTGCTTGTTTGGTTGTTTTTATTTTACGGCATATCAACCATTTTTCAGGTTATTTAATACCGAATCCAGTGATTTTGAAGAACAATTTTTATTTCTTTTTTTTTTTTTTTGCATGGAGGTCACAAATTATCAAGGCCGGAAGTTACTCGGGGATAAGGTTTGATAGAGTATATTTGTTTTAAGTCGGTTTCTATTTAACCCATAGTTGGGACCCTAACAGGTACTACTACTCTTGGTCAGAGTGGACCTGAGAGCAATGGCAATTAAAGGGTGGCTCCAAACTCCCCAAAGCCCGCAAGCAGTGGCCTGACCATCAGATATAGTTTAGGCCATATCCAGAGCCATATATATAGCGGAACTGATGACTTATAATACAACGAAACAGGACTGTATGTCGATGACTACAAATATATATATATATATATATATATATATATATATATACATCATTCAAACACTACCATGTTTGAATATATCGTTATGTGGCAGCTTTAGTCATTTAGAACTGCTTTAAAGCTTCACCGCTCACTCATTTTTCTACCAAATTTCTAAAAATTATTGGTTTATAGACCACCTTCTCAGCTATATTGTGAAAAAGAAAGTTTCTATTTTCGTCCAGTAAAACAAAAGTTATGATGAATTTACTGGTGTTCAAAATCGTAAAAATTAGTAAAGAGGCGAGTGACGTTTTTTTTTATGACTAGTTTTCATAGTAATCACTACTGTTGCTATCAATTGACCGCTCTCTCGAAAAGAGAAATAACACGTGAAACGGAGAATGAAAGAAAAAAGGGGAAATAATTGGGGGCATTTTTTAAAGCAGACGAGTGCCGTACATTGTTATTACATATGTGTACGTTATGTTTATAGGGGAAAAATAAGACTAAAATTAAACAAAGAACAAGAGAATTCATTGGAAGCCTGGAAAATCATGGATTACAATAGAAAATGCATATATATATATATATATATATATATATATATATATATATATATATATATATATAAGTATCTAGAACAATTTCCAATAGGTGGAGGGACAGGACTCACCGCGTTGTCAAATATAGCGGGCCCAGTTATCTTACGATCTATCCGTCTCTCTCTCTTTCTTTCTCTCTCTCTCTCTCTCTCTCTCTCTCTATATATATATATATATATATATATATATATATATTACAATAGAAAAAGCAAATATGAAAAGTAATATGGTTGAGCTTAAATATGGAAAACTAAAGGACTAGTTGTTAAAACTGGAACAGAAAAGGAAAGATATTCAAGTAAAATATATAATGAATTTATAACTGAAAAGATTGCAGTATTATTAATTTTTTAAAAATTTAATTTAACATTATATAATCAATTTTTAATGCTTGTTTTTTGTTTTTTCTAGACTTATCAATACTTCTGCGTGTAAATCGTCGCATATTCATTTATTGATGGTTTATGCATCCGTCTCGTCGACGTGAACGCCGCTTCTGTTCATCTGCTCATAACCTACTCGGTCACTAATGTTTAAATATTTATTCAAAAAGGACGTCCACTTGGTCTATTTCCTATAACTAGTTGCAGTCACCACAATACCACATTCACTCTATGGGTTTGGTCTACTTAAAATTCCCAAATAAGGTAAACAATATTTACAGGATTTTTTTATTTATTTCTAGACTTATCAATTCTTCTACATGTAAATCGCCGCGCTTTCATTTATCAATGGGTGTATAAATCTTTATACTTCCGTTGTGAACACCGCTTTTTTTCATCTGCTCACAACCCACTCGGCCACTAATGTTTATACAAAAACAGACGTCTTTGAAAAGAAAGAGAGACAGTCACATAAAACATCAGAGGGGCGCGTGGGATAGAAACAGAAAAGCAAATGGGACAGTTCCAGACAATTATTTTCTGATTAAAGTCTCGCCAAACAATGAGATGGAGAAAATTTGTCCGGAAATCACATGGTCGCGTTGACTTTAGCTCTTGAGTCACCTTTGACTTTAAGGTGTCACTCAAACTTTCCTGTTCAAACACTGCTCTGGTAATGTAACACCTACGATAGCATGTGAAATACCCTGAGTATCGATCCATTGATATAGCCGTTAGTTAAATGAATTACCATTGTTGATAGTCTCGTTTTTGATCACGGTACAGGAAACAAAAGAAAAAAAAGTTCTATGTTCGGGAAACAATCGAATTTGTTGGAGAAACAAAAAAAGATTGGTCATTAGTAGCGACTCTTTCTTACATTTCTGTTCGCTCTGATAATTTATTCGATCATTGTTTAAGTTATGCTAGGAGTTACTTAACAGGCGGAGTTCACCTCTTCACGTGCATGCATAATTTATTTTATTAACACTCGCCTAGTCCTATCATGCTCACATATGACGGTTACTGGTGGCTAAATCGTTAACGACGTAGACTAAAACCTGGAATATGCTAAGTTCGAATCCAGTTCGTTCAGCAGGGACACTTTCATTAAAGCCAGACTAAGATTTTTGTGCATTACCACCTAGAGATAATGTAAATAAGTACTATCCTTTCGAATTATTTGGATTATCTGGACTACTATTCTTACCTCGGTTGCTGTTTTCACAACGTTTAAACCGGTGTAATCTCTTATTTTCTTTAGCTCTATTTTTAGAATTTCAGAAAATTGATTGCAAAATCGGGAATTCATATTGAATTTCGAACTGAATGCTCTATTTAATCAACGACCGTACAGTATTCTTGTTTTTGTCAGCCATGGCTTGGTCAAAACTTTAATTATTATAAGAATCTTGTTACTATTGGATGTAGTAACGAATTTAATGTCCACTCTACAGAATACTGTCACTTAGAAAAGATTGCTAATCAATACCTTGAATCGTTGCGCCACTGTCATGGCTGACGGAAGGAGAAAAAGTTACGCCGTAGATTAAATAAAGAGTTCCGTTCGAAAATTGAAATAGTTTTCAGAGTTCAACATAACGATTGCAAATTATAGATAGATTCATCTGCAGAAAATCGAATGTTACAATCATCGAAATGTTATAAAACTATTAGTTAAAAATTAATATAAATCGTAGTTTTAATGGCCGTTGAAACCGCTTGCTACAGGAGGCCGTGATAATGCGTACTATATCTAGGATCAAAGTAGCTTTAGATAAATATTTAGACCTTAGCATCGATCTTTTCTGCATGACTTGTTTGTCTTTGCTATTTTGGGGCCAATAAAATTTATTGATTAATTAGTTCAATAATCTTAACTAGCAGGGACACCCAGCGTAGCCCGATTGTAAAGTACGCTTAAGTATAATGTATTAATTCCTACAGACTTCGTGTATATTTTTATAGAGTTAATGTTCTATCGATTTCTATATATTATAAAGTTGCGATTTCCAAAATAAAAAAAATATATCCATATGATTTGGGTGTATCAGTTAGAATCAAAACCGAAACCAAAACTTAAGAAATATATATATATATATATATATATATATATATATATATATATGGAGAATTATTGATAAAATTATGTATAAAATATAGTATTAGTGTCATCAGCTATAATCGAAATCGAAACCAAAACTTATGAAGAATTCTTGGTAAAATTATTTATTACAAGAAACGGGAGTCCATAACAATTAAACGACAGTCACTCGGATGTAAGCGTAACATACATATAAATAACACAATATAAATAACACACACGCAATCCTATTATAATCTTAATAATACAACGTACCTTGCCATTGATTATATCATCTTGTTTAAAATAAATACATAGACGCTGCTATATAATGTGGGCACCACTTCATTTGCAGAAAATGTTTGGTGTTGGTGTTGGTAATAGCACGTTCCAGACATTACCCAACAGTTATTTCTCTGCTAGTTTCGCCCTTTACTCGCTTACGTATTACCCGTTCGTTACGTCACTTTTATAACACGTTAAATTATTTACTAAACCTGAATTTCGAAGTGATTTTTTTTTATTTTTACATAAGCTACGTAATCTACCCTCATTTTTGTGACAACGGCGTAATCAGAGTCTAATATGTGTTTGGAGAAAAGAAATTGATAAGCTAAGGAGTAGAGTTGGAGGGATCTTTCAGCGATTTGTCGTTTTTCTCATTTTCTTATTCTCTTAGTTGATAGAACCCCGATAATCGTCAATCAGGATTTTCCGAAATGATGATCTAAACTCGGGATTTTAACGTCAGAAAAATATTTGTGCAGATCGTTCTACCTTTTCCGGAAAGGGGATTATTGTTGAGAGGCAGTAAACTCTATTTGGTTTCGATTATATTGATTGTTTTTTTTTCACCCAACAACTATTCCACTGAGTTCCCAGCAGGAATTGTCAACTTAATCCGAACATTTGCTTATCAAACTCTGCCTCGTAATCATTCTGCTATTTTTTGTTTGGTTGGTTTTTTTTTGTTTGTTTTTTTTTTGCTTCGTCGTTCTCTATCAAGTTTCACTTTAATTTACACTCTAAAACATTCTTTCTCTAAAAATTTGGCATTTTTCTATTTCTAAAAACCTATTTAGGCGCAAGAGGCTACTATGATAGGGACCATATTTATAAAAGAAATCTTAAGTAGGAAGTCGTGCAGCAATATATTTATTCCTATTATAATATAAGCGGTTGAAGAAAATAAGCGATTAGAGTAAAGCATATATCCACATCTAATGAGCTCTACAGAAGGGGTACGATTTTAATAATGGTCGGGTTTGTCGATGATCGGATAGAGGCGCAGTAAGGTAATCGGAGCACAGTCTGTAAAAGAAATTGCTCTTCATTTTCTGCCAATTTTATACACTTAGTAAAGCTTAATACTGTGTTTTCCAACATAGATCAGTTTTTGATGATAGAATTAATTTAGGCTGAATACTCTGATAATTCGTCTGATTTAATGCGTTCCATCTTCTTGATTCTATACCTGGCATTCGTCCTAGGTGGATTGAACAAGCTTCCCCCAAAGGAGGAAATTTCATAGAAATATCAATTTCACAACCATTTCTTAGTCGTATGCATATCCCTGACAGGTGAGATAACGACGTTAGGTTTTCGTAGTTATTGCAGAAAAGCGTCAAACAATTATTTTATTATTGCACGGGCGATTCCCGAGACACTAAGGGTTGTATTTCGTAAATTTTTCGGGTCCATCGTATGAGAAACCTTATTTTCTCCATCTAATAGAAGCCTGGCATAGCTGGTTGCAGATAACAGCTTAGAGAAAATAGTAATGTCCCCCACATACTTAAGAGGTGGACCGTTTTTAATGGCAAACAGAGATATTATGGTGTCAATCAGTCGAAGACGATAAAAAGAAACAGAATGCCGTTGATACATAATGAATTTAATAAATAAAATGTGGCTCCGATTGGAAATTATATGGTAAATTTTTCACACGAGATAGATTGACATTAGCAATGCGGATGACAAGATACCATATTAAGATACTCTGAGATGTATGCATATGGGATGATTCTAGTTTTATATTCTTTTTTTTACATGGAGTTTACCACTTAACAAGGCCCAATGGCCACTCAGGGATAAGGGTTATTGTGTGTACAGTAATCAAAGGGATAGTGTAGCAATAGTATTGGAGAATTGGTAAGATGTCATTACTTGGGGGGGGTTCATCAGGAATTTGTTTGTGTTGGACTTGAAGACATCCAGGTTGAAGTCGGGAGGGAAACAGGCAAGCGGAGCATTCCGGCAGGAACCTTGGAAAAAATCGTACGCGTTGGGCGCGAAACAGTAATAAAGGGTTTGGCTGTAGAGCTCTTCTTGTTCTACACAAACGGATGCTTAGCAGCGGTTTTCGTCTTCCTCAAAAGAAAGGGTTATAATTAGGGAAAGTGTGACGGTTTTCCGATGATATGTGACATATATCAATTTTCGATTACAGCTTTAAATTGTGCTGAATTCCCTGATCATTGTTCTTGTCATTTCAAACCTCGGCTTTTATTTTATTTTATTTTACCAGCGGCATTCCCTTTTGGGCAGGCAGAACCAGCTTCCATCGAACAAAGAAAAGAAGTTTCATGTGAATATCAATTCCGCAAGCACTCCCTAGTCGCATGTATATCTCGGTCAGGAAATATA
This sequence comes from Euprymna scolopes, assembly GCF_053919585.1. Taxonomy (NCBI): domain Eukaryota; kingdom Metazoa; phylum Mollusca; class Cephalopoda; order Sepiida; family Sepiolidae; genus Euprymna; species Euprymna scolopes. Next base: position 67,406,243 of record NC_136494.1, on the reverse strand, counting down.
ACGTCGTTAGGTTTTTAAAGTTATTGCAGAGAGGTGTCAATTTCCCTTAAATACAGCGTCTGGTATTCCCAAATGGTTATCCATCTGCTATTGGCCAGACTCAACGTGGCTTTACTTCGATGATCTAATGAGAATAGCGTGTCAATATGATTATGCCATATATACGCTAGCCGGATGGTGAGTCGTTTTGCATATTGCTTTATATATCCCTCTATGTTTTAATTCCCCAATTAATATAATGGTTAAATTACTCGCTACCTACTAAGAGGTCGGGATTCAATCCTCGGTCAAGACATTCAAAGACTAAAAAACATAGTACTTTATGTCTCCTGACTAAAACACCTAATATTATAAGATATGGACAATGAACATGTTGGGTAATTTAGTGAAATGAGTAACACGCTTTTCACAAACCCAGTTTACTGGGTTAGCGAATACATAACGAAAAGGTTATGGAAATAAAAACCTACATTCCAAACATTTATTTTTAAAATTTACATTTTTATTGAATTAGGCTTTTTACATAATATCAAAATTATAAGACCAGAGACAACAATTCTATTAAATTGTACAAAACGTGTATGAAAAGTGTATGAAAACATTCAACAATCAAACTTAATAATGAGTTCTACCTCCACTGCTTTTGATGGCTTCAACAATTCTTTGGGGCATGCTAGAAATAAGGGTTTCTATTAAGGTGCGGGGGATCCTGCTCCAGTTTTTGAAGATGGCTTCACAAAGTTCATCTTTTCATGAATATTGTTTCCCATTTCGATAAACCTCTCTTGTCATCCATCCCCAAACATTTTTATTGGGTTCAAGTCCGGTGGGCATGCAGGATGTTCCAAGAGATGGGCTCCATTTTATTGTAGAAGGGTCAAGTTTCGTTTTCCAGTATGGATTGCAGCATTATCCTGTTGGAATAACCATTCATCCATACACAAACAATGACCCTCCATCATCAAAGATGCTTTTTATAGAATGCTAACATCACCAGCTGCTGTCTGACGACGCTGCATCACCTGGGGCTCCATCGTCCCTCTGTAAGAAAAGGCACCCCATTACGGTCCCTCCACCATTATGACGTGTGAAAAAAAAATTCAAAGGGCATGTCTTTGTCATGCCAATATCACTGGAAGCTATCAGGACCATCTAAATTTAATTTTTTCTCATCAAAAAACAAGACTTTCTTCCACTTTCCAACGTCCCAGGTTTGGTATTCACGACCAAATCTTAAGCGGTCCACTTTGTGACGTGGAAGCAATCGAGGAATTGGTTTATGCTTTTTATTTACCGTGCCTTTTTGTTGTAAGTGTCGTCTGATGGTTATTGGACTGCAATCAGCATCTGTAACTGCCTTAATTTGACTAGAAGAAAGTCCTCTGTCATTCATAACAACCCGTCCGATTCTCCTACTCAATGCAGGAGAAATTGGGGGGGGGCAAAGGATTTTGCTTTTCCATAATTCTCAGCGTTCTTTAGAAAGTTGCAAAGAACAGTTTTACTGCGATTTACCTTAGCTGTTATCGCTCGTTGTGACAAACCTTGCTTATGGAATCCTAGAATTCGAGAGTGCTCAACTTCAGTTAGTTTTCTTGCTTTAGGCATGGTAACACCTTTTCACAGTGATTGCTAATCTCTAACTGAACTAAAAGCATTAGAATTGCTATAAATCTTTGGAATGTAACTTTTTGTTTCAATAACCTTTTAGATTGTAGTATTAGTAAACTTAAGTCGGAAGAGTTTAAAATCTACCTTAAAACAAAGTTTCTTTTTAAAGATTTTTAAGCGGTCTTAAATTTTTGATCAGCAGTGTATGTGTTCTACTTTGCTTATTTCATGTATTCAGTCGACCTTCAACAATGGCGACGAGTTTACGAAAGAACCATACGGAGAAAAAATAATAATTAAGAGCCTTCGTCAATGCGACGAGTTATTGAAGAACTCAGGCGGAAGAGGAGAAATTACTAATTAAAAGCCACTACCTTATGCGTCGAAGGAGTTGACGCATGTAGGAAAAAAGTTCAGCTGTAACTTAACGACGAAGGATCCAGAAATGTATGATAGCTAAAAGTCGTTAAAAGACGACTAAGCATTAAGGAATTGTCACTAAGAAAAAAATAAAATATGTCTTTACACCAACAACAGTGACTTTGAATTGAAAAAACGTTAGCTGCATCGATACACCTTAAAACTGGTTTGACTACTAAAACATGCAGGGAATTAAAATATGCACAATTACGCCGTGTCAACTTCGAAAATATAACGAACCTTTAAAAAAACTTTATTTTTTGTTTGTGCAATTCTATAGTGAGGAATTTACCTCTGATAATAAATCAAAGGCTTCTCGTTAATATACACGAACAAAAGTGAAAAAAGAAAAGAACATTAACGCCTATCTACAAATTCGCGTCGAAGAGAAACGTTAAAAGGGATAAACACTCATAGAGGGTTATTCAAATTCAACAGGCTTCCGTTTGGTATTAAAGTTACACCTGCCAATTTTTCAACAAGCTATCGGCGTAATTTTGAATGATTTGGATTTTGCGTGCGCCTACTTAGACGATATCATAGTAAGGAGCATAACAGTCGACGAACATCTAAAGCATCTCATTCAAGTATTCAAAAAAATTCAGGACTTTGGGTTTAAAGTCAAATAGTCAAAGTGCGAATTTGGATTGGATGAATTCTAATATTTAGGATACATAATCAACAAAAATGGCAGACGACCAGATCCGGGCAGGTCCATTGCAATTAGAGACATGCAAGCAGCCACTAACGTGGCGACGCTACAAAGTTTTCTCTGGCTCGTTAATTTTTATCAAGCGTTCATTAAAGGAATGTACAATCTAAGAGCTCCGTTGGATGAACTATTGAAACAAAGCGAGGCATGTGAATGGACAGTAGAGTGTCAGAAAGTTTTTGATGAAATCAAGAAAATGCTTACATCCAACCTCTTTTTAACCCATAGCAATCCAAAACTGGATATTGTAGTGGAAAGTGAGACAAGTTCATACGGTGTAGGAGCGTGTATCCAATACATAATGCCTGATGGTTCAAGAAAACCAATTGCAAACGCTTCTATAACACTGCTTCCAGCAGAGAGAAGTTATTTACAGATTGAAAAATAGGGTTTGAGTACCATTTTCGCCATAACAAAATTTTATAGATACATCTACAGCAGGCATTTTATGCTAAAAACGGATCATAAACCTTTAATCACAATCTTTTTGGTGGAGAAAGGGTTACGCGTTTATACGGCAAATCGATTGTTGAGATGGGGTACAATTCTTCTCAATTATAACTTTCACATAAAGCATGTATTATCTATAAACATAAGTCATGCGGACAGTTTACTAAGACTCGTACCGGTACAAGAAGAAAAATTCGAAGAATCGATTATTGCAACTATCAGAACAGATTATGAGGTAAAAAAGCATGATGAACAACATTGTAAGAGAACTGCCAGTTATACTAAATGAAATCGAAAAGGAAGCTGAAACTGATGATTCACCCAAGTAGCAATAGAACAAAAAGCTTAATTAATATCATGTCGTCTTTTCTAGGGCGACAATTTTACTGTTCCATTTATGGATTATAACAATTTAATCCTTTTTCAATAGTAAATATTTCGTATCTTGTTGTCGTAAACATAATTGTCAGCTCGTGTTGTTCAAATAAATAAAACGAATATCAGTTTTCTTATGTATTTATTTAAAATGAGTCGACAGGAAAACATAAATTGATTTTGATACAATTAATTTAAAAATGGATAAAATCGTAACTTTTTTCTTCATCGACATCAAATTAATCACCAATCACCATTTTTGCTAATCGAACGATCTCATATATTTAAATGCGTGGATAATTAATAGCGTACGTATGAACATAATAACATTCCTTTGTATATTGGAAAGGCATGGATGTGGATATCGCAAACATTGTTCACGGATGTAAAGGGTGTGTGTTAAGCCTCACCCATAGTACACAAACCATGGCCCAAGACGGATCACCCGTGGAAAAGATTACATATCGATTTGGCTGGTCCAATAGAAGAATATTACTACTTAATAGTGGTAGATAGTTTTACAAAACGGCTAGAAGTGTTACGCTGCAAGAAGCCAATGATCAATATCACAACAACCTTTCTACATGAACTATTTGCTCGGTTCGGTGTGCCAGAGTGTATTGTTAGTGATAAGATTTAGACACAATTCGCTTCTGAAGAGTGTAAGAATTTCTGTGAGTTATACTAAATTAACCACATAACAACGCTGTCGTATCATCCGAAATCAAACAGGCTCGTGGAAAGATTTGTCGACACCTTAAGACGCACTCTGAAAAAAAACAGGAATTCCAACGGAAAAAGGCGCTTCAGCAATTCCTACAAGTGTACAGGATTACGCCAAACCAGAGAACACCGTCAAATCTGTCACCAGCTGAACTAATGTTCGCCATAAATATTAAGACACTGTTTGACAAACTCTTGCTGAAACAGAATAGAGTAAAGAATACTATGCATACATCTAGAAAAAGATTCATTTCCGAAGAGAAGGTATTTTTCAAGTGCTACAAAAATAACGTTGCATTCTTGAAGCGAAGCATAGTGAATAAGAGAATCGATGACCTGATTTACATAATTAAAAGGCCGAAAAATATTCATAAAAGGCACCAGAACCAATTTAAAAATGTTACATAAAAGAGCCTGAAGAGAGTATATCGGATAAGGAGGAAGAGCCCATAAAATTAATTTATGAAACTTTTCAAGTGGAACCTTAACAAAAGACCCCTGAACCGAGAAGATCCGGTAGGAAATAAAAGTTCACGGACCTATTGGACGTGAATTCAAAACGTAAACGAAATTAAAAATTTACACTGATTGGCCTATTCATATAAAGTATGCAAATGGGACTTACGACGAAAATACCGTATAATCATCATTCCATATATGAAACCATTTGAAATCCAAAAGGACTCCAAGGCTTGTGAGGAGGGGTAGGATCTACCTAATTAGCATATGGGGAGTGTCAACTATATAAATGTGGTTGGTACGGTAAAGACGGGAGAGACCCAACGAGAGACTCACCAAGAGACGATATCGAGAGTCGACGACCACCCAGCCGACCCCTTCTCCAGGGACAATCTCCCGATGACGATAGAAATGGACGCTATGTAAATATTTGTATATACTTTCTTGCTTTCAATATATCTGTTCTACTTTACTGCTGTGTTTTAGTTATTTATTCCATGTATTCAGTAATAACAAAGTGTACTTGTTTATTAGGTTGGTGCCAAAACAATATCGTTTTCTCACATATTATCATCACATAAAAACGACCTTATTTTTGCACCAACCTAATAAATTCTTTAAACCACTAACTTTCATCCTCATTAACTTTTCTATATACTCTACATCTTCCTAGTTGATTTTAAATGAGATCACTTTCAGCGATTAATACAACATGCAGTAAACGTACTGGTTACTTAAACTCTGTAAAACCTCTATTCATAATAATCTATAAAAGAAATCTTCTCGAAAAAAAAAACACCATTGTAATTTAAACAATAGTTCACTTGGAACTAATTTTGTTCAGAAAGAGACCTATTAAGATATTTTCTTACGATATTCTATAATTTCAAAAGAAACTTGGCAAAGGTGAAGCCTGCATCGCAAACTTTGCTCTCGACAATGGCACCAAATCTCCCCTTATCATAAAAGCAATATTTAGATGATCTTGTGTAAATATAGGATAAAGAAAAAAATGATGCTGAATCGGAATCGCTTTGAGCAAGATTCTGCATACAGGAAATTGAATATATTAAACCGAAGTATATACAAACGGAAATCGAAAGTATTCTTGCCAACATTGGAAGAAATAAAAGACTATGAAAATCAAATTATTTATTATAAAATAGTCTGGAAATTCTTTTCATTACTTCTGTCGCCTATTAATATCCTTGTCGCGATATTTCCTTTTTAGTGTATATGTGTTCCTCTATACTGAGATATTGATAGGTCATAACTGTCGGTAACCACGAAGGCCAGTAATATCAGTATTAACGCGAAAAATGCTTATAATTCTTGGTGTAAAAAAAAATGTAGAATCCACAGCTATCACAAATAGAAATTTAGAACATTACTTCTCGATTAGTAAAACCCGTAAAGATTCCACGTGTAATAGAGCGCTATCGGCACGTAAATCTCACCTGTTTGTTTAAATGTATGCATGTATGTGTGTATGTATGTTTGTATATCTGCCTAAAACTTTCGAGAGAGGCGACGGATTTTTACGAAATTGATATCGTTTGGACGCTCGACTCTTCGGGCGACAAATATCCAAAACTATTTGCTAAAAACATTAATTTCTTCACCCTCAACTGGGCACTTTTTTACAGGGGGGGGCGCTCTTTTCGCCGACATTTTTGAAAATCACCACCTCTTTTCGATTGACTAGACTTAATTTAAACCTTCGTCATTGCCGGTTTGTCGATGGACGCAACAGCAAAGACGTCACTTTTTCACGTTCTTTTTCTCTTTCGCGGAACGGAGTTTGAGCCTGCCTGCCTGCCTGCCTGCCTACTACCACCTTTTTTTTTGCTCAACACACACCACCAACCACCCGGGCAACGCCGGGCATCCAGGCTAGTCATACACTAAAAAGGAAATATCGCAACAAGGATATTAACAGGCGAGAGAAGTAATGCAAAGAGTTTCCAGAATAAGCAATTTGATTGTCATAAGCTTCTATTTCTTCTAATGTTGACAAAAATATTTTCGATTTCCGTTTGTATATTTGTCTCCGATGATTATCGAATATCGGGAAAAAAAATCCGATTAAAGAAAGAACAGTCCGATTTGGATTAAAGTTAACACCATTATACAATCTACCATCAAAAGTGTATTTGAGAAGTTTTATCGCCATACAAATGGAAAATCCCGGCGTGAAAATTAACAGTAGGTTCTTTAAGTCAGGGGCTCGTTCGAAATGAATGTTTCTGTTTAGAGCATAGTTTTACCGGGATGATTGACTTTTGTATTTTAAGCTTTAATTCAAGCCATTATATAAGAATACCTTTTTAAATAAGCAGTAGGTCCGTTGCAATGCAATGTATAGTACAATGTATTGTTTACTAAGTCACTGCGGAAGGCATGTGAATCTTCATCATGGGGCACTGCGATGCGTCCTCGACTAGAGCACGCAAACAATCGATATTTTTAACTAAAATAGTTCTGTGACTGCCACGCTTTATTTTCATCTATAAAAGTGAAATACAGTATCTTTAGGCTTATTAGTAAAAAGCAACTGTTATAACTTAACCGATTTGCTGTTTTTTTTTAATCAAGAAATACGTGTCGTAATAGTCAAGTACTGTATCTGAAGCCATATTAGCAATTAGTAAAAACAAGCAATCGTTATACCTTAGTAAGATGTGTTTCTTTTTAACTTTTTAAATTAAGAAATAATTGCCACAACGGTATCGGTAATCTTATTAGTTGAAATATGTTGTTAAAACTTTTAGAAACCGAATTAAATTTGCTTACGATTAACCAAGAAACGAAGAAAGAAACGGTGTCGAGCCAAGACGCCATTGTGACTCACTTGACGTATCATGCCAGATGTTCGTTATTGTATTCCGGAATTACGAAATGTGAATGAATATAATCGAACTAGTCAGATAGGAACAGTGAACAGAATTGTTAAAATCTAAATGAATATTGAATTTTATTTATTTCACATTAAGAATCGGAAAAGAAAAAAGTTGTGAAGAAGGTAACAAGAAGACATAATTAGTGTATAGCACATATCGTGAAATCTACGAGTAAGGGTCAGTGTATTTGACATTCAATCCGATATTAATGTATTCCTCGAATACAGTTAGAATGCGTGGTAGAATTAAATTGAAATTAAGTGAACGTTTCTTATATATATATATGTATGCATCGGTGTTGACAGAAACGGGTTAAGTAACAATGACGATAGTAAGGAAAATAAAGAGTTGTTACTCGAACTCAACGCCAGACGCATTGTATATGCGAAAAAGTTGGGATCTCGAATATCTGTGCCAGCCTTGGAGTAAGTTCAGTTAAACAATTCGCAACCTAATCCATGAAAAACTTTACGAAAGTAAAAACCTGTAATGACAGCTGTCACGAAACGGAATTACGATTTCGGCCGGCATGATCATTAGGACAGACGAGCTATGTTAGAGATGATGATGCTTAAACACACCCCGTCAGATATGATTGCTAAGATGAAGGCTTTATACATAATCCATTTAAATATTCGTGAAATAGAAGCACGTGTGCTCCTATTTAAAAAAATTAGAGGAGAGGATGTTACAGATGGTCACCTCAACATTATATATTTTCTCCTTATTTGTTAGCCATAGAATATTAATATTTGTTTGAACTGAGCAGGAGTCCGCCAATTCATTCTTTTTTTAATCCTACTACTAAAGTCAGTCTGAAGGGACGAAAGCGGTCAACCATGTCTATTTCCGATTTACTTTTCTCCTTGCGATGGCAGAGTCGGACACAAGATCGGTTTTGATATGGGGAAATCCAGCTCCCCAGAGAAGGGCACCCTGGATGTGAACAAAAGTGGAAATAATCTCAGTCATGAAGGATTTCTCCTCCACATATATAGGATATAAAAAGTGAAGTGTAGCAGCGGAACACATATTACACTGTTATCCTGGCTCGAAAGCCAAAAAGTCAGCTATCAGGTATTTTATCACCCAAGAAGAGGGGGGAAAAAAGTATTTCATCAAATCTATTTTTAGATTGAGACTCGAAGTAGAATATTATAATGGAATGACCTAGCACTTCTCCGTACAATAAGATAGACATTGTAGATATACTCCTCCGGGGTTAGAGTTCGAAGTCACCGAAAGAGACAGATTCTCGATTGTACCCTTTGTAAATAAACCTTTGGATTTACCCTAAAGTGAATGGCCTGTGTGGTGATTACCTAAAGAAAGATATATCACAGAGAAACAAAGAAGGGCAGGAGAGGCAAGGAGAAACCTCCTCCTTCACCCACTTCTAGTAAGAACGATCCTCATTTCTCTGCGACCCTCAAGCAAGCATAACGCGTCTCCAAGGAAACGAAGACGAAGAAAAAAACAGCTTGGAAACTAAAAACGAATAACGAAAAATATGTCCTAGGAACTTATGTGGAAAAAAAAACATAATAGAAAAAAATAAAAGACCAACAAAAATTGTGAGTTTATTGTTTGAACTTTTTCGCCTTTCTCTAAAAGACCCCCACCCCTCTCAGACTGACTACGTTATGAAGAAGATATAAAAAAAGGGAAAAAAAGAACAAACTGTGAGTTGATGTTCAACGATTCTCATTTCTCTGTAACAGATTGAAAATCAATTCTTTCGTGTCATCGCATAATTTCCAGTTATACTGATTTGCTCCTTTCATTTCGGTATTTTCGCTCAGTTCATAATCGCTAGGAATATCCCAAACCCCGTAATTTTTAATGTTTTTTTTTGTTTTGCATAGGCATCACCACTTATCAAGGCCAAGAGGCCACTCGAGGATAAGGGTTAAAGAGTGTACAGTAGAAATTGGACAATATAGTAATCGTTAGTAATGGAAATTCAGTAAATTTGTTTACTTATATGGAACGGCTCATCAAAAACTTGTTTACGTTGGACTTGAAGACAACCATATTGTAGTCAGCTGGAAAGCAGGAATGTTTTTTTACGATTGATTTTTCTTTCCCTATTCTGTTAGTAAATTAATTTTACATTGTTTGAATTGTGTTCGCTGCGTAATTTCTCGCATTCCTTGCGTTCGACGATTGTAATTTTGCATCCCGTTTGTCTCAGAAGACCACGTTCCTTGTTTCGACCTTTCTGTTAGAAAGGAGACTGTATCCTCACGAGTCACAGCCCGCGCGGAACTTGTCCGCCTGAAATAAATCTATATATATATAAAAGCGAAAATGTATGTATGTATATGTTTGTGTGTATGTTTGGATGTCTGCTAAAAACTTTCGACAGACGCGACGAAAATTCACAAACTTGATATCACATCGCAGCTCCATCCTTTGCTCGAAAAATATCGAAAAATGGGCAAAAAACGTTAACTTTTTCAACCCGAAATCGACAATTTTCGACAGGGGGGGGTCAACAAAAAAGGTCCTCTCGTGACAATGACCGATTCTACGCATGCGTCAGATGACGTCGTGACCTGATTCACTTTAAATAGTTAAAAAAAACGAACAAATTTCGTGTACGTCGCATTAGCTCAGTTACTTAAGGCCTTGGTTCATTATCTAAACGTTTTGGGTTCGAATCGAGGTGTGAGATGTTTCGTTTTTTTTTTTTTTGATGTTTTAAATTTACATATTGAACCAGTGTTTCGTTTTTCTGCTTTTTTTTTTTACTTCGCTTATTATTAGCGATACCCAAAAACACCCGGGTACCTACCGATTTTTAAATTTTAATAT